>NC_050573.1:374935096-375283993 GCF_011100635.1 Trichosurus vulpecula
AGATATCCCTGTCGAATTTGAGCAATAAGGCACCTTAATAATAGCGTAAGACATCTTGGAAGGAGGGTATAATTACCACAAGACAATCACACTCCTGGGGATTATAGGAGCTTGGATACATGTCTTCCCTCATAATGCCCTAAGGATGTGATTATCTCAAAAAAAAAAAAAAGAAAAGAAAAAAGAAAGAGAGTATGCATGAGAAGGGAAAGAAAGAAATCCACTGAATAATGTTGTATGCTGTTATACAAAATTTATAGGAAAGGGCAAAAGTGTATTTCATACAAGGATGTGATGTGACAGTTCAGAATATTTGAACAGCAATTTCAAATGAGCTGAGCTATTCATGGAAGTTAACCTGTTCCTTCAGAAAGCTCTTCAGCCACTCAAAGCCATTTTGTAAAACCAGATTGAGCTTGGAAATGCATAAAATTTGTAGCATAGTTTCAGGACTGAGAAAACGGTCTGATAGAGCTATTCATTTTTAGCTTTCTTGCTTGGCACATGAAGTCTTCCATTCTTCAGCCAGCACTCAGAGAGAATCACATGATGGCATTTGTTCTCAGGAGCTGACCAGAGTCTTCCAGGAAGTTGCTGCAATTCTAAGTCAAACAGCATCTGAAAGATAATGGAAATCCACTTGGAGTTGTTCAACCAAATTTGTTGGGGCCACAATGGAGTGTTATCAGTTCAAAATAAAAGAGATAGAACGTGAAGATAAGAGGGGTAGAGTGAATAAGAAGCATCACTGTTACTTTTCTTCCGGGCCACTCAGTGGGCACTGCTGCTATAGCTGCTACTACTACTACCATTAATAGCAACAACAGCAACAACTAGTATTTATACAATACTAAGGTCTGCAAAGCACTTCATGTGCTATCTTGTTTCAGTCTCACTACAACCCTTTGAGATAGGTCCTTTTTCATCCCCATTTTCCATATGAGGGAATTGAGATTGAAAAAATGTGTAAGTGACTTGTCTAGGATCACACATATAAATAACAAGTATCTGAAGCAGGATTCAAATTTGACTCTTCCTGATTTCAGGTCAAAAACTCTATCCACTATATCACCTAACTACTTTGCAATTTAGTTGTGAATAATTTACTGGATTCAGAGAATTCCAGGAAGATAAAGTTTCAATGAATTCCCACCAAGAAAATCTTCTGAGCAAAATTCTTCAGATTTGAATCTAGTTTTCATAAATCAAAGGTGAAGACAGATATCTAGGGGAAATCTGACTCAACATATCTGAAGTTAAATTTGTTATCTTTCCACCTAAATCTTCTCCTCTTCCAAATTTCTCTATTTCTGTCAATGGTATTATTATTGTACCTGTCTCCCAGCTTCCTAATCTTAGTACTAACCCCACTCCTCACTTTCTTTCACCTCATATATTCATCAATTGTCAAATCTTACTACCTTACTTACCTCCACAATATATCTCACATCTGACTCCTCTCCACCCGCACAGCTCCCTCCTTAGTTCAGGACCTCATCACCTCACATCAGAATTACTCTAATCACTTGCTGATTGGTGTCTCTACTTCAAGTTTCTCACCACTCCAAACCATCCTGCTCTCATATGTCAAAATAACTTTTCTTAAACACAGATCTGACTGTGTTAGTCACCTACTCAAATAACTCCAGCACCTCCATATTGCACCGAGAAGATAAAACCACGTCTGTTTATAGATTTTAACATCTTTTAAAAACTGTCCCCTAATCTTCCCATCTCCCCAACCTCATTGGACAATTAAGGAAACTGTGTGTGTGTGTGTGTGTGTGTGTGTGTGTGTGTGTGTATGCGCCAATGTATATTTATTTATTTATTTTAATATATAAACATACACACGGACATATACATGCATATATACACATACATATAGTTAAGAAAACATGTGTATGTGTGGTATGTATGTATATATGCATTTATATGTATGCATTTGTGTAATTTACATATTTATGAATGTATATCTTAGCTATTATGTCAAGCATCTGGACTATTCCCAAAAATCTCATTTGGGCATCATATAAAGACCAGAGTAGATAAGTTGGTCTTGTTTATTTTTGTGTTCTTTGCCCACAGCCTCCATCTGGATTCTCTACCTTGTAGATCCCGTCAATAGTTTTTACTGTGTACAGAGATTTTTTGCTAGATGCTTTATAAAAAGAGGGATAAAAAGAGGGAATAGAAGACATGATCCCTATCCTACAGAAGCAGACAAAATAAAGAAGTAATAATAATTATAAACATAAACATGGAAATGAACATCCATATATCTATGAATATATGATGAATACTGTTCATTTTCAGTTCCTTGTATTACAGAGTAAATTAGATGGAAATGATGAAAAGAAGATCATGATGATATGCTGACTTGAGCAAATCCTGTTTTGGTCCTCCTTTCTGCAGCCGTTAATCAACTGAGGAAATAGAGACTAACCCAGAGAGCAGCAGTCTTTCAAGAACTCTGTGTGTGCCAAAAATCCAGCCTCTTTCTACCAGAAGTGGGCTGACTACATACCAATTCCTGACTATTAGCATGATGGTTTGGAGATGCTATTCTCTAATCATCAACTGTTATTTTTGGATGAATAGTGGTAGCTTTATAAAGCATCAGGAAATGGGGTGTGGTGATAGCAACTAGAGGACATGCCAGAGAAAACTGGCATTCTTGCCATCATTGGCAGGTATTCCAGGAGTGATTGGGAATTGACCTGAGCCGTGCAATTACTAGGTATAGGTCTGACTGGTTAGAAGGTCATACTGAGACAGAAAAACAGCCATGACACCACCAACACCACCACCAACAAGCACTTAATAAGTGTTTATTAATTGATTGATTAGAAGCATGGAAAATATTCACTCTTTTATCCATAGAATCACAGCAGTCCAGAGTTGAAAAGGACCTCAGCTGTCATCTATGGTTTATCCAACCCATGCTAGATTGTGGCTACCCCCTTTGATGTTCTGGTTGGCTATGTCTACGAAGGGGGAAGATACTAGTTCCCAAAGAAGGCCAACCTTTAATAGTCCAAAGATTTTTCTTTATACTGGACCTACATTTGCCCTTCTTCAGTTTCCAATCATTGCTTGTAGTATAGTTCTTGTCCACAAGTGGAATTCTACTTTCCCAGACTTTTGTGGTATTCTACAGATACTACTTCTTATCTTAAAACTTTTTTTCCTCCAATCTAGACATGCCCGTTTCTATTAACTGCTCCTCGCAAGGTGTTTTAGTCAATCCTCTCTAGCAAGCCATTTATGTGATAAATATTTATTTTCTAGTGTGTAAATAGTATTTGGTTGAGCACTGCGAGGCTAAAAAGATTAATTATGACCTTTCACTTTGTCTTCACCCATTGAGACACCACCCTAGTTCAAGTACTCATCAGCTCTTGCTCGCTCCTCTAATTGATCTCCCTGCCTGAAGTTTTCCCCTTCTCTATCTATCCTTCACACAGATCTCAACATGATTTCCTTGAAGCAAAGATCTGACAATGTCACTCTCTTGCTCAAAAGCTTGAGTAGCACACTCTTGTCTCTAAGAATAAATATAAACTCCTCTGTTTGTCATTTAAAGCCCTTCACAATTTGACATTTGCCTCAACTTTCAAGACTTATTATCCTGGTTTAAGATTCATTACCTACCTTCCTACACTCTGTGTTCTAGTTAGACTGGCCCTCTTATTGTTCAACATTCTAACTCCTCCATTTCTACCTACAGATTATGATGGTCACTGGAGAATTCTCCCCTACACATGCACACACATATACATACATACATACAATTTCTTCTTTTTTTCCTGCCAGGTTTCTGAATTCCTTGAATTACAGATACATTTCTTGTTGTTGAGGCATTATTGATCCTAGATATCTTCTTTTTGAAATACAAATGTTATGGAAAAGGGCCACACATTAAGCCACTGTTAGCCATTAACATGGTAATATTGATTGGGTTGCTCAGTGACATCCATTGTGAAAAATAGAAAATTTCAAGGCAATGAAGGAAAAGGAGTTTAAGATTAGACTAGACAAAGATTTAAATTTGAATCTGAATTCAATTCAGCACTAGATCGGATTCTGTACTTGATTTATGGGATTAATTCCAAGGTTTGGACAGATGATCATGTTTTCCAATGCTTTCCCATCCATTCTCCAACATTCATCAACAAATGTTCTCTAAATGGGTAGTTGTATGGCAAATATTACTTGCCTTAAAATAAAATTTAAAAGCAAAACCTACACACAATTCACATATTTGTTTATTGCAGGATATGATTTGTTAAGGGCAGATAGGAGGCACAGTAAATACAGTACCAGGCCTGGAGTTAAGAAGACTCATTTTCATGAGTTCAAATCTGGCCTCAGACACTTACTAGCTGTATGATCCTGGGCAAGTGACTTAACTCCATTTGCCTCAGTGTCCTCATCTATAAAATGAGAGAAGAAAATGGCAGACCATTCCAGTAACTTTGCCAAAAAAAAAATTCCCATATGGGGTCACAAAGAGTTGGATATGACTGAAAATGACTGAACACCAGAAATGAGTTATTAAAGGAAATGATGTCCAGCCAAATAGATATTAGATGAATAATGAGTGGGGGGGAGCAGATGCTGCAAAGGCCCACTCTGATATTTGCAGATGAGAGACATGTTTCCCTGGCCTTGGGAGTTACTATTGAAAGAGAAACTGCCAGGGAGAGAGAAACTACAAGTTTCTCCATGCTTATATATGATAGAAATGAAAAACAATATCATTCTACATGTCAACATTTAAGTCTTTGGCAACAATAAACTTTAAAGTTGGTATGCTGTTGCTTATATAAAGAAAAAGCTTCACTTCCAGCATTACGCTTTACCAATAAGACGTCCACACTTCAAGAAGAGTAAAAATTTAAGTGAAGATTTAAGAGTACTCACTGACAGCCCAGTGCATACAAGCATATATACCTGTTGGACAGTCTTTTCCAAAGGTATGATTAGTCTGTGAGGCAACTTGGTTCTGGCATACATTTAAAATTCCCTTTGGCTTCAAGAGCAGGTGCCTTTTGTCTGAGGGAAGACTTATCATAGAGTACTTCTTATAATTAAGCTATATATATTCAGCAACACAGAGATGGTGGTTATTTCGGAATGGGCAGCCTGCTCAGCTTAGGTACAAATAAATATCCTGAAAATAACTTTGAGAGAATCTACTGTTAGAGTGTACAGTGTGTGTGTGTGTGTGTGTGTGTGTGTGTGTGTGTGTGTGTGCATGTATGTCAGAGTGGGCATGGCAAAGCTTTTCACAATTGCAAAAATGGAAAGAAAGTTGTATTGAATATTTGTATTTAAGCTTCTGAGATTATAAATGTCTCTAGTTCAATGAAAACTATAAAATCAACATGAAAGCAAAAGGAATGATAATAAATCATAATGGCAATATTTCTTTTGCTTAGGAAGGGAATCTACAAAAATTGGGGTTACTCTTACAATTTTAATATAAATTAGATAATAGAAATAGCAGTACTGGCAACAGCGATACAGCATTGATTTCATTCATCATTTAGCTTCATTTCTACAAGACAAATCCATAATCAGTAGGACCTCAAACCATAAGGTAGGTTGTTACATTAGGGAATGGCTGGGCTGATAAGAAAAGGCTACTCAAGACAGGTTCCTCATTGGGGAACTCAGAATAGTAATAGGACTTTAAATAGTGATAAGAAAGCGTAATTGAGCCCAGTGTCTGGAGGAAGTAAACAGGTCACAATAATACCGCTGCTTCAGGACTATGAAATTTCTTTGCATAGGTACTCCCTCAACTGTTACAGGTTGTAACCCATCTGTGAATGATCTGAAAGAGTTGCTGTGCCACATCTCCCCATCCCTTCCTCAAAAAAAAATCTCCCTCTCCAAACGTTGTTAGGTTTTTCTTCAGAAAATGTACATAGTTTAATCACTGAGCTTAGCTTTGAAGCCTGTCTGACTTCATAGGACATGCTAGAGCTTATGTTCCATTGGCACAACCTTCAAGAACCCAAGATGCTTTGAGGAAATGATGAGTTTGGAGGTGGATGTGAATGGAGCAATAAAAGTTGATATTTACATTGCACTTTAAAATTTTTAAAACACTTAACTCACATGATTTCATTTGATCCTCACATCAGCCCAAAGATAAATTTTGACCTCTTTACTCTTTTTCGTAAGGCCAGCCCTAGCTCCAGTAGAATCATACAATCTACATTTCAGAAGATATATCCAATGTAGATATTTATTCATTCATTAATTTTCGTATTTAAGTTAAATATAAATCAATTATTTTGTTGATTTATTATGTTTATTTTTCAAGTAATTTTTTTAGGTCTGAGCCAAGATGGCAGCTGAAAAGCAGGGACTAGCGTGAGCTCCCCACCGAGTCCCTCCAAAGACCTATAAAAAATGTCTCTGAACCAATTCCAGAACAGCATAACCCACAAAATAACAGAGGGAAGCAGGGCTCCAGCCCAGAACAGCCTGGATGGTCTCTGGGTGAGATCTATCCCACACGGAGCTGGGAGCAGAGTGGAGCCAAGGGGAGCTGAGCCCAGCATGAGTGGCCATTTGAGATTTGGAAAAGCAAGTCAGAGAAGTAGAGGAAAAATAGGGCCAGAAATGAGAATGATGCAAGAAAACCATGAAAAACAAGTCAATGACTTGCTAAAGGAGACCCAAAAAAATACTGAAAAAAATACTGAAGAAAATAGCACTTTAAAAAATAGACTAACTCAAATGGCAAAAGAGCTCCAAAAAGCCAATGAGGAGAAGAATGCCTTGAAAGGCAGAATTAGCCAAATGGAAAAGGAGGTCCAAAATACCACTGAAGAAAATACTACCTTAAAAATTAGATTAGAGCAAGTGGAAGCTAGTGACTTGAGGAGAAATCAAGATATTATAAAACAGAACCAAAGGAATGAAAAAATGGAAGACAATGTAAAACATCTCATTGGAAAAACCACTGACCTGGAAAATAGATCCAGGAGAGATAATTTAAAAATTATTGCACTACCTGAAAGCCATGATCAAAAAAAGAGCCTAGATATCATCTTTCAAGAAATCATCAAGGACAACTGCCCTGATATTCTAGAGTCACAGGGCAAAATAGAAATTGAAAGAATCCACCGATCGCCTCCTCATATAGATCCCAAAAAGAAATCTCCTAGGAATATTGTCACCAAATTCCAGAGCTCCCAGATCAAGGAGAAAATACTGTAAGCAGCCAGAAAGAAACAATTTGAGTATTGTGGAAACACAATCAGAATAACACAAGATCTAGCAGCTTCTACATTAAGAGATCGAAGGGCTTGGAATACGATATTCCAAAGGTCAATGGAGCTAGGATTAAAACCAAGAATCACCTACCCAGCAAAACTGAGTATCATGCTCCAAGGCAAAATATGGATTTTCAATAAAATAGATGACTTTCAAGTTTTCTCAGTGAAAAGACCAGAGCTGAATAGAAAATTTGACTTTCAAACACAAGAATCAAAAGAAGCATGAAAAGGTAATCAAGAAAAAGAAATTGCAAGGGACTTACTAAAGTTGAACTGTTTACATTCCTACATGGAAAGATGATGTGTATGATTCATGAGATCTAAGTATTAGGGTAACTGAAGGGAATATTCATATATATATATATATATATACATATATATATTGTGTGTGTGTGTGTGTGTATGTATATATATATGTATATGTGAGTGTGTATGTATGTATATATGTATGTGTATATATAGAGAGAGAGAAAGAGAGAGCGGGCACAGGGTGAGTTGAAGATGAAGGGAAGATATCTAAAAGAAATAAAATCAAATTAAGGGATGAGAGAGGAATATATTGAGAGAGGGAGATAGGGAGAGATAGAATGGGATAAATTATCTTGCATAAAAGTGGCAAGAAAAAGCAGTTCTGTAGGAAGGGCAGAGAAGTCAGGTGAGGGGGAATGAGTGAATCTTTCTCTCATCAGATTTGACCTGAGAAGGGAATACCATACATACTCATTTGGGTATCTTACCCCACAGGAAAAAAGGAGGCAGAAGAAGATAAAAAGGGGGGATGATAGAAGGGAAGGCAGATGGGGGTGGAGGTAATCAAAACAAACACTTTGGAAAGGGGACAGGGTCAAGGGAGAAAATTCAATAAAGGGGGATAGGTTAGGAAGGAGCAAAATATAGTGAGTCTTTCACAACATGAGTATATAACGATACGCATGTGGCCTATGTTGAATTGCTTGACTTCTTAGGGAGGGTGGGTGGGAAGAGAAGAGGGGAGAGAATCTGGAATTCAAAGTTTTAAAAACAGATGTTCAAAAACAAAAAAAAAAGTTTTTGCATGCAACTAGAAAATAAGACACACAGGCAATGTGGCGTAGAAATTTATCTTGCCCTACAAGAAAGAAAAGGAAAAGGGGATGGGAGGGGAGTGGGGTGACAGAAGGGAGGGCTGACTGGGGAACAGGGTAACCAGAATATATGCCATCTTGGAGTGGGGGGGAGGGTAGAATTAGGGAGAAAATTTGTAATTCAAACTCCTATGAAAATCAATGCTGAAAACTAAATATATTAAATTAAAAAAATGAGAAAAAAATTTTTAAATTACTCTGTCCCACGCACTACCTTCCACCCTAGCTGAGCAAATTAAGAAAAATAGATAAATCCTTCAACACATAGCTACATTGTCCAGCAAAATAAATTCTGTCATTAGTCATATGTGAAAATGCATGTCTCTTTCTGCTCTTTAAGTTTATCACTTACCGCCCAGGAGCTGAGTGGTCTGTTTCATACTCATTCTTTTGGACTTATGTCTTATCATTGTGTTGGTCAGAGCTTTTTCTGTAGTGTTTCATGCTATTTTTCTCTATAATATTGTTATAATTATATAAATTGTTCTCCTAAATTAACTCTTGATTATTTCACAAAGATCTTCCCAGTTTTCTCAGAAATTGTCATTTTCATCATTTCTTATGGTACAATAATTTTTCATTACAATCATTTACAAAATTTTATTTAGTCATTTATCCATAGGACAGCCATTTACTTTAAATTATGAGTCACTATGAAAAGTTTCTATAAATATATTTGTCCATATAGATATTTTTCCTCTTTATTTGATTTCTTTGGAGTACAGGCCTCAGGGGTCAATCTAGATACTCTTTGATAAGTGGTGATCAAATTTTATGCTTGAAAATCAGAGATGATAGGGGATTTACTTCTTCGTGAAGAAGCTCATTCCATTGTTATGCCTAATATCGAGTTGAATTCTGCTGAGACATCAACAGCTTCTTCAACTGAACTTCATATAGCATTGTTTCAAGCCTTCTCACTATATTAATCTCCTAGATCTTGGCATGCCTCCACTGGTCAACACATTTTCTAAAATGTGACTCCTTAATGTATCATCAACGCAATATTGACAGCACTGACAATGACTATGAATATGCTGGCATGGTTCTGAATTGCAAAATGTAACAGACTTTCTATAGGAATGACAGAACCAAAACATTTATTCAAACACCAGAAAGTCAAATCCATCACAGCAACAAAGAACTCCATACACAATAATAATGCAAGGGGTATCACCACATCCAAGTCTTCTCCCTCCTAGGGCCCTCCCACAAACAAAAACTCAGAGTCTTAGCTGCCTGCTTGCTTCCTCTTTCCCCCTCTGCTCTAACTGCTCTGACCAACTTCCTCTGTTCTGCTCCACCTTTCCTGGTCCACCCTTCCTGTTCCACCCTTCCTGTTCCACCTTTCCTGCTCTATCCTTGATGTTCCACCCTTCCTACTCCACCCTTGATGATCTACCCTTCCCACTCCACCCTTCTTGTTCCACCTGTTCAGCAAGCTTCTCCCACCACAGGCTTTGTGTGACTTAGGCTTACATGTGACTTAAGCAAGTCACATGGGCCTATTAATGGATGGGAAGATCTTCAAATTAAGCAAAAATATATTAACAATACACCCAAACCAAACCCAGAACTTGAGATGTGATTTGACCACAGTAGAGAACAGTCAGATGCTCAGTGACCAACTTACATAGATTATATTTCTATTAATGCAGGCTGAGATCAGATTAGGTATTTTTAGCTGCCATGTCACTCCTGACATATTAAAAGTATAGTCTCCTCTAGCCCCAAGCTCCCATTCAAATAAATTACTATTTAATCAAGCTTATATACATCTAGTTCTTAATTGATTTTTAAAAATTAATCCAAATACAAAACTTAAATGTATGCTTATTAAATTGTAGTAGCACATAATTTAGGACCATCAAAGTAGAGGCACAGAGGGTAAGGAAAAGGATAGTAAACCATCTCCTCTAGTGTCTGTCTTCAATCCATCCTTTATACCTCTACCAAATTGAGATTCTTTATGTCACAAGCACAAGGAGATTTGGTGGCTTCTATATTGCCTCTAGGATAAAAGACAAATTCTTTAGTCTGTCATTTAAAGCCCTTCACTGTTCTTACCTACTTTTCCAGACTGATTTCATGTAACTTCTCTTAATGAACTCTGTGTTCCAGCAAATCTGACCTAGCTGCTCTTCCTTAGACACATTCCATCTACCACCTCCACATCTTTACCTTAGCTACATGTACTCCACACTTGCATAACTCCTCCCTCTTGGAATTCCTAGATCACTTCAATATTAAGATCAAGTGTCACCTACTGTAAGAGGCTTTTCCTGATTCCTCCAATTCAATACTAATCTCCCATCCTGCTGAAATTTCTTTGCGTGTATTTCGTGTCTACTTATCTACATATATGTTATTAAAAAAAAAAACAGACAAACCAACACCCCAGTGAAACGCATGTTCCTTGAGGGCAAGAACTCTTTCATCTTAGTCTTCATCTTTCTAGTGCCTAGCATTTAATAGGCACTTAACAGAATAGGAAATTAAATCAAATTGGACTGTCAGGAGGCCAGAGTTATGGTTCTTACTCTTCTACTACCTAGCTATGTGAACTCAAGAATGTAAGTCAGCAAGGTAAAGTGTCAAACATGTTGACTTTAAAATCAGGAGGACCTAGATTTGAATTATGCTTCTGACTCTAGCTGTGTCAATCTGAAGAAGTCACTTAACCCCTCTAAGCCTCAGATTCTTCTTCTAGAAAATGGGGATAATAATGGAGCCAACCTTATAGGTTTGTCATGAAGATGAAATAAGATTCTATGTAAAGTACTTTATAGCAAATGTTATTGTCAAGTCACTAGTTTTCTCTGGGACACAAGTACACCATCTTTAAAGTAAGTAAATTCAAGGGTCAAGATGGTGGAGTGAAAGGGGGAAGTTTTTCCAAGCATACATCCTCTACAACAATTTAGAAAATGTGCTAGACTGAATTCTGATCCAAAAAGCCAAGAAAAAGTCACAGTGTGTCATTTTTCTAACCTAGGGAAGCCTAGGAAAATATGTAGAGAGGTCTGCAGACACTGTGGTCAGGGCTGGCCAGAAGTGTATTGAGAAGGCTGCTTCAGTGGGAATCTAAAGCATTCCAGGAACAAGAAATGGAAAGAAAGTTGAGACAAAAACACCAAATTAGAAAGCACTAGTGCAGAAAGTGATCCTGGGAGACATCTGAAATAGCATTGGGAGTAAAAACAGGTGCCATTGGCAGATCTGTTGTTTATTATTCAGTTCCAGGTCACAGATCCAGAGAGGAGAGAAATAGTCTGGTCTTCACTTTGAACTGAATAAGAAACACGTTCCAGACACCTAGCTGTGTGGCTCTGAGACCAAGAGCAGAGTAGCAACTCAATTCTAATTGTTAACCAAGCAAATATGCCTGCAGTAGAATAATTAGGGCAAAATACCGAGACCAAAGAGGAGTCAGAACTTTAGAAAACTCTGAACCAGAAGAAACTTCCAGTGGGCTAATAGTGACTGAGTCTGGGATTAGGCTACAAAAACTCAACTAGACACAAACCAACAGACCCAACTTGCAGAGTTCAGACTACGAAGGCAAAGAACAGACCACTTCCCAGATCAGACCACTTTAGAAGCATTGAAAACTCTCAGGCCTCCAAATGGAGCTGTGAAGCTCAGGCCAGACAGCCTTTCCAAGAGTGTGTAGAATCTAACATAAAATTCAGTTGTGAAGTGGGCTGGAAATATAAGCACACACAAAGAGAACCCAATTATAAAGAGCTGCTTTGGTGACAGGGAAACTCAGACTCAAAAAGAAAAGAAGGCAATGACTTTAAAACATTTACAACAAGCCCAACAAGAATTTCTAGAAAAATTCTAGAGGAGGGGAAGGGGAGGAACTAAAAGTGATTTTAAAAAAAAAGAACTTTCAAAATAATAAGAAAAGATAATTAGCACCTTGCTAAAAGAAGTAAAAACATAACTGAAGAAAAAAACTTGGAAATTAAATTGGACAAAAAAGAAAGTAATGACTGCATGAGATTATAAGAAAACAATAAAACAAAGTCAAAAGACTGAAAAAAAATAGTAGAAAATATGAAATAAAAGAAAAAAAATTGACCAGAAACTAGTTCAAAGAAAGATAATATAATAATCCTTAAACTCTAATACTCTATGAACTTTTAGGAAAAATAGGTGAAAAAGAAATCTTGTGACATTCCTTGTATGACAGAAATGTGGTTCCAAAACCTAAGCCAAGGAGAGTCAAAACAGAGAAAGAAAATGATAAATCTTTTTTTAACAAATATGTATACAAAAATTTTAAATAAAATACTAGCAAGGAGATTTCAGTAATATATCATAAAAATCATATACTAACTAGGCTGGATTTATAGCAGGAATTAAGGAGCTGTTTCAATTTTAGAAAAAAACTAAGCATAATTTATCACAACAACAAAAATGACAAAAAAACATATAATTATTCACACAGACAGAGAAAAATCTTCTGATGATTGTTTCTTTTCTAAATCACTGGAAAGCACAGGGATAAAAGGAGCTTTCCTTAAAATGATTAGTATCTACCTAAACCAAGAACAATAATTTTCTGGAATGAGGATAAGCGACCTGTCTTTCCAATGAGTTCAAGCATTAAGCTAGGATATCCATTATTACCATTAATATTCAATATCATATGAGAAATGGTAGCTATACCTACAAGACAAGAAAAAGAAATCAAAAGAATAAGCATAGGCAGTGAGGAAACAAAGCTATCACTTTCTACAGATGACATGTTGTTTTACTGAGAGAATCTAAGAGAGCTAAAAAAAATTGAAATAATCAGCAACTTCACCAAAGATGTGAGATATAAAATTATAATAAAAATAATCAGCATTTATGTATATTATCAACAAAATCCAGAAGGAAGAGCTAGAAAGAGAAATTTCATTTAAAACAGAGACATTTTAAAATACCTAGGAGTCTACCTGCCACAATCCATAAAGAATTATATTAACATAATTGTAAAGCGCTTTATATAAAATAGAGACAGATATAAATGGAGAAATATTAATTGCTCATGGAAGGACTGAATCAATATAATAAAAATAATATTACCTAAATTGATTAACTTATTCAGTGTGAAACAAATTAAACTACCAAAGAACACCTTTATAGAGTTAGAAAAAATAATAAAATTCATCTGGAAGAACAAAAGGTCAAGAACCAAGTAATCAGTTTTTAATTCAGGAAGGAAGGAGAGAAAATAGAACCAGCTCTCAAAGTTGAAACCATCACAAGAATTTGGTGCTGGGTAAGAAATAAAGTTTGATCAATAGAACAGTTTAGGTGCACTATATACAGAAGCAAATGAGCACAATAGCCTAGTGTTTGATAGACCCAAAGATCTCAGCTATTGTGGCAAGAAAGCACTGTTTAATAAAAACTAGTGAGAAAACTGGAAAGTAGTCCAACAAAAAATCTAATCGACACAATGACCAAACACAATTCCAAAGGATTCGTGATGAAACATGATACCTACCTCCAGAACAAGAACCAATAGAGTGCAAATTAAAGCATATTTTCTCCTATTTTTTTCTTTTGCTTCCTTTTGGGGAGAATGTGATTAATGAAGAAATTCATTTTGCATGACTATACCTATTTGTAATGAATTTTATTATTTCTTTATTTATTGCCTTACCAATGAATGGGGAAGGGGGAAAGAAGGGAATTTATAACTAAAAATAAAATATTTTTTTCATTTTTAAAAAGGGGGGAAAGTAAGCAGATTCAACTTTGTGACAATTCAACACACATTTATTAAGCACTTACCACACTCAGAGCCCTTTGTGGGGATATGCACTGGGAGACAAAATTTATATAATACAATGCTCCTTTTAGTCATATGATCCTTATCCTTTAAGTATTGGTTATATAACTAAAGTACCTCTCCTTAAAGAGTATAAATAAGTTTCAATATATTCACATGTCTGATTTTTCTTTAAACATTAATTTCTGTCTCAATAGGATTTTTAAAACCCATATATCATGCCTTTTGCCTTCTTGGGTTTCTAGTGGAAATGGCTGCTTGAATTTTCCATACCCTTCTCCTCCCCACCTATCTATTCCTTCCCAAACACCTCCAAAATGTATTTCAGGTCTTCAAAGTGTGGGAAAAAATCGTTACATATTTTTCTGTTTCCATTTTATAATTAAACTCTAGTGGTTAATCAAAGGCAATCATGTTTCAGCAGGAAGCCAGAACCATCTCAATAGGGTGGAAAGGAGAAATCCATGGTGCTGCCCAGCAGTGTGACTGTGGTTATAAAATTGCCCTGATAATCAGCAAATCCAGCAGGCAAGCCTGCCTGCTGCCAGGGTGGTGCTGACAGAGAGTCCCATTAACTTAGCTGCAGTGATAAATGGGGACCTGAAGAGTGGAGCCTTAGGTTTTATTCCTGAAAACTGCTAATACTTCTATTTGAAACTTCACATGTGCACTCTACTCCAAACCAAAGCTGAATGAAGAGACATTCTCTCTTCTGGTTTGGTGGTTTAGAAAATAGGAATGTTACAATGTCAGTGTCACAAATATCTGGAGTACAGAGCAAAGAGGAGTTAAATTCATAACCTAATGAAAAACAAATTTAGCATCCATCTTCAAGGTCTTACCTCACCCTGTTCATGCAGAAATAATAGAAATTTGCTCATGTCCTATTTTTGCCTTCAAGTCTCAACTCAAGTGCCACCTCCTCTATGAAGGCTTCCTTGACTCCTCCCTTCAGTGATTAGTGCTCTTTCCTCCCTCAATTATCCTTCTACTGTGCATATTTTTGTGAATGCTATATTCCTCTCTCATCCCTACCCAAGTAGAATATTAATTCTTTTAGTGAAGAGATTATTTGCCTTACACATTGTGGCAATAAGTGAAATTGATTTAATTTAATTGAACACAATTTTATCAAAATTTGACTTGGACTAGCCAATGGATTCAAGCAATATTCTGGATGATGAGGAAAAAATAGAGAGTAATCTATTTCTCTTCTTTTTGTCAGAACATGGCATACAAGTATCTCCATGGAAAAACATTGATTTATTTAGCAGAATGGACCATTATTAGTTTACAACCATAGTTGCCAACAAAATCCTGTGATACCTAATGTGATTACATTGATTCATTTTCCCACACATTCAACAAACATGTTTTGGCACTTACTATGTGCAAGGTGCTATGGAGGATACAGAGAATAGAAGTCATGGCTTCTTTCCACAAGGAGCTTACACTCTAAAGTGGTATAAGACACAAGTAATTAAATATAAGGCTTTGTATGATAAGGACCATGTGAGTAATTGTTAATAAATAACATGGAAGCTTAGAGAAGAGAATAATCATTGCACAAAATCACAGAATCTCCAAATTTTAGAACTAGAAAGAAATAAAAAACCATATAGTCCAACCCATAACTGAACCAGAATCCCCTCTACAAGATATCTGAATAGATATTTAACCTTTACATGAAGATCTCTAGCAAGAGGAACCCCACTAACTCCCAAAGCAACTCATTCACTTTTGGATATCCTGAATTATACATAGAATTTAAATCTGCCTCTCTGTAGTTCCTATGTGCTGCTCTTACATCTGTTCTCTGGGACCAACTACAATAAGTCTAATTCTTCAAATATTGGGAGACAATTAACAAGTTATACCTGAGTCTTTTTCCCCCTAGACTAACTACTACCAATTCCTTCAACAAATTCTCATATTGTATTATCTTAATTTCCTTAAGTATCTCAGTAGCTTTACTCTGAATGCTTATCAATGTCATTCCTGGGGAAAAAAATCCTGTCCATAATTTAACACTATATTCTCAAGGAAACCTGACCAGAGCAGAGTATACCAAAAGTGTCACTCTTCTCATTCAAGATCCAATGCTTTTCTTTTTTTTTTGGTGAGGCCTCAGATCTTCATTAGCATTTTGGTTGCCATATTATACCTTTGACACATTGAGATTACAGTTTACTGAAATCCTCAGAAACTTGTTTTATCAAATTAATTTCTACCTAATTATACTGTATGTAAGAATTTGATTATTAAAATCAATGCAATTCAAGTTAATTTTACCCTGGAGTGATCAAGGAAGTCTTCATGAATGGGGTAGGAGGTTATCTAGACTTTGAAGTATGTGAATTATTTTTAATGGGAGGAGATGGAAAAGAAGAACATTCAAGGAAGCAAAAACATCATACTAGGGAAGGATAAATGAGAATTACAATTAATTGTCTAACACTCGGAGGTCTAGATGGTAGAGAAGAAAGAATGAATATACCCAATTTATTCATCAAACCTCCTCCACAAAGAACTAGAAAATGTACCTGACCAAATTCTGATGAGGAAATTCAAGAAAAATTCACAGTGAGCTATTTTCTACCCAAAGGCAGTTTAGCAAGGCAGGAAAATAAATCTTTAGGCTTTGAAAACAGGGTCTTGCCAGGAGTGTACCATGTATTGAGTATTCCACTGCACAGAGACTGGTAGAGAGCCAAGACTAGGCACTGGAGAAGGGAGAGGTCTTCAGGGATCCCTGAATTCACACATAATTCAGGAACTTTCTGACAGCTCTGTATCCTGTTATTCAATTGTGGTGAGACTGCTGAGGGATGTGCGCATGGAGGTGGTAAAAAGTAGTAGCTGCTAGGAGATCCTAGCTATGTACTAAATAAGGAGTGAATTTGGAAGCAAATAGTAACTAAGCAGTTCTGATCCCTGTAGCAAAGGGAGGACTTGTTTGTATCCTTGAATCCAATGTGGAAGCCTTCAAACAAATGACCAAGACAAGAGTCCTACTCTAAAGGAGAACTTGTAGCACAATCCTTCTGAACCTGCAGAGATACTTAGAGAATAGTCTACTCAAACTCCCAACTGGGGACAAGCCAACAAACCCAGATTTCACTCAGAAACTTTCAGAGCTCTAACCAAGAAGGCAGTAAGCAGACTTCACCCCGGATCATGTCACTTTGGAAGGACTGAAAACTTGCAGGCCCCAGACAGAGCTTTGAAAGCAGCAGAGAGTGATAAGAGGAAAGAAGCTCAGGGCAAACATTCTCCCCAACATGTGCAGAGTCCATCATTAAGATAAAGTCCAAAGTCATGAAACAATCTGGAAGAACAAGCACACAGGTAAAAGAAGTTCACCATAAGGAGTTATTCTTAGGACAAGGAAGCTCAAGACCCAAACCTAGAAAAGAATTAATTGAAAACATATAAGCAAAGCTCAAAGAAAAATGCAGCTTAGACACATGTTCAACCAAAATTTCTGGAAGAGTTGAAGGATGAGTTTATTTTCTTTTTAATAGCTTAAAATGATTTTTAACACCAGATGAGAGTGGTAAAGGAAAAATAATAGAAATGAAATGAGAACTGAGGAAGAAAGCTTTGAAAAGAGAGTTAATAGCTTGAAACAAGAATAACAAACTTTACCCAAGAAAGTAACTATCTGAAAATTACAACTTATGAAATAGAAACTAATGACTCTATGAGACATCAAGAAATGTTAAAATAAAGTCAAAAAAAGAAGAAAAAGTGAGGTATCTCATAGCACAACAACTGACCTGGAAAGCAGGTGAAGAGAGATAATTTGAGAATTATTGGACTATCTAAAAACCATAGTCAAAACAAGTGTGAACATATCAAAATTCAAGATATCACAAAAAATTTCCCAGATCTCTTAGAAATAAAGGGCAAAATAGAAATGAAGAAAATCCACTTGTCACTTACTGAAAGAAACCCCAAAATGACAATTGTAAGAAATATTATAGCAAAATCCAGAGCATTCCAGGTCAAAGAAAAAATATCACAGAGCAGTCAGAAAGAAAGAAATCAGTTACTGAGGAATCAGTCAGGATCACAAGAGAATTATCAACTACTCTATAAAGAAATGGAGAGCTTGGAGTATGATATTGCAAAAGGCAAAAGATCTAGGCTTGCAACCAATAATATTTTAGCCAGAACATCTGATATGTACAGGGGAGTGGGGTTGGGGGGTATAGATGGGCCTTTAGTTAAATAGAGGACTTCCAAGCATTCCTGATGTTGAGTCCAGAATTTGACATATAAATCACCTAATTCTCTTTCATAAAATTTGGTCCTAGATGCGATGTTAAAGCTGATCTAATCCTACTCTCTCATTTTGCAGATAAGCAAACTGAGGCCAAGAGAAGGTAATTATATTTAGCAAGGTCACATAGGAAATTGATAGCGGAGTCAGAATTTGAACCCAGATGATATGTCTCTAGATTCAGTATGCCTTCCATTAGACCACGCAGCCAATTATAATTTTGCATGTCTATTAACATATGTGGTAATTTACTTTTCTTCAGGAACAATTTACCAGTGGATACCCAGCCATTTAGGGAACATTTTACAAAAATATGTTCATATTCAACAAGAATAACAAAGCACATCGAAGAGAGAAAACATTGGTATACTCAACTTTGATTTAGTAGATTTCTCAGAATTGGACTTTTGCTTCACCAACCAGATTTCATCAAATTCCCACAGGCTTTGACCTGAGCTCATACCTCAAGTAGGCCATTTACTACACAGGAACTAACAATCTAATGACATAATATTTGATTCTAGCTGATTTTTACTGTATCCTGGTTAGTGAAAAAATTTACCATCTCCCTATAGCAGAAAGGATAAAAAGCCCTCTCAGGATCTTTGAGAAACTTCACACCATGACATAGAAACATGAGCTTGGGTAATTATTCTCTCAAAGGAAAAAAAAACTTCATTTAAGTCAAGGCAGCAAAGTGATGGACAAGTAAACTGGAAATAATATTTTATTAGTGATATATCTTGGAGACTTAAGAAGGAAGGAAAGAAAGAAAGAAAGAAATAAGAGAAAGAAAGGAGAGAAAGAAAGAAAAAAAGAAAGAAAGGAGAGAAAGAAAGGAGAGAGAAAAGAGAGAAAGAGAGGGGAAGGAAGGAAGGTAGAGAGAAAGAGAGAGAGAGAAAGCAAGAAAAGGAAAGAAAGGAGAGAAAGAAAGGAGAGAGAAAAGAGAGAAAGAGAGGGGAAGGAAGGAAGGGAGAGAGAGAGAGAGAGAGAGAGAGAGAGAGAGAGAGACAGAAAGAAAGAAAGAAAGAAAGAAAGAAAGAAAGAAAGAAAGAAAGAAAGAAAGAAAGAGAAAGGAAAGAAGGAAGAAAGGAAGGAAGGAAGGAAAGAAGGAAGGAAGGAAGGAAAAAATAGTTCTCATACGGAAAAATATAAATAGCCCATTCCCTCCAAAACCCGGGATAGAAAAAGAAAAAATGGGCCATCTTCAAGAAAAACAACTAGCTGTGAAAATTCCAATCAAGACTCTACAAATAGTAACTTTGTCTATTTTATTTTATAGTTGTATAAACAAAGGGAAGTCACTTAACCTCTGTAAGTTTTCTTTGCCTTTTCTGTAAAATGCAAACAATAATTCTCGTAGCACCTACCTGTTCGGTAATTGAGATTATATACATAAATAGCTTTGTCAATATAAGATGCTATGTAAATATCTATCCATCTTTATTCTATGCTTCCCAAAAATTCATTTTATCTATATAGACAATCTTTTAACCAATACAGATCACAAATTCTCTATAAGTTAATAAACAGTCTTCAATAGTTGCTACAGGTAAAAAAGTCATCATATAGCCTAATGATAATCCTCTCTAACCAGACTGGCTGGCCCTCAGATGATAAACATTTGTCACTGTGCTTGTAACTCTGCTAAACTTTCCTGTGATGTCATGCTAATTCATAAGTATTCTTGAAAGCTGTGGCCACAGAGAATAAACTCGGGCAATTCCTAATGAGCTATAAAGATATTGAATATAAATACAATGATTATTTTTATTCAACAAAATTATAGCACAATATATTGCCCTCAGCCTTGCTGAATCTTTTCACTAATAAAATTAGCTAGTTCCTCATGAGCCATATGGAAGATGGCAAGTCCTGCATATCCAAGTGCCAGGGTCCCATATAGATGGAACATCAAGCTTGGTCCCTTCTTGGCCACAGACATTTAAGACTACTTTTCACAAAGACTCAGGGAGTTGGAAGGAATTTCCTGACTTGATTACAAGGAGTAGGAGTGAGGTAGAGTAAACTGGCTCATTCACCCCCTAGGGAATAAGCCAAGCAACCAAATCAAGGTTCTTAGAAGGAGAGTCAGTGAATTGCATCCTTGTGACCTAAATGTCTTCTAGTATTTGCTGGGATAAAGATCAGAGCAGACCACTACTTTGTCTTTAAGTGATTTCAAATGCCCTGCTGGGACAGGTGATTAAATTCATTAGAAGTTTGTTTGGTTCATTTTCTCCAGCAATCCCTTTTAATCTTTTTGCCTGTCCTTTTGAATTGTTTAATGTAGGCCTAGATCACTTTCATGTAGAGGGCCCAGTGTGAGGGCTTAATGAGCTAATTATAATGATACTGACAGTAAGGCTTGGGTGTTAGAACTAGATACCCAGATTATAATTAGGGTACCATATTACATGCTGTGTTTATCCCTGAACAAACAAACAAACAAAAACCCTTAAGTATATTTGCACTGAGAATATAAAAAAAAAATCCAGATTTTTCCCTCCATATAATAATGGCTATTAGAAGGACAAGGGCAGTTGGTGTTACAGGGGATAAAGTGCTGGGCCTGAAATCAGGAAGATTCATCTTCCTGAGTTTAAATCTAACCTCAGACACTTACTAGCTATGTGACTCTGGGCAAGTCTCTTAACTCTGTTTGCCTCAGTTCCTCATCTGTAAAATAAGCTAGAGAAGGAAATGGCAAATCCAGTGTGTTTGCCAAGAAAACACCAAATGATATCACAAAAGAGCCAGACATGACTGAAATGAATGATGAATAGCATTAGAAGGCCACAGACAAGAAATCTTGGTTATTATTACTTGACCTAACACTGTGAGCAGGGAAGATGAAATTAAGTCCATTTTCATATTTTGTTTACTATACACACAAACATACCCCCAATCCCAATCCCAGCATGTAAGGATTATGTCAAAACATTTTAAATCCCAAAGTGTTTTGTGGTTGAATATTTTTGCTCACACAGTAGGTTATTATCTAAAACTAATACGGTGCCTTTCTATATAGAGATGCTCAACAAAGCTTTGTTGAGTGAATATAAATGAAGCAAAAAGAACAGTAATCAGTATGAGGGGTATCATTGAGGGAAATATTTGGCTAGGAAAAGAAGTGAACTAGTTATGTGGATGACAGCTCTATTGAGACTCAATAGAATGTGGAAAGCTCAAAGGCAGGGACCCAGTGCCTTCTATGAGTCCTCTCTGGAGGAGCTATGGAAGAATGGAGACAAGAATTTTATAGGATGAGAAGTCATAGATGTATACTGAAAGAGAAAATACCCACATCCTTGAGATCACAAATAAAACTTACATTTTGAAGTATAGAATTGCCACATATTACAAGGATTTTTGAAAGATTCATAATTCCAGGTTTAGTATTTTAAAGGACAAATATCAATAACATGGACATTTTCTCCTGGAATCCATAATTAGTTACTATATATACACCAAGGTTCTACAAAATACAACATGGGAAACATTTTTCTAAGCCTTGCTAGCCCACTATCCATTCCTT
Source organism: Trichosurus vulpecula (assembly GCF_011100635.1). Lineage (NCBI taxonomy): Eukaryota > Metazoa > Chordata > Mammalia > Diprotodontia > Phalangeridae > Trichosurus > Trichosurus vulpecula. The sequence goes on from NC_050573.1 coordinate 374,957,133, forward strand.
CATCTTCTACACAGCCTCTCCTCCCCTTCCACTTAACAAGGAATTCTCCCCCTCCAACAAAGAATGTCTTTGTAAAGAGAAAAAAAAAATTGCCCATTTGAAGATGATCACTTATCACCATCATGTCTGTACCTATGTGGCATAAATAGTATTAATTTCCCTATTCAGAGAAATAGTCAGCAAAATATTTCCCTCCCCAATTCTACCTGCCAGAAATTCCACCAAAATAACATTTTTCTTTTGATCACTAGATCCTAGGAGAAATAATATTTACAAAAGTTTTCAGTAATTTACATTTTAGTGTGAATCGAAGAAAGAAGAGTAGGTTTGGTAAGGGAGTGGGTGGTAGGTAATAGGAATTTGGATGTTTTCAGCTTGGAGGGAAGCAAGGACACAGAGAATGGTGAAAACCAACTTCTTTATTTAATTCTTTTGCCTGCAGCTTTCTTTATCTCTTCTCCAGCATTGCAATCCACTTCCCATGGTATATTTAACCCACTTTCCTCCAACATTTCAATAAATATTTCATTAAAAATATAGATTGGATTCTGTTCTTTGGGGGGGAATTTTTTTCACAAAACAATGGGGCTATATGACTCAGTAAGCTATAAGGCAGACCAAAAGTGTGGAGAATTTGCTCATTATCAAATACATTCATAGTCTGTACCTACAGTGGAAGAGAATGGAAAGTATAATTTCACAATGGAAAGTGCAGAACTGAATAGACTGTCTAATGGGTTTATGCACAAAGGTGTTTAATTTTTTCACATGTGCAGAACTGGGGGAGGAGGAAGCTGGGGATTTAAGCTTGAGATGGAATTGGAGAGAAATCTAAGAAAAAACTCAGGAGACCTAAGGTACATTGTAGTTGAGAGGAAGAGAAACTAAGGAAGGTCTACAAATACCCATAAAGAAAACAGATGCTGGGATAAAGCATCCAGTGGAGGAGTTATTCATCAAATCAAAGCTGATGTTTTAACAGGTAAACTGTTTAATGAAAACATTAATGAAAATTTATGAATTTTAATTTTAATTTAATTTAATGAAATTAAATGAAAAGTCTAATAAAAGTCTCCTCCCTGAGGAAGAAAGAAAAAAAGTGGACCCATTTTTATCTTGCTAAATCCTCTGAGAAAGCTGCTGCTATCAAAATCAAATGCTTCTAATTCAGCTACTCCAAAGAGGAATCAAAATTTCCAAAGCTGTATTTTATTTCTGTGAATGCGTTTTTTTCCTTCCTTTGAAATTATTTTCACTTTTTAAGATAATAGCATTGTATGAACCCTGTGGAAATCCTTTAAGAATGTTCTGTTATTATTAAGCATTGACTATAATTAATATCAATTAGATTCTATTAAGTTTAATAGGTTTTGAGTTATTGAGTTTAATTCAATTTCAATAAATTTCAATTAAGTCCAATTTGTTTCCATTACTTTTTATTAATTCCAGTCACTATCAATTACCTTCAATTAATTTAATTTACTTGCAATATATTTTCAGGTAATTCTCCATTACTTTCAATTAGTTTCTATTCATTTCAATTGGCTTTCTTGGCTGCTAACTGATTTCATAAAAACAAATGTCCTGCTATAATCCAGGTCTGCAGCTACAAGACAGTCATGCAAACTAATTAGCTCTTCATTGTAATCCACAATATCATGAAGAGGTCAAAACTGCCACTATTACAAAACCTAACAGGCCCTAATGCTGTAAGTGCTACCGCTGCTGTTTTTCCTGCATCCCAACATCAACGCCCTCCATAAATCAGATAAAGCCACCCTAGTTATGTGGGGCCATTCTAAGATAAGATATGAAAGAATTGTCTGTCCTCAATCCTAGATCACTTACTAACTCTTATGCCTCCAACTCTGTGTTTTGGAAGACACGAAAGCAGGAAAAGACATAACCCCTTCTGACAATCTATTTGAATAAATAAGAAGAACAGAAGAAACACTGAGAGAATAATGAACTACTCAAGTTACCACTTTTCTTACTTGTAGGCTAAATTATCTGGTGTAGACAACAAATGCTATGGTATTGGGGGAACAGATCATTGGGATGGTCAGGAAAATCTTACGGACCAGGAAGGATTTTAGCTGCTTCTTGAGTGATGTATAGGATTTTGATTAGAAAGAGAAGATGGAAGTACAGGTAGAGGGAGAAAAAAACAGGAGTAAAGGATTAAAGACCAATGATGAATACATACATACTAGCCCCAGTGAAGTGGCATTAATACTGAAAATAATTGTTGTTCTTTTCAATTGTGTCTGACTCCTTGTGACCTCTTTCTGGATTTTCTCAGCAAAGATCTTGGATTGGTTTGCCATTTCCTTTTTCAAAAAATTTACATGACCCTTAAATGTTTGAAGAGGAAGAAGCTTTAGAGGTCATTTAGTCCACCACGATTCAGAGAAGTTAAGTGAATGACTTACTGTCACACAACTAGCAAGTGGCAAGGCTAGGGCTCAGATCTGGATTTCTAGGGCTATTTACATTTTATCAAACTGAAATATAATGCTTGCCATCAGGGAATTTATAGCTTGTTTATTTAGATACTAAGTGGCACATCTAGGTGGCGCAGAGGATAGAATGCTAGCTAAGCCTGGAGTCACGAGTACTCATCTTCCTGAGTTTCAATCTGGCCTCAGACATTTAGTAGCTGTGTGACTCTGGGGGGAAGTCACTTAACCCCAGTTGCCTCAGTTTCTTCATCTATAAAATGAGCTGAAGGAGGAAATGGCAAACCACTCCAGCTTCTCTACCAAGAAAACTCCAAATGGTGCAACTAAGAGTCAGACACAACTGGAAAAATGACTGACCAACAAAATTTGTTATGATACTAAGCATAGACTACATAGATGACTGGAGGCTACCAGAAAGGACCTTCAATGCCAATTGTTCCAAACAATTCATTTGATATGTGAGGAGTGATCTTTTATTTTTATTTGTCTGTCTGTTTTAAGTGCTGCTATTTGTTCAATGAAGAAATGGAGTAGTCTATGTTTACAATGACTAGTCTCAGAAGAGGATCCTACAGAGATTCAAGATTCAAGGTTTGAAAGTAAAAAATTGTTCAGTGAATCTATCATTTTTCTGGTCTTAGTACCCACTCTAGAAGGTTCGTATAGATTTATTGGTAGTCAATAAATAGGAATTTAATGAGTGCTTCATTTCTCACCTAACTGCATTTATTTGTCCTTGTCTATCGTGTCCCACCCAGGAAAATCTTCATCCTGTAAAATCACATCATCCCAATACCCTCTGCCCCTGAGTCTCTCTGACGGGAAGGTGAAGCAGAAAACTCTTCCCAGACTGTCCATTTAAAAAGAATGCCTAAGCCAGTCATTTTTTCATTTAACCCCTGGCTGACTTCCTTTGGACTGCTCCACCATGACCACATCTGGCAGATTTCTTTTTTTTTAAATTATTTTTAACATTTTATTTTTAATGACATATAAAATTTTTGACATTCATTTTCTTGAGTTCCAAAATCTTCCCCATCCTTACCTTCCCTCTCCCCAAGACAGCAAGCAATTTAATGGATTATACCTGTGATGTCATACAAAACATATTTCCATATTGGTGATTCTGTGAAGAAAACACACATCAAAAATAAATTAACTAATTAACAAGAAAAATAAACAGAGTAAAAAAGAAATGTACTTTGATCTGCATTCAGACTCCATCAATTCTTTCTCTGTAGGTGGATAGCATTTTTATCATTAGTCCTGCAGAATTGTCTTGGGTCATTATATTGCTGAGAATAGATAAGCCATTCACTGTTGATCATTGTATGATATTGCTATTATAGTGTACAGTGTTCCCCTGGTTCTGCTCACTTCATTTTGTACCAGGTCATGTAAATCTTTCCTGGTTTTTCTGAAAGCATCCTGTTCCTCATTTTTTGTTTTGTTTTGTTTTGTTTTTTCTTTTTGGAGGAGAGAAGGCAAGGCAATTAGAGTTAAGTTACTTGCCCAATATCACACAGCTAGTAAGTGTCAAGTGTCTGAGACCAAATTTGAACTCAGGTCCTCCTGACTTCAGGGCCAGTGCTCTATTCACTGAGCCACCTAGCTGTCCCCTCACTATTTCTTATAGCATAATAATCTCTCACAACTTGTCCACAACCACAACTTGTTCAGTCATTCCCCAATGTATGGACATCCTCTCAATTTCCAATCCTTTGACACCATAAAAAGAGCTGCTATAAATATTTTTGTACATATAGGTCCTTTTCTTTTCTTTCTTTCTTTTTTTGTATCTCTTTTGAATAAAGACTTATTAATGGTATTGTTGGGTATGCACAACTTTACAGCCTTTTGGGTGTGGTTCCAATTGCTCTCCAGAATATCTGGATTAGTTCATAACCTCACCAATGGTGTATTGGTGTCCCAATTTTCCCAGTCCTCTTCAACATTTATCATTTTCCTTTTCTGTCACTTTAGTCAGTCTGATAGGTGTGGACATGGTTCTTAGTTCTCTAATCAATAGTGATTTAGACCATTTTTTATAATTATATATAGCTTTGATTTCTTCATCTGAAACTACCTGTTCATAACCTTTGATCATTTATCATTTGGGAAATAATTGTATTCTTATAAATTTGACTCAGTTCTCTATATATTTGAGAAGTGAAGAGAAATTTGATATAATTTGTCTAGCTTTTTCCTTTCCTTCTAATCTTGATTGCTTTGGTTTTATTTGTGCAAAAACTATTTAACATAATAAAAAATTATCTATTTTACTTTCCATAATGTTATCATTTGTTTGGCAATAAATTCTGACAGGTAAACTATATCATGCTTCTCAAATTTGTTTATGATATCACCCTTTATGTCTACATAATGTACTCATTTTGACTTTATCTTGGTATGTGGTTTGAGATAATGTTCTATACCTCATTTCTGCCAATCTACTTTGCAGTTTTCCCAGCATTTTTTTGTCCAATAGTGAGTTCTTTTTTCCAAAGGCTTGGATATTTGGGTTTATCAAACACTAGATTGCTGTGGTGATTTGCTACTGTGTACTATGTACCTAATTTATTCCAATAGTCCACCACTCTATTTGTTAGCCAGTACCAGATTTTTGGCTGTTTGCCTCTTTTTAATACCGTTTGAGATCTGGTATGGCTAAGAGACCTTCCTTCACATTTTTTCGCATTGATTCCCTTGCTATTCTTGACATTTTGTTCTTCCAGATAATTTTTTATTATTTTTTCTAGCTTTATAAAATAGTAGTTGGCAGTTTAATTGGTATGGTATTGAATAAATGGATTAATTTAGTTAGAAATCTCATTTTTATTATATTGTATCAGTCTACTCATGAGCTTTCCTGGGTAGGTGATCCTTGGTTGTAATCCTCGCTCTTTTGTCCCCTGGAATATCATATTCTAAGCCCTCCAATTTTTTAATGCAAATGTTGCTGAATCTTGTGTATCCTGAATGTGGCTCCATGATATTTAAAATGTTTCTTTCTGGATGCTTGAATTTTTTTTTCCTTTGACCTGGAAGCTCTAGAATTTGGCTATAATATGCTTGGGATTACTTATTTTGGGATTTCTTTCACGAAGTGATCAGTAGATTCTTTCAATTTCTCTTTTGCTCTATGCCCTAGCATATAAAGGCAGTTTTCCTTCAAAATTTCTTGAAAGATGATGTCTAACACTCTTTTTCTTAATCATGGATTTCAGATAGTCCAATAATTCTTAAGTTATTTCTCCTTAATCTATTTTCCAGGTCAGTATTTTTTTTCTAATATGATATTTCACATTTTCTTCTTTTTTTTCATTCTTTTGATTTTTTTTTTAATGCCTTATGTTGTCATTAGTTTCCACTTGTCCAATTCTAATTTTTAAGGAATTATTTTCTTCAGTGAACTTTGATACTCCCTTTTCCATTTGGCCAATTCTACCTTTTAAAGATTTCTTTTCTTCAGTGAATTTTTGTACATCTTTTTCCACTGGCCAATTCTGATTCTTATACAATTCCTCTCTCCAATAGATTTTGGGCCCTTTTTATACTTTGGCCTATTCTCTTTTTTAAGGTGTTTTTAACAACGTATTATCAAGCTGATGATTTTTTAATAATTTTCTCCAATCACTCTCATTTCTTTTCCCAACAATCCTTCTACCTCTCTTATTTGATTTTTAAAATGCTGTTTGAGCCCTTCCAGGCCCTGAGACCAATTCATATTTTTCTTTGAGGCTTTGTATGTAGCTGCTTTGATTTCACTGGCTTCCCAGTTTGTTTTGATGTTACCTATTACCATAGTAACTTTCTATGGAGAGCAGTTTTTTTTTGTTTGTTTGTTTTGTCATTTGCTCATTTTTCAAGCCATTCTTTTTTGCTTTTAACTTTATGTTAAAATTGGCTGCTCCAAGGGTAAAGAGGGCACTGTCCTAACTTCAGGTTTTTCATGCTGCTGTTTTTGGAGCTAATTTGGGGGTGTCTCTTAGTTTTCAGTTGTTGCAAGGTGTTATGATTTAAGGAAATGTGTGTTCTATGCTCTCCTGGACTGTGCTTTGATCTGTGAATGACCACAAGTACACTTCCCCCCACCCCCTTTCCAGAATGCCTCCAGGGACTCCGTTCTTCCTACTGCTCCTGATCCCCTTTGGAATGCAACTCAAAACTTTATGTGGACAACGCAACAGGCTCCTAATCCCAATGCCATTCTCATTCTGACCAGTTGTCCAACTGCCTTACTATCTGTGGGCTGAGAGCTCTTGAAGCCACTGCCACTGATTCAGTTGCCCCCCAAAGCAAATTGCTGGTTTACCTGTGCTTACACAGTTTGTGCTGTACTGAGTTTCACTCTCACCCCAGTGAGACAGATCTTTCCTGCTGACCTTCTAAGTTGTCTTGGCTGGAAAATTGTTTTACCCCATCCTTTTGTTTGTTGTGCTGCTCCAGAATTCATTTTCAGTCATTAATTTAATGTTGTTTGGCCTAGAATTGAGGAGAGCTCAGGAAAGTCCCTCCCTTTACTCAGTCATCTTGGCTCTACCTCTGTCTGGCACATTTCTTGCCATCTCTTCTCTCTCCACTTTTCAGCTTCCTTTTGTATGTTGTCTTCTCACATTAGGTTGTAAGCTCCTTAATGCCAGCGCAGTCTTTTTCCTTCTTATTTGTATCCCCAACATTAGAATAGTGCCTGGCACACTTGTTCAGTCTTTCAGTTGTGTCTAACTCTTCCTGACCCCATATACCATATTGTCTACGGTATTTTCTTGTCAAATATACCTAAGTGGTTTGTCATTTCCTTCTCCACTAGATAAAGACTAACAGTTTACTTGCCCAAGGTCATGCAGCTAGTAAATGTCTGAGGTCTGATTTGAAATCAGGCCTTCCTGATTCAAGGCCCAGTGCTCTCTCCACTGAGCCATCTAGCTGCCCCTATGTGCCTAGCACATAGCAGTGGTTTAATAAATATTTATGGATTAACTTACTCACATGTGGAAAGAAGACAAGCTTGAGAGTCAGAAGACCCAAGTTCAAACCCAGTTATTTTGTGATTTTATTATCCCTGGGTTGCTTTGGGCAAGTCACTTTATCTCACTGGGATTTAGTTTTCTTAATTATAAAGTGAAGGATGCATTTAATATAATGGCATACTAAGACCAGTAGCTATAAACACCCTCACATTCCTTCTCAAAAAGCCTAGAACATACTGTCCCTCAACTAGATGACCTGTGAGGTCTTACTCATGTCTACCCACAATGATGAGAAAAAGCTTTCTCGCCAATTTGGCACTCTGCTGTGTTAGTTCAGTCACCCAAGGGTGACTACAGTAAAAGTTTCAAAGTGTTCTGTAAATTTGCACACCTAAAATGACATTTCGTGAGCCCCCATCAGTGAGCTTATTTTTAATAATCAGATGTTAGAGCAAAATTACTCAAAGGATTTTTATATATAGTTATATTTATATATAGCTATAACAGCTACTAAGAACAATAATTATAAAACACAATTACAGATAGCATCTGTGTGAAGGATGGGTATAAACTTAACATATACATTTAGAGAACATGTAACCAAGGCAACTCATATCACCAGTACTGCAAAACTTTCTCTTTTCTCAGTGTCTTCACCCTTCTCCCCATCAGAACCCAATATCACTCTGGGGTTGGTTACTTATCTGGGCTTCTAGAGGCCACTCCTTTTAACAGGTCAATTCTTAACATCCAGGTCTAGTTCTCAATTGAATCCAGAGTCAACTTTTTTGTCATTTGCCAAACTTATTCCCTGAATCTGCTTTATGTCCTTTGAATTTCTGTAGCTGTATGCTTCTTTCTGCTCCCTGCTAGATGTGGTGGCTCCTACTGGGCTAGTAGTTCTCATGTAATAAACTACAGCGAATAATATGTGCGTAGAGGAGATAAAATCCTAATGAATTAGTACTCCATCTTCTTTTCTGTCACAAAGAAAAAGAAATAAAGTTTATATGAAATAATTTGTTTTTACTGAAACCATGCTCTCACATAGTTTATCATTCCATTATCTTTTTTCATTCCTTTCTTTTCTGGGTATTCACTAACCATATTTTTAATAGTTCAGTTTGAAGTTATGTCTGAAATTATAGATGACCTCACTGTTCTGTATTTTACATATTATATTCATTTTATAAAAAGGACCCTTACTTCCATTCATACACTCAGCCTAACAAGACATAAAATATAGGATTTCAGGGCCCAAATTAAATTACCAGAAGGACCCTAAAAAAGTATTGAAAAAGTTACAATCTTGGGAAATAATGTGAAGACCACAGAATCATAAGCAGGGTTTTAGTCACTGCTACACATTGAAGGCAAGAGATAGAGAAGAGTAAAACTAAATTGGAGAATGAATGGCAGACTAAGTTAAATGTCTATGAATGGTATTTGGATTTGTGGACAAGAGATTAAAATATAGGAATAATAAGCCTCTGGCTTTAGTAAAAGCTAGAAAGAACATATTTAACTAAGTCTTGCAATTCTAATTAGAATAATTTAAAAATGATTATATCCACCAAAATAGATACCATATACAAAGGTTGCAACATGAAACAGGTAATAATGATTCAGAAACCTAGAAGTAGGGGGGAAAGGGTGGGGAGAATAGAAACCAGCATCTAGTAGTAAAAATCCGTGACCTCTCCTATTTATTAACAAATACATAAAATATAGGAGCAAAATAAAATGTTCTAGAGATTCTAACATCAAGGAGGCACACTTAACTTCATAAACATCACTAACACTCAGTGTTGTATAACTCATAACTGAAATATAACTTTGTATAGATAAGTCTCATTCAAAAGAAACACGAAAGGTAAGGGGAATGGAGACCAGGAAAATCATTAAGGGGAAAACAGAAGCAATTTTGCCATCATAGGATGCTAAAAATCAAACAACACCTTCATAGAAAGAGGAAATAGATGAGGAGCTCAATAAAAAAATCAAAAGCCTGAGACAAAGGCATAACATAATAGTGAAGGGGGCCTTCAAATGTCCAGGAACCTACTGAAGCTCCCTCTCCTTCTACTAAAAGCTGACCAGTCAATAACTTATTGATTTGCCTTAATGATAATTTCAACCATCAAATGATAGAAGCACCAATAAGGTAGAATTTCATTTTGAATCTGATTTTCTCTGACATGGAGGAACAGTTTTGTTGGGGTTACAATGATGGAGACCTTGAAGGAAAATGATTACTTTCTGTTAAACAAGAAAAGGCAAATCAGAATACTCTGACAAGCATTTTAGAATTTAAAAGAGTAAACTTAAAAAATTTTAGAAAAAAAGATAGGTAGGACTCCCTGGAGTAAAATACTACAGGAGAAGCCAGCTCAGGAGGGATAAAATTCTCAAGAAGGACATTCTGAAACCATAGAGAGTAACAATTCCAATAAGGAGAAAGATGGAAGGAATCTGAAGAGACCAACATGAATGCAAATAGAACATACTGACCAACTTCAACTAATAATAATAATAATAATAGGTAACATTTAAATAACATTTACTATGTATTAGGCATTGTGCTAAGCACTTGACAAATATATCTCACTAGATCCTCATAACAACCCTGGGACTTAGGTACTATTATGATTCCCATTTTCCAGATGAGAAAACTCAGGCAAAAAGAGATTAAATGATTTGCCCAGGGTCACAGAGCCAGTAACTATCTGAGGTCAGATTTGAATTTAGGTCTTCCTGACTCCAGGCCCCAGACTCTATGCGCTGCAAAACATAGCCACCTCCCACTCATTAGTCAACTACTAAATAGACAACCAAAGGCAGGACCAATAGCAGAGTAGGAATACAAAGCTTTGCCAAGTTCTATAATCATGAGCACATGTTTCAGGTACATGTGAGTTCTGCTTCAAGAGTACTAAATTTAAGAATTAGCTAAGGAGAAAAGTGAAGAATAATTTTAAGGTGTTTTTTTTTTTTATTTTAAAACTACATTAAGGTAAAAGAGGATAATCAAAAATAAAAAAGCACAGGGTGCTGATCAAGGTGATCTGAACAGTAACAGACATCAGAGAGATGGCAGAACTACTGAATTCTTCTCCTTTTTCTTCCCCTTTTTGTCCTCCTCCTCATTCTTCTTCTCCTCCTTTCTCTGTCAAAGAGAATGAATTATTGACTAGGATGGACGACTAATAATGGTTAAAACTTTCAAGGTTTCTTTCAATATTCAGCTCTAATCCAACAATTTACAGGAATCTCTCTGTAAAGCCTCCATCTATAAGTGCCTTACTCTTCCATATTACCTCACGTTTGCACTACATATATTTTGCACATACCTAGTTACTTTCACATTTTCTCCCCAATGAGCTCTTTGTGGACACTGACTGTTTTTGCTTTTTCTTACATCCCCAGCACTCAGCAGAGTGGCTAGCACATAAGAAGTACTTTAAGCTTATTAACTGACTGAATGATGATACCTAAGATAAATAAGGAGATAACTAAAGTGCATCAAGATGCCCTTGATCTATTTAATTCTTAAAGAAATGGAGGATGCTAAAAATACGGAAGATGATTGGAATACTAGAGATGAGCAACTAGTAACTATCTTGTTTTGTTTGTTTGGGTTTTTTTGGCATTTAAGTAACTTCTTTTTTTAATTAATTTATTTATTTTTAGTTTACAACTTTCAGTTCTACAAGTTTTTGAATTCCAAATTTTCTCCCCCTCTCTCCCCTCCTCACTCCCCACCTCCCAAAAATGGCATGCAATCCTATATAGGCTCTACATATACATTCACATTAAACATATTTTCACATTAGTCATGTTGCAAAGAAGAATTATAACCAATGCAATGAACCACAAGAAAGAAGAAACAAAACAAAACAAAACAGAGAGAGAGCAAATAGTATGCTTCGTTCTGCATTCAGATGCCATCATTCTTTCTCTGGATGTGGATAGCATTTTCTGTCATGAGTCTTTTGGAGTTGTCTTAGAACTTTGCATTGCTGAGAAGAGCCAAGTCTATCAAAGTTAGTCTTGATTATTTTTTAAAGGAAAAGAATGGAATCTACATACTACAGAAGAGAGCTTGGCTACAATTTCTGGCAGAACACTGAAATGAACTATTCAAGAGATGACTAGGCTGACCACCTAGAAAAGAAAGAATTAATAAAGAGAACCAGCAGAGTTTCAGTAAAAACAGCTTCTAACATGCTAACTTTATCTCTTCTCCCCCTCTTTTTTGGACAGGGTTATTAAATTGGTGAATTAGGAGAATGTTGCATTTTATTTACTTTGACTTTAGCAATCTGATAAAACATTGAATGTCCATTTTTTTTATTTTGCAAGAAAATGGAGAATTAGGTGTTAAAAGATAATGCTGTTAGATGTATTTGGAAGTATTTGAATGGTTGGACTCATCAAGGAACCATTATTCCTCATCTTTAGAAAAGGTCTCTAGAGGTATGGCCTAGGGATCTGTAGTTGGCTTTGTGCTGTTAAAAAAAAATAAAATAAATGAATTGGATAAAGGCATGGATAAACATTTTTTATCAAGTTTGTAATGGAAAGCTGAAAGGAATAGTTAAATGACAGAATCAATATCCAAAAATATTACAATGTGCTGAAATATTAAGGAGAACCTGATGAGATGAAATTTAATAGGAATTTAAAAATAGGAATAAAAAAATAAAGTTTCATACTTGAGTTCAAAAAATTAACTTTGCAAGTATAAGATAGGGGAAGTCTGGTTATATAATATTCTGTTTGGAAAAGATGGGTTTTTGGAGAACTGCAAGGTCTATAATCATAGATTTTGAGATTTGGAAGAGATCTTCTGAATCTAATCCAACCCATCCTGCCTGCTAGGGAAACTGGGAGGGGCGGGGCAGGGAAGGGGAATCTAATTCCTTCTTTACTGAAGAGCTCTTCAAATTCTTAAAGACAGCTATTGTGTCCCTCCCTTAGTTCTCTCTTCTGCCTTCCTTCTATGACATGGACAAGGATTTCAATTTTCCTACTTATCTACTTCTGGGCACTCTCCTACTACTTAGTGTCCTTCTTAAAATGCAGTGTCTAGAACTGAACTCTGTACTAAAGGTGGAGTCTGACAGGGACAGAGTATGGTAGAATTATCATCTTCCTGTTCTTGCAAGTTATCTTCCACTTAATACATTCTAAGAGTTCATTTACGTTTTGGCTGCTATGCCACACTGCTGACTAATGTTGAATTTACAATCCACTGAAAGTGCCTGGGATTTTTCAGTCCCAGGAATACATTTGGAAGAAAAGTCCCAAGTGATTTCTTAAGTTAATTTTTTTATTAAAAATATTTTCCCTCTCACTGTCTTCCTTTAATTTAAAATAACACAAAGAAAAATAATTCTTTATAACTAATAAGCATAGTCAAGCAAAGCGAATTACCTCACTGGCAATGTCCAAAAATCTATGTCTTATTCTAAACTTTCACTCTGTGACCTCCTTGTCAGGAGATGGCTAGCATCTTTCATCTTCAGTCCTCTGGAGCATTATGGTTTACCATTGTATTGATGAGAGTTCTTAAGTCTTTTGAAGTTGCCTTTCTGTATAATGCTACTGTACACATTTTTGTTATTATATAAAATGTTTATATTCCAAGTTTTCTCTGAAGCTGTTCATTTCATCATTCTTATAGCATATTTCTCTTAAGTTTCATTGCATACATTAATGAAAGTAATAATAATAACAACCATTTATGCAGTACTTTAAGTTTTGTAAAGGTTTTATGTAGATTATATCCTTTGATCCTCACAAAATCTTTTGAGGTAGGTGCTATTATTATGTCATATTTCATCATTGTTTAGTCATTCGCCAATTGATGGGTACCCCCTTAGTTTCTAGTTTTCTGATACTACAAAAAGAACTGCTATAAATATTTTTGAATTGGGGGTTCTTTTTTATCTTTCTTTAATCTCCTTGAGGGTAGCTGTGATATCTCTGGGTCAAAGGATTTGACACTGTCTAGACACTTTTGGAGCACAGTTGTGATTTGTTTTCCTGTATAGCTGCATTAGTTCACAGTTCTAAAAACACGGTATTAGTATGCCTGTTAGCGTGCCCATAACCCTTCCAACATTTGTCATTTCATTTTTGGGGGGTTATCTTTACCAGTTAAATGAAGCTGAAGTAGAACTTAAGAGTTGCTTTAATTTGAACACTAATTATTAGTGTTTGGGTACTTTTTTTTAAAAAAATCTGGCTACTGATATAACTTCTCCAAATATATCTAAAAAGTACATCAAACTGAATCCTGATGGGGAAATCCAAGAAAAAAAAATCATAGTAAGTCATGTTTGCAGACTAGGTCAGCACAGGGAAATAGAGAGAGAGGTCTGTGGACATTAGGAATGGACCCTGGCCAGAAGCATTTCACAAAGAGCTTAAAGAAAAGCTATGTAACAGGCAAGAGAAGATTCCATACTGGTACTGGAACACATAATGCAGGATGTCAAAACAGGTACCAACTGGAATCTTTGTGACTGACTATTCAGTTCCAGGTCAAAGATCTAAGGAGAACTGAGCAGGGGGCACTTTACTTCAAGATGTAGGAGACAAAGCAGTTGAGGGTCCTGGGTTACCTACTCAGCAAAGAGGAAGTTCAGAAGCAACCAATAGTGGTGTGATTCAAACTTCCAGTAGGGGTTTCCATCAGGGTTTCAGTTGCAGCTTACAGCCCATTCTGAAGCCTTCAGAGAAATGACCATAGCAAGAACACCTGATCAAAGAGAAGCATGACATTCTGTCACTGTGAACCATCAAAGGTTCCCTGCTAGCTGATAGGAGATAACTCCAGCAGTGGTCTAATGCTGCTCAGACAAAACCTAGGTCAGAAATTTGCAGATTTGAGAACATGGAGGCAGTAATTTCATGTTGCCCTGGATCAGACTACTTTGGGATCATTGGAAGCCTGAGCGATACCCTGAGAGCCTAGAATAATACAACAATCAATACGCCCCAAAAGGCAGAAGCCAGAAGTGCGCAGAACTTGGCACTAACATAAAGTCCAAATTCAAAGAGTCGGCAGGGAGCGGCCGCTGCCAACCGCCCCGAGCCAACGGCTAACGTTCCGCTACTGCTACTGCTGCTGTCGCCGCCGCCGCAGCCGGCGTACGTGCGTGCGTGGGGCCTACGTCGTGCGGGCCGCGAGCCTGCGAGGCCGGGCTGGGCGGGGCCTGGCCGCCGCCCGCCGCGGAAGAGCCGGGAGGAGCCGGGAGGGGCCAGGGAGCCCGCAACGAAGCAGAGCGAGTCAGTGCCGGCCACATGGCGTCCATCTTACTGAGGGGCTGCTGCTGACGCGGGGCCGTTCTCCTCGCCGGGCCCCTCGCCCTCGGCCCCGCCGCCGCGGCTGCTGCTGTCGTCATCCCGAGGGGTAGTCTGGGAGACCGTGCTTGTCTTGGTTGTACATCTCTGAGTTTGATAAACCATACCTTCTTCGGATATGTACTGATCTTTTTCGACTGGTCCTTTTCCTAGTCTTTATTGTGGTCCCATTCGTGGAGTTCCTGCTTCCGATGTTGTTAAGCTCTTCCCAAATATGTTACCATCAACATTTGAGACAGTCCATAAAGGAGGAGAGATTGAAGAAAGAATTGAGAGTAAAACTTGAAGTGGCTAAATTTCTTCAAGACACAATTGAGGAAATGGCCTTAAAAAAACAAAGCTGCTAAAGGAAATGCTACAGAAGACTTCTCAAATTTTTTTCAAAAGATAGGAGAGACCCACCAATGAAGAAATCTTGCGCATCTCCAAACTGTTTGAGGATGAGCTGACTGGACAACCTGACTAGACCACAGCTGGTGGCCCTCTGCAGACTGCTGGAGCTGCGGTCAGTAGGGACAAACAACTTTTTGCGATTTCAGTTGATCATGAGACTATGGTCAATGAAAGCAGATGACAAGCTTATTGCTAAGGAAAGATAGATACTCCAAATGTCAAGGAATTACAAGCTGCTTGTCGGGCACTGTGTTGGTAAGCAAAATGGGCTCTTAGCACTTAGTTGGCTTTTGTTTCCTTTGAGTAATTCAGTGTATTTCATTGAGCCTTACTAGGTGCTAAGCCCCAGGCCCAAACCGCTATTAGGTATGAAACCTTTGTGGGTGTGACTTGGTAACCAAGGTGGGGCCAACTAAGGGAGGGCCTAGCTTACACATGAGTTTGAGTGATAGGTTTGGGACATCAGAGTCTCTTAGACCATGTGGGTTTAAGTGACCTCTTTGTGACATTTTAGGTCACGTGGGTGAGTCGTATGTGTGATTCACCCCTGACCCTGAAAAAGATATAAAACCAGGGTTTAGTTTCCTCTTCTTTGGAGCTCTTACCCACAGCAGTGGGGGCACAAGTGACTCTGGGCCAGCCCATGTTATGAGCTCCCAGGCTGAACCTAGATGTTGGTAACTATGAATCTGTATTTGGTCTGTCTGTCAATGTTTGTAATTTATTTTAGGGCTCTCACTTGTGCTGGTGTGCTGATGTGGAGACTCCGGGCAGCTGTAGCTAAGGGCCCTCCAGCTTGTAACTGGATGCTGGGATTTTGTTAAACTCTGTAACTGTGTATTGGGATTTGAATCAGACAAGATCTGTCTGTTGACGTTTGTACTTTGTTTCTTTTTGCTCTGAAGTTCAGAGTGCTGGTCGTTTCCCCTGAACTAAGTGAGTGATATTTCTATGCTGAATTAAAGTAAGCTTGTCAACCCCTTAAACGTTGCTTTCCTTACTAAAGCTGATCAAAAGAACCTGCGCTTTTGCAGCATGCTGGTAATGTTCTTGTTGTTGGGCTTATGTTGGTCTTTCACCCCCACAACAGCTGCTAGCCGGATTGTTGAAACAGGCATGAGGTTGAGGGCTTTGGAAGTCACTGAAACAGTGGTTAGACCTACATCTGAACCAGGAAATCCCTACTTCATTACTTGTCCTATCCAGAGCTGTGTATCTGTCTGATACCTTGTCACCAGCTCAAAACAACCTTACAGACCCTTCCAGAGAGTGCAGCCAAAGAAGCCAAAGTCAAAGCTGCTGAAGTTGAAGGTGAGAAGGTAGACAATAAAGCTAAGCTGGAAGCCACTCTGTTGGAAGAAGCAGCCATTAGAGAAGAAAATAAAGAGAAGGAGGAGCAGGAAAGGTTGACTGAAGCTGCTGAAAAGGCCAGAGAAGTTCTCTAGGAGGAAACAGCTGGAAAGAAAGAAGTTGAGTTTGATCCAGAAGTTCTTCAGGAGGGAAGAACAATCCCTGCATCCCAAGATCTGGAGCCGGAACTCACCAAGGTGCCATTGAAATCAGAGATTCTGATTGACACTGCCCCAGTCTTAGAAGGCCTGAAGGGAGAAGAAATAACCAAGGAGGAAATTGACCTGCTTAGTGATGCTTGCAGTAAACTGAAGGAACAAAAGAAGTCATTTTCCAAAGAGAAGGAGGAGCTCAAGTTGCTGAAAGATGATGTTCAGGAATATGAAGAGGATTTGTAAGAGATCAAAAAGGAGCTTTCAAAGACTGGTCAAGAAGAAGTTATAGAAGAATCCAAAGCCAACAGGAGATTGTCCAAGAGGGTGAACCAGATGATTGGACAGATAGGAAAAATACTTCATGAATTAGAGAAAGATCAAAAGGCAGCAGCAGGGAAAGTGGACAGCACTAGTGTCGTTGCTACTGGATTGAGTTTCCCTCTTAGGGAAAATGTCATCACCATCAGTGAGCTCATAAATGTGATGAAACAACTTGAGCAAATTCCAGAGGGAAAGTTGAAGTTGGCTACTGCTCTGGATGAAAACAAGGATGGCAAGATTAATATAGATGATGTTGCCAAGGTCATCAAAATGATAAGGAAGACATCGATACTTCCACGGGTCAGGTCACTGAGATTGTGGCATTGCTCCGAAAGGAAGAGAAGGTGGAAGAGAAGGTGAAGGCAAAGGAAAAGGCTGAGAAAGAAGCTGCAGAAGTAAAAATTTAAGCCTCAGCCTGCAGTGCAGCTGGAGCTTTGGAGAGGCAGCTTGTGCACTGGGTGGCACATGACAAATGCCTCCTCCTCATTTTTGAACCTCTGTGGTGGTGAGAAATGGTGATCTTGCTTTGAGGCGATGCTAGTGGCAAAGCAGCTATTTTTCTGGAATAAAGCAGACACTTCCATGATCAAAAAAAAAAAAGTAGGCAGGAAGAAGTGAACAAAAAATAATCCCATCATAAAAAGCCATTGTGGTGAAAGGATGCTTAAGACAAAAATCAGAAGAAAATTAATCCAAATATCTACAAGTAAAGCCTGTTAACCACAAGCCTCAAAGACAAACATAACTTTGGCACAAATTTTCTTAGATCTTGGAAAGGATGAACCAAGCAAGAGTTTTGTAGTTGTTCATATTAAGAGGTAATTATATGTATCCTGAGAGTGCTAGAGGGGAAAAGTAGAAAAGAAATGAGAGTTGTAGAATAAAGAATTGGAAAGCAAATAGCAGGTTGGCACGAGAGGTATAAAAACTTACCCAAGCAAAAAGTTCCTTAAAAATTAGAATAGACCAAATAAAAACCAGTGTCTCCATGAAACAATAAGAAATATCAAAGCAAAGTGAGGAGACTGAAAAAAAATAGAGGAAAATGTAAGGTATGTCATAGCAAAAACAACTGACCTTGAATCAAGGAGGAAAAAAAGAATCATTGGACTACATGAAAGTCCTAACCAAAAAAGAAAGAGCCTGGACATCATATTTTAAGCAATCTTACAACTACACAAATCTCTTAGAACCACAAGGCAAAGTAGAAATAGAATTTACTAGTCGTCTTCTGGAAGAAATCCCAAAATGAAAATTCCAGAGATGTTATAGTCAAAATCTAGAGCTTCCAGGTTAAAAAAAAATACTGGAAAGAAGCCAGAGAGAAAGAATTC
The DNA here is from genome assembly GCF_011100635.1 of Trichosurus vulpecula. Classification (NCBI taxonomy): domain Eukaryota; kingdom Metazoa; phylum Chordata; class Mammalia; order Diprotodontia; family Phalangeridae; genus Trichosurus; species Trichosurus vulpecula. Next base: position 374,975,489 of record NC_050573.1, read on the forward strand.
AAATACTATGGAGTCAGTAAGGCTCACACATGATTTAGCGGCTACCACTTAGCAATGAAGAGACTGGGGCACAATATTCAAGAACGTGAAAGATATTGGTTTACAACAAAGAATAATAAACACCTCCCCCTCCCCAAAAAAAAGCTGAGGGAAAATGGACCTTTAATGAAAGAGAGGACTTTGAAGCATTCTTGATAAAAAGATCAGAATGGCATAGAAACTTTTAAGTTTAAACACAGGAATTAAGAGAAATATAAGAAGAAAAACATGAATTTAAAATGACAAAAGGCTAAACAAAGACAAACTGTTTACATTCTAATATAGGGAGATGGCATATGTGTCCCCTCTGAACCCTATCATCTTCAGAGTTCATAGAGTGAGCCTAATTATACAAAAGACCTGACAGTAGTTCTCTTGTCTTAATCACCTAAAAGATGAAGGGAAAGGGAGAGGAAGAGGAATATACTGAGAGAGGAGGAAAGGAAAATAAGAGTAGAGAAAATTATTTCACATAATCTAGGTGAACAAGTTGAAGTCCATACAAACAATATGGGTAGGACAGTGCCTGATACTTAAACTTCACTCTCATGTTAACTGGTCAAAGGAGGGAAGAACCCACACGCACACACACACACACGCATCACATACACATGGAGTTGGGTTGTTGTTGCTTAGTACTGTCCAACTCTTCCTGACCCTCGGACCATAGCACATCAATATTGTTCATGGGGTTTTCTTGGCAAAGATACTGGTGTGGTTTACTATTCCTTTTCCTATGGGTTAAAGCAAACAGGTTAAGTGATTTGCTCAGGGTCACATAGTTAGTAAGAGTCTGAGACCAGATTTGAACTCAAGGCATTCTGACTCCAGGCCCAGCACTCTATCCACTGAGTCAACCAGCAGCCCCCACATACTTGGGTATAAAAATACATTTCAATCAACAGGGAAGTAGTAGGAAAAGACAGCAGTGGGAAGTAAGAGGGAAAGTAGAATAAGGGAGGAATTAGTCCAAAAAAGACCTCTAAGGATGTAAAAAAATCCCCATACTTTTAGGTTTCAGTGATTTGATTTATTAATAGCACAATCACATGGAATCCCCTGAAACTCTATGTCCCAGTCACTATGAATGAACAGCTTTCAATAATACATATTATCATCACTGCCTCCATGGAGAATACACTGAGTTGGCCTACTTGTTCCTTTAGTAGTCCTTGAGGTTCAACTTCATTCAGACATGATAAACTTCAATCTAGTTTGGCTGCCAATGGCCTCTTGTTCTCTCCTTTGGTTTCCTCAACCAGGACTGCTTTTCTTTAATCTTTTTTTTCTTTTTTATTTGTTTATTTATTCATTCATTCATGCATGCATGCATTCATTCATTTATTTATTTATATATTTAATATATTTAGTTTTCAGCGTTGACTTTCACAAGTTTGAATTACAAATTTTCTCCCCATTTCTACCCTCCCCCCACTCCAAGATGGCATTTATTCTGATTGTCTCATTCCCCAGTCAGCCCTCCCTTCTGTCACCCCACTCCACCCCATCCCCTTTTCCCTTACTTTCTTGTAGGGCAAGATAGATGTTTATACCCCATTGCCTGTATACCTTATTTCCCGGTTGCATGCAAAGACTTTTTTTTGAACAACTGCTTTTAAAACTTTTGAGTTCCGAATTCTCTCCCCTCTTCCCTCCCCACCCACCCTCCGTAAGAAGGCAAACAATTCAACATAGGCTGCATGTGTATCATTATGTAAAACCCTTGCACAATACTCATGTTGTGAAAGCCGAACTATATTTTGCTCCTTCCTATCCTATCCCCCTTTGTTCAATTTTCTCCCTTGACCCTGTCCCTTTTCAAAAGTGTTTGCTTTTGATTACCTCCTTCCCCTATCTTTCCTCCCTTCTATCGTTCCCCCCTTTTTTTATCTCCTTCCTCCTTTCCTGTGGGGTAAGACACCCAATTGAGTGTGTTTGTTATTCCCTCCTCAGGTCAAATCTGATGAGAGCAATAGTCACTCATTACCCCTCACCTGCCCCCTCTTCCCCCCCAACAGAAATGATTTTTCTTGCCACTTTCATGCGAGATAATTTACCCCATTCTATCTCTCCCTTTCTCCCTCTCTCAATATATTCCTCTCTCATCTCTTAATTCGATTTTATGTTTTTAGATATCATCCCTTCATATTCAACTCACCCTGTGCCCTCTGTCTCTCTACATATGTATATTCCCTTCAGCTACCCCAATACTGAGGTCTCATGAATTATACACATCCATCTTTCCATGTAGGGATGTAAACAAAACAGTTCAACTTTAGTAAGTCCCTTATGATTTATCTTTCTTGTTTACCTTCTCTTGCTTCTCTTGATTCTTGTGTTTGAAAGTATTCAGCTCTGGTCTTTTCACTGAGAAAGCTTGAAAGTCCTCTATTTTATTGAAAATCCATATTTTGCCTTGGAGCATGATACTCAGTTTTGCTGGGTAGGTGATTCTTGGTTTTAATCCTAGCTCCACTGACCTCCGGAATATCATATTCCAAGCCCTTCAATCCCTTAATGTAGAAGCTGATAGATCTTGTATTATCCTGATTGTGTTTCCACAATACTCAAATTGTTTCTTTCTGGCTGCTTGCAGTATTTTCTCCTGGATCAGGGAGCTCTGGAATTTGGCAGCAATGTTCCTAGTACTCTTCTTTTTGGGATCTTTTTCAGGAGGTGATCGGTGGATTCTTTCAATTTCTCTTTTACCCTCTGGCTCTAGAAATATCAGGGCAGTTCTCCTTGATAATTTCTTGAAAGGTCATGTCTAGGCTCTTTTTTGATCATGGCTTTCGAGTAGTCCAATAATGTTTAAATTATCTCTCCTGGATTTATTTTCCAGGTCAGTGGTTTTTCCAATGAGATATTTCACATTCTCTTCCATTTTTTTCACTCCTTTGGTTGTGTTTTATAATATCTTGATTTCTCATAAAGTCATTAGCTTCCACTTGCTCCAATCTAATTTTTAAGGTAGTATTTTCTTCAGTGGTATTTTGGGCCTCCTTTTCCATTTGGCTAATTCTGCCTTTCAAGGCATTCTTCTCCTCATTGGCTTTTTGGAGCTCTTTTGCCACTTGAGTTAGTCTATGTTTTAAGGTGGTATTTTCTTCAGTATTTTTTCGGTCCCCTTCAGAAAATCATTGACTTGTTTTTCATGGTTTTGTTGCGTCACTCTCATTTCTCTTCCCCATTTTTCCTCTACTTCTCTAACTTGCTTTTCCAAATCCTTTTTGAGCTTTTCCATGGCCTGAGAATAGTTCATGTTTTTCTTGGAGGCTTTTGAAGTAGGCTCTTTGACTTTGTTGACTTCTTCTGGCTGTATGTTTTGGTGTTCTTTGTCACCAAAGAAAGATTCCAAAGTCTGAGTCTGAATTTGAGTCCATTTTCACTGCCTGGCCATGTTCCCAGCCAACTACTTGACCCTTGAGTTTTTTTTGTCTGGGTATGACTGCTTGTAGAGTATAGTGTACTTTGTCCCAAGCTTGAGGGGCTGTGCTGTTGTTTTCAGAGCTTTTTCTACACAGCAAGCTCTGCCACACCAGGGCTCCTCCTCCCCTAAGAACTGCCAACCCGGACCAGACTCTGATCTGAGCAGGCTCTGCACTCTTGCTCTGATCTGCCACTTAATTCCTCCCACCAGGTTGGCCTGGGCCGGAAGCAACTGCAGCTGTAGTTCTGTAGCTGCACCACCTCTGCTGCCCCCAGGGTGGTGACCGAACTGTGAACTCCTTTCACTCTGTCCCCGCAGTATTTTTCCCACTAACCTCTTCTGTTGTCTTTGGTGTTTGTGGGTTTAGAAGTCTGGTAACTGCCACAGCTCACTCATGCTATGGCCTGCTCTGCCAGGCTCCCAGGTCTGGTTGGTCTGCGACCAGCCCACGCTGGGCTATGCTCCTCTTTGCTCCCAGCTCTGTGCGATAGACCTTACCCAGGAACTAACCAGGCTGTCCTGGGCTGGAGCCCTGCTTCCCACTGCTATTTCGTGGGTTCTTCAGTTCTAGAATTTGTTCAGAGCAATTTTTTATAGGTGTTTGGAGGGTCCTGGGGGGAGAGCTTCAGGCACGTCCCTGCTTTCCAGCCACCATCTTCCATAGTTGTTTTTTTGGAGGTGACAATGAATTGGAATTTGAAGCAGTCTTCATCAGCTGGGGAATGACTGAATGGTTTGTTATATCTGAATATGATGGAGTGCTGGACTACTTCAAGAAATGATGAAAAGGATGGTTTCAAAGAAACCTGGAATGACTTAAATGAACTGATGCAAAGGGAAGTGAACAGAACCAGAAGAGCAATGTGTATAGTGGTAATAATATTTTAGAGAAATAAAAGTTTGAAAAACTCACATAATGACCAACTAGGTTTCCAGAAGAATAATGAGAAATCCTACCCACCTCTGTATATATGGATTGTTGTTATTCAGTTGTGTCCAACTTTCAAAACCCTAGAGCATGTTGTTCATGGGATTTTCTTGACAACGTTACTAAAGTGGTTTGCCATTTCCTTCTCCAAGGCAAACAGAGGTTAAGTGACTTAATCAGTGTCACACAGCTCATAATGTCTGAGTCCAGATGTGAACTCAGATGTTCTTGACTCCAGGACCAGTATTCTCTCCACTGAGCCACCTACCTGCCTCCTAGGCAAACAGAGATTAAGTGACTTGACCAAGGTAAGTGTAGTTACTACGTAGCTAGTAAGTGTCCATGGCTGGATTTGAACTTAGGTCTTTCTGATTATAGGTCCAGAGCTCTGTATACTGAGCTATCCAGATACCCCATGGATATGTATATATGACATGGCCAACACGGAATTATAAAAGGGATTTTGTTTTTCTTTCATTCTCAATTGGGAAAGCAAGGGTGGAATAGGAAGGAGATAAGAGTATATTTTGCTGATTGGAAAAATACATTTCAATTACAAAAAAAGAAAACTGTTCATATCATTTGAGCCTTTATCTATTATAGAAGCCTTGTGTTCTTAAAGTTCCTTAAAATACCTTAGAAATGAGAACCTTATCAGACAAACTTCTTATAAAGATGTTTTCCTGGTTATTTACCTTCTCATCTTAGCAGCATTGGATTTGTTCGTGTATTTTTTTTTAATTCCCTTTGATCAAAATTGTTCACTTTAACTTTTGTGCTTCTCTCTTTGCCTTGTTTGGATATGCACTCTTCCCACATCCACAGATGTGAAAAAAAAAATTCCCCTGGTTCATTGAATTTGATTGCTATTCTACCTCTTAAATCAGGCCTGCACAACATACATCCTGTCTTAAATGTACTTATTTGGGGTTTATCTTGGCATAAGGTGTTAAGTGTTGATCTACCTCTAATTTCTCTGCTGACATTGAACCATTGGCAACTATTTGTTGGTTTGTTTGTTTTGGGGGGGGTGGGGGGGAGGGATAGGCAATTAGCTTAAGTGAATTGCCCGGGGTCATACAGCTAGTATCAAGTGTCTGAGGTCTTATTGCTGCTCAGGTCCTCCTAATTCCAGGGCCAGTGCTCTATCCACTGCTCCACCTTGCTGCCTGTTTTAACAACCCAGCTAGCAGCTTCTGTGGGGGCGTAAGATCCCCCCCACAGCCAGCACCCAGGAGGCTGCCGGCACCCAGGAGGCTGCTGGCAAAGCACAGGTTCTTTTTATCTGCTTAAACGAGGAAAGCACGGTGAAGGGTTGACCAACTTACTTTAATCCAGCATTCAGTTAGCATACAGACAACATTCATTTAGTTCAGGGGAAAATGCCAGCATTCAGTTAACATTCAGTTAGTTCAGGGGAGCAAAGAGACAAGCATCAAGAGACATACCAAATACAGATTCATTCGCTTACTTCAGGGGAAAAAGCCAACACCCTGAGGTTCAGAACATTCATTTAGTTTGGGGGAAATGAACCAGCACCCCAAACCTCAAAACCAAAATACAAAAAAATTACAAATATCAACAGACAGAACCAATACAATTCATAGTTACCAACATCTGGGCTCGGCCCGAGAGCAAGGGCTGGCCCAGAGTCACGCTTGCCGCTGCTCCCACACCAACCGGAAAAGGAAAGAGGGCTCTTCAAGCTGTCCTCTCCCCTCTTATAGAGTTTTTGACAGCATCAAGCACTGCCTGAATGACCAGGGCTGATTGGTTCTTGAGTTGACCCCTCCCCCTAGCATAGACTGGGTTAACACCCAATAGGCCATGGCTCTGGAGTTAACACCTCCCCTCAGCCAGCCCCATGACTCATCACACAGGAAGTTCTCTGCTTCTAGGCATAGTCTCTGGACTTCCTGCCCCGGAAGAGAAGCCCCAGCACCCAGCAAGGCTCAATGAGGTAAGCTGAGTCACTCAAAGAAAACAAAGGCCATTCTGGCCACACTGCTTCAGTAGCTACTTTTTAAAAAGTGTCATCCAACCATTTCTGAATTGATCTGATTATATTGCCGCTTAATCCAGAGGAGTATTAACCTTGTTTGTGCCATGGCACTTCTTTGGCAGCCTAGTGAAGACGATGGACCCCTTATTCAAATTGTATTATTAATTCCATTTCTATAAAATATATAGAATTACAAAGGAAACCCATTTTCTTGAAATATAGTTATCTAGTTATCGAACTATATATATGTATATGTATATATAATATATATTTACATGTATGTATGTGCATATATGTGTGTATAATATCTGCATGTATTTATGTGTATATATTTTTTTCACAGACCTTGGTCTAATCCCCATTTCTCAGTCTTCTCCATAAGAAAATTTTGATCTGCTCTATCAAAGAGTTAACTAAAATCTCAATAAAGCCACAGAATTGTTCTTATCTACTAGGTTAGTAATTTTGTAAAAAATTTTTAAAAAGGAAATGAGTTTAATCTGTCATGACCTGTTCTTAATGAAGTCATGTCGACTCTTTGTAATCACTACTTCTCTATCTAAGTGTTCACTAACCATTTCTTTAATGATCAGTTCTAGAATTTCATAGAAATCAAAGTCAAGTATGATGTGATAATTGACAAAAAAAAATTTATTCTTTTACTGTCTTAAAAAAGAAGTGACTTTCAAGCATGAGGCAACAATTTTGCTGTATTGTTACCCTGGTCAGACCACATTTGTACCACCATCTAAATACCACATTTCAGGACATTAATAATTTGTCATTGTTCCAGAAGAGAAGCAGTGTTGCAGAGGTCTTCATACCCATGCCATATTCAAGGACTTGTTGAAAGATCTGATTTTTTTTAATTTTAGCTAGGGAGAAAAGATTCAATGGAGATATAAATGTTATCTCAAAGTCTCTGAAAGGCTGACACAAAGAAAATAGATAATACTTTGTTTCAGATTTCTAAGCCACAAAAGGCAAAACTTGGAACAATGAGTGGAAGAATTGCAAATAAAAAGATCAGCTTTATTCAGCCTTTTTTTAAATTGCAAAAGGCTGGTGTAACTTCTCTCTTTTTCATGGGTCTCAGCTATCCTTACGGACCAAAGAAGCCTTCCCAACTTATAGTCCTACTCAGGAAGCCCCACTCCTTCCCAAAAAGAAGGAACTCCAGATTACTAGGAACGCAAATTTCAGCTGCTGAAGGAACCTATACAGTCAATGCAGACCTACATATTTATAGTCAATCTCAAAAAACTCAGTAAACTCAGGAAAGTGAGGCAGCCAGATAGACCAAAGTAATAAAGTGCAATTGGTAGGATCCCTCTGCAGTAGGTTCTTTTAAGGAATATTTAGGCTCAATGGGCTCCACGAGGTTCTACTGACAGGCTAAGCTATTCTTTCCTTAGTCCCTACCTCTTCAGCTCAGAATGTGGAATGACTTAGGAAAGGGAGGATCTGATAGCCTTGAAGTCCTCAGGTAGTTGTCAGACTTCTAAAAAAATACCAACTTATAAAGGTGGTCTGCTCACAAAAGAACTGGTAAATCATCTTCAAAACTCTCCAATCACTGATTACATTAATGTAAGAAACGAATTCATCCTGAAATAGTAGACAATAATATATTTCCAAACTCCCAGAGATATTTTCTCTGTTTCACTTTGTCTTTGTCACTCTCTGTCTCTCTCTACCTTACTACATGCTCGCCTTTTCTGCTTCTCTTTTGTTTTTGTTTTTGGTTTTTTTTTGTTTTTTTTTTTTTTGGTTCTGTTTCTTCTTTCTCATGATTCATTCCATTGGTCAAGGTTCTTCTCCACGACTTGACTAGTGCATAAATTAATTCAATGCGAAGTTATACATGGTAGTTATATGAGACTTCATGCCGTCTTGGGGAGGGAGGGGGGAGGGAGGGGAGAAAAACTGGAACTCAAGACTATGTAGAACCGTGTGTGGTAAACTAAAAATAAATAAAGAAATTTATAAAAAAAAAAATAATCGGTATCTTATGTTCTCTTAAGGATAAAAAAAATAGATGGAGATAGACTGCCTATAGAAGAACAGGTCTAACTCAAAGAAACATGTATCCAAGTATGGAAATTCCAGACCCCATAATGATCAAATTCAGAGGAGAGAAAAACTTGAAGACAAATGAAGCCTTCCATCCACCTTTATAGCATAAACAGACAGGGTCTACCTACTTTATCTAGTTGAAATATGGTACTGTTTGCATTCAACCAGCTCACAAGATCATTTTTCAACTTAGAGCTAGGCCCATACAAAAAAAGCTCAAGTCCTTTTCATGGCCAATGAGCATAGCTGGAAGAAATCGACACACCCCTGCAACTTAAAGCAATTCAATCAGTGGGCTAGCTCCTGCCAGAGGAATTCAGGAGAGGAGAGCATGTTCAGGGATCCCCTAGTTGGCCACATTGTGTTGAATAGAAAGTCAAGTCTCAGAGAGATAAACAAGAAACTTTTAAAATGGCTCCCTCACCAGGCAGGCCCTTTAGGGCTTCTGTGACCAAAGATGCCCTGGGGAATTTACCTGGGTGAATGGAAGTTTACTGGATGGATGACAGATGTGTACAAGCAGGGAGCATGATTAGAACATAACATCTCACTAGGGGAAGGCCAGGTGACTGAAGGAGATGGCTTTAAGCACGGGTCTTTGGCAGCTGGGCAACACTGGAGAGAAAAAGGACTTGGCTAGCCCCCAACATGTCCCTGGCAGAAAACCCACTGTGAAAGAAGTGAGGAGGAATTCAGTGATGAATCAAACCTAGTGCCAAAGCCCTTCAGCTGAGATGTGGGAGGTCCTGGGAAGTGAACCACGGGCTTTAACATCAAAAGAAAATCTGGCTGGAACATGTACAAGAGCCTTTAGAGGAATTGAAGCCTGGGACCAACACACTGGCAGGGACTGTTCTAGCCCAGAGATATTCTCTAAGGACTGGAATGGAGTGAGGGTGAAGGGAGAATGACTAAAACCAAAAAAAAAAAAAAAAAAGATTTCAGGCGACATCAGAAGGAGGATGCCCACAATGGAGTTGGGGGGACACAGATTCCTTTGGCCATCTTTCAAAGTGTCCAACTCAGATGCTACAGAAAGTATGATTAGGCATTTTCACTCTTTAATCCCCAACACAATTAAATAATGCAAAGAGCATTACCTACTTAGTAGAATTGTTAGAATTATGCAGAGTACTGTTCTCCTAAGCACCAGGAGAGAGTCAGCATGTAAATACCTGCTATTCTTGACCTCTTAGAGTTTACATCTAAGAAGGAGATAACACAAATACAGACAACTAAATTTTGAAAGTATTTATGATAAATGTAGCAGAATGCTTTGCAAGATTTGTGAAAGAGGACAGTATCAATTAAGGATATCAGGGTAGGCTTCATGGAGGAAGTGGCATTTGAGGTGGGCTTTGGGAATGCAACAAGTAGAAATCAGGGAAAATCATAGGAATAGTATAAGTGAAAATGGAGAAAAGGAAAACTGTGGAATAGTGACAAGTCCAGTTTGGAAGGAGAAAGGAATGGAATAAGCAACTATAACAAAGATATTGGTTCAGTTGATCCTCACAACATGCTGAAAAATAAGTGCTATTATGACCCTCATTTTACAACTAAGAAAAGTAAGACAGAGGTTAAGTGATTTGCCAAGCTAGTAAGTATCTGAGGCTAGATTTGAACTCAGGTATTCCTAGCTCCAAGGCCAGGTCTCTATTCACTGTGCCACTTAGCTGCTGCTAAATGTTGCTATAGAGTACATAAAGGGAAGTAGTAGGAGTTAAGGTTAAGGGGAAAGGGTAGGACCAAATTGTGAAGAGGATATGATGGTTTCACAAGTGAATTCTACCAAATACTTAAAGAACAATTAATTCTAATACTATATAAATTATTTTGAAAAATAGGCAAAGGACTGCTACCAGATAAGGTTCTGATACCTAAGCCAAGAAGAACAAAAACAGAAAAAGAAAATATAGACCAATTTCCCTAATGAATATTGAAGGAAAAAAATTAAATTAAGAATTTCGTGTGGAAATTACAAAAATATATATCACAAGTTCCATAAACTATGGCAAGGTGGGATTTATACCAGGGATGCAGGGTTTGTTCAATATTATGAAAATTATCAGCATAACTGACTCTGTGAAAAGCAAAATGAATGGAAATCAAATGATTACCTCAAAAGATTCAAAAAAAGTCTGACAAAATACAATACTGTTTCCTATTAAAAACATAAGAAAACATAAGAATAAATAGAGCTTTCCTTAAAATGTTTAGGAATATCTATGTAAAACCATCAGCAAGCATGATCTGTAATGGGGATAAACTAGAAGCCTTCTCAATAAGACCAGCAGTGAAGCAAAAATTTCCAGTGTCACCACAATTATTTAGTATTGTACCAGCTATAGAAATAAGAAAAAAAAGAAATTGAAGGAATTAGAATAGGCAATGAGGAAACAAAACTATTGTTCTTTGAAGAAGATATGATAGTATTCCGGGAGAATTCTAGAAAATGAACTTAAAAACTACTTGAAATAATTAACAATTTTAGGAAAGTTGCAGAATATAAAATAAACCCACAAAAATCATCAGCATTTCTATAACTTACCAACAAAATCCAGCAACATGATAGAAAAAAGAAATTCTATTTAAAATAACCATATACAATATAAAACATTTGGGAGTTTACCTACAAGAGAAACACAAGAACTAAAAGAAAACAATTACAAAACACTTTCACATAAAGTCAGATTTAAACAATTGGAAAAATGTTAATTGCTCCTGAGTATGATGAGCCAATATGATAAAAATGACAATCCACCTATATTAATTTATTCATTCATTGCCATACCAAACTACAAAAAAAATTTATTTTATAGAGCTAGAAAAATAACAATAAAATTCATCTCAAAGAAGAAAAGATCAAAAACATAAAGAGAGTCAATGAAAATAAATGAAGGTAGGTATCTTAGCCACACCAGATATCAAACCGTATTAGAAAGTGGTAATCATCTGAGCAATCTGGAAAGCTAAGAAACGGATTGGTGGATCAGTGGGATAGATTAGACATACAGTACACAGTAATATATGACCATAGTAATCTAGTATTTGATAAACTCATAGATCCAACCTTTGTGGACAAAAATTCATTGTTTGACAAAAACCTTTGGGGAAACTACAAAATAGTTCAGCAGAAACTAGGTATAGACCAACATCTCATACCATATACCAAGATAAGGTCAAAATTAGTATGTTATGTAGACATAAAGGATGGTACCATAAGAAAATTAGGAGAACATCAAATAGTTTAACTGTTATATTTATGGATAAGGGAAGAATTTATAACCAAATAAGAGACAGAGAACATTGCAGGAAGTAAATGCAAATTGTTTATTACATTAAATTACACAGTTTTTGCAGAACAAAACCAATGCAGCCAAGATTAGAAAGAAAGCAGAAAACTGGGAGGAAATATTTGTGGCAAGTTTCTCTGACAAATGCCTCATTCCTCAAATATATAGAAAATTGAACCAGATAAGGATACAAGCCATTCCTCAACTGATAAATGGTCAAAGGAACAATTCTGAGGTTCCACCTCCCACTTATCAGTTGGGCTAATACAACAAAAAAGGAAAATGGAAAAATTGGGACATTAATGCACTGCTGCTGGAATTATGAACTGAACCTACCATTCTGCGGAATACGCCAAATAGAAAAGGAGGTATAAAAATTCACTGAAGTAAAGAACTCCTTATGAAGTAAAATTGGCAACATGAAAAAAGAGGTACAAAAGCTCATTGAAGAAAATAATTCCTTAGAAATTAAATTGGGGCAAGTGGAAGCTAATGACTCCATGACACATCAAGAAAAAATAAAATGAAGAATAGAAAAAATAGAAGAAAATGTGAATTATCTTATCAGAAAAAATGACCTGAAAAATAGATTGAGGAGAGATACTTTAAGAATCATTGGACTACCTGAAAACCATGATGAGAAAAAAAAGCCTATGCATTATATTTTAAGAAACTGTAAAAAAAATAAAGAAAATTGCCCTGATAGCTAGGAAAAGAGTGTAAAATAGAAATTGAAAAATCCATCCTCAATTATTGAAAGGAATGATGAAATGAAAACTCCCAGGAATATCATAGGCAAATTGCAGAGCTTGCAGGTCAAAGAGGAAATACTTCAAGAGTTTGGAAAAAAATTATTCAAATTTTGTAGAGTTATAGTCAGAATCAAACAAGATTTGGTAACTTCCACAGTAAAAGGGGGCTTGGAATATGATATTCTGAAAGGCAAAAGAGTTAAGATTACCACAAAATAATAACCTACCCAGCAAAACTAAGTATAATACCTTAAGAAAAAAATGGATATTTAATGCAAAAGAGGACTTTCTAGCATTCCTGATGAAAATCACAGAATTGAATAGAAAATTTAACATCCAAACACAAGACTCAGGAGAAAATATAAAGGTAAACACAAAACAGTAATCATATGGGACTCAATAAAGTTAAACTGTTTACATTCCTATATGTGAAGATCATATACTTAATTCTTTTTTCCTGGTATTTTATTTTCTTTCCAATTACATGTAAAGATAGTTTTCAACATTCATTTTTATAATATTTTAATTTCCAAATTTTCTTGTCCCTTCCTCTGATATAGGTTATACATGTGCAATCATATTAAACATATTTCCACATTAATCATGTTGTGAAAGAGGAATCTGAACAAAATGGAAAAACCATGAGAAACAACCACAAAGTGAAAATAGTATGTTTCAATCTGCATTCACACTCCATAGTTCTTTCTCTGGATGTGGATAGTGTTTTCCATCCTGAGTCTTTTGAAATTGTCTTAGATCGTTGTATTGCTGAGAAGAGCTAAGTCTATCGCAGTTGATCATTGCATGATGTTACTGTTACTGTGTACAATGTTCTACTGGTTCTGCTCACTTCACTCAGCATCAGTTCATAAAAGTCTTTCCAGGTTTTTTCTGAAGTCTGCCTGCTCATCATTTCTTATAGAACAATAGTATTCCATTACATTCATATACCACAATTTGTTCAACCAATTGAAGGGCATTCCCTCAATTTCCAATTCTTGACCACCACAAAAAGAGCTGCTATAAATATTTTTGTACATGTGGGCCTTTTTCTCTTTTTTATGATCTCTTTGGGATACAGACCTAGTAGTAGTATTGCTGGATCAAAGAGTATGAACAATCTTGTTGCCCTTTAGGGATAGTTCCAAATTGTTCTCCAGAATGGTTGGATCAGTTCATAACTCAAGTTCAAAAAAATGAATTAGTGTTCCAATTTTCCCACATCTTCTCCAGAATTTATCATTTTTCTTTTCTGTCATATTAGCTAATGTGATAAGTATGAGGTGGTACCTCAGAGTTGTTTTGATTTGTATTTCTGTAGTCAATAGTGATTCAGAGCATTTTTTTCATATGACTAGAGATAGCTTTAATTTCTTCATCTAAAAACTGCCTGTTCATATCCTTTGATTATTTATCAATTGGGGAATGACTTGTATTCTTATAAATTTGACTCATTTCTCTATATATGTTTTAGAAATGAGGCCTTTATTACAAACACTGGCTGTAAAAACCATTTCATAGCTTTCTGCTTTCCTTCTAATCTTAGTAACATTAACTTTATTTGTGCAAAACATTTTTAATTTTGTTCAATCAAATTATCCATTTTGCATTTAAAAATGTTTTCTATCTCTTGTTTTGTCATAAATTCTTCCCTTTTGACAGGTAAACTATTCCTTGCTGTCCTAATTTGCTTATTGTATCATTCTTTATTTCTAAATCACATATATGTAATTCTTAAGTATTTTATCATAATTAGAGCACTTAGAGTTTATAGAGACACTGGGCATGACTGCACATCCATTATGTTGGGATGATGCCTAAACAATAAAAGAATGGGTAAGAAAGAGGGATGGACTTGGAGAAGGGGGGAGAGAGAGGCAGAATGGGGGAAAATGTTTTCCCATAAAAGAGGTATGAAAGGAATAGTTTTTGGAGTGGAGTGGGAAATGCCAATGTGAGTTGGCTAAAAACACTTAAACTTCATCCTCATTGGAAATGGCTCAAAGAGGGAAGATACACACACACGCATACATATATACACAAATATACAGACATATATACATACATGTGTTTATAGACATATACACATAAATACATACTTAGTTGGCTATGTACCAATAAAGAAGTAGGGAGGGAAGGGGATAAAAGATATGGGGGAAGAGGAAGAGGAAGAAGAAGAAACAGAAAAAAATAGAATGGAGGGAAATACACAGTTAATAATCATATATGTGAATGTGAATGGAATGAGCTCACCTATAAAATGCAAGTGGATAGCAGAATGGATTAGGAAGGAGAATTCAACAATATGTTATTTACAAGAGACGTGCTTGAAACAAAGGTCTAGAATTAAAATAAAGGGCTGGAGCAAAATCTATCATGCTTCAGCTGAAGCAAAAAAAGACAGCAGTAGTAATCATGATCTCAGACAAAGCAAAAGCAAAAATCAACTTAATTAAAGTAGATAACCAGGGAAACTATTTTGATAAAAGGCACCATAAACAATGAATAATATCAAAAATTTTTACAGCAAGATTCTTTGATATAGACCTCATCCCTCAAATATATAGGGAAATGACTCTTTTTTTTCCTAAAGAATCATTCTCTAAATAAAAAATCAAAAGATATGAATAGGCAGTTTTCAGAAGAAGAAATCAAAAGTACCTATAGTCATATAAAAATGTTCTGATCAGAGCTTCTTAAACTTTTTCCACTCCCGACCCCACATGTGCTTAATCTGGGGATCTCGAGGCCACTGGGTTGTGACCCCCAGTTTAAGAAGCACTGCTCTAAATCACTATAGACTAAAGCTAGCTATAGTTATATGAAAAAAATGCTCTACATCACTATTGATTAGAGAAATGCAAATTAAAACAACTCTGAGGCACCACATCATACCTATCAGATTGGCTAACATGACAAAACAGGAAAATGATAAGTTTTGGAGAAGATGCGGAAAAAATGAAACAATAATGCATTGTTGGTGGAGTTATGAACTGATCCAATCATTCTGGAGAACAATTTGGATCTATGCCCAAAAGACTAAAACTGTGCATAATCTTTGATTCTTCTGTGTCCCAAAGAGATCATAAAAATGGGAAAAGGACCCACATGTACAGAGATATTTATAGCAACTATTTTTGTGGTGGCCAAAAATTGGAAATTGAGGGAATGCCTATCAATTGGAGAATTGCTGAATAAGTTGTGGTATATGAATGTAATGGAATAGTATTGTTCCATAAGAAATGATGAGCAGGCAAACTTCAGAAAAACCTGGAAAGACTTATATGAACTGATGCTGAGTGAAGTGAGCAGAACTGGGAGAACATTGCACACAGTAACAGCCACATTGTATGATGATTAACTTTCATAGACTTAGTTCTTCTAAGCAATGCAAGGATCTGAGACAACTCCAAAAGACTCATGATGGAAAATGCTATCCATATCCAGAGAAAGAACCATGAAGTCTGAATACAGATTGAAACATACTCTCATTTTTGCTCTTTTTTGTTGTTGTTTTGTTTCTTTCTCGTCATTCCTCCCATTGGTCGTAATTCTTCTTTACAACATGACTAATGTGAAAATATATTTAATATGAATGTATACATAGAATGTATATGCAGCTTGGAAAAGGAGGAGGAGAGGGAAGGGCAGAAAATTTAAAACTCAAAAGCTAATGAAAAAAGTGAATGTTGAAAACTAAAAATAATTAATTAATTTTAAAAAAAGAAAACAAATCTGAAGTACCACTTCACATTTATCAAGAAATGACAAATGCTATAGAGAATGAGGAAAAATAGATATGCTAATAAACTGTTGCTGCAGTTGTATACTGGTCTAATTATTCTGGTGAACAATTTGGAAATATGCCCAAAGGGCTATAAAATAGTACATGCTCTTTGATACAGCTATACCACTAGTAGGTCTGTATCCCAAAGAGATCAAAGAAAAAAGGAAAGATTTATATGTATAAAATATTTAAAGCAGCTCTTTTTGTGGTGGCAAAGAACTGAAAAGTGAAGGGATGTCCATCAATTGGGGAATGATTGAATAAGCTGTGGCATATAATTGCCATGGAGTACTATAGTGCTATAAGACATGATGAGGAAGATAGTCTTTTAAAAATGTCAAGACCCATATGAACTGATGTATAGTGAAGAGAGAAGAGCTGAGAGACAATTGTGCATAGTAACAACAATGTTGTGATGATGATCAACTGTGAAAGACTTGACTACTCTGATCAACACAATCTAAGATCATTCCAAAGGTGATGAAAAATACTATCTACCTACAGAGGAGGAACTGATGAACTCTGAGTACAAATTTAAGTGTAATTTTCTCACTTTTTTGTTTTTTGTGTGTGATATGGCTAATATGAAATATATTTTACATAATTTCATATGTATAATTAATTGATATTATTTTGCTTGACTTCTCAGTTGCTAAGAATGATTTCTCAGTGAGTGAGTGAGAGGAAGGGAAAGAATTTGAAATTCAAAATCTGAAAAGAAAAGCATGTTAAAGATAGCTTTAAAAAAATAAGAAACTGAATTACAAGAAAAGAAAACTAAGAAATATACATATAACTAATGACATTTCCCTGGAAATCACTTCCTGAAGGCCAGGTATGTTATATTTCCCCCTTCCTCCAGGGTTCTCCAGTACCCTTAAAAGGTTGTGGGGATGAGTCTCTTATATCTGCCATTACTTTAAGTGCTTACTGATTTTTTTTTCCTTTTAATTTTAGAGGTTCAAGTACTCTGGTTCCACTTTAACTATTTAATAGATTAACTTTTACGAAAGAATACTTACTTTAGATATAAAAAGAACAAATATAGAAACCTTTCCCCCCAGTATCTCAAAGGCCTGATCTCCTCTATACCATCTTGATCTCTGAGAAAAAATAGCGGGATTAGGTTCACAGCTTAATTCAGTTGCTACATAGCATTGGTCTCACCAAGTCCCAACTCCAAGCCATCCCACCTCCACCCTGCCCCCACTTGTGTTCCCAGGGCCCAAGTTTCTCAGGGCTTCTCTGCAGGGCTGATTGTGACATTTAACCAGGAATCTTGGGCTCTAACATCCCCTTAATTTGAAGTTCTATGATTTGACTCCATTCCCTACACTTATAACTGAAAGGAACAAACAAAATAAGACCAAAACCCCAAGCCCATTTCTCTCCATTTAGTGCATGATGTTATTTATCGAGTCCTCCAATCTTGAACATCTCTGGAAGAGACAGAGAACTGTGACTCAGTCAGGTAGATTTAAAGATACAGTTAGCTCTGGTGACTCTACGGCCAGTAGAAAAATGTTGTTTCCAATCATATGGTGGACCAGCATAAAATGTACACATATGTATCAGGCTGCCTGTCTCATAGATGGTGGTTCCTGGAATCTTTTAGGATGCTTCCATTTTAGGTGGTATACACATACAGAAACATTTTTTAAAAGTTTAGAAAGGGTTACAAACAGGTCCATTTTTATGACTGTAGTGTCAAATTCAAAATATACTTTTTTTTTAATTTTTATTTTTAGTTTACAGCATACGGTTCTACATAATTTTGAGTTCCAGATTTTCTCCCCTGCCTCCACCCTCCCCTCCCAAGATGGCATGGAATCTCGTATAACTACCATGTATAACTTCACATTGAATTAATTTATACACTAATCAAGTTGTGGAGAAGAATTATAACCAATGGAATGAATCATGAGAAAGAAGAAACAGAACCCCCCCCAAAAAAACCCAAAAACAAAAGAGAAGAAAAAAAATGCGAGCATGAAGTGTGCCTCAATCTGCATTCAAACTTCATAGTTCTTTCTCTGGATGTAGATAGCATTCTCCATCTTGAGTCCTTTGGAGTTGTCCTTGCACCTTGTGTTGCTGAGAAGAGCGCAGTTTGTCAGGGTTGGTCCTCACGAAATCCATATATCTGTGGTTGTGTACAACATTCTCCTGGCTCTGCTCCACTCACTCAGCATTATGTCGTGTAGGTTTTTCCAGGTTGTTATGAAGTCCGCATCATCCCCATTTCTTATGGCACAATAGTATTCCATTACCTTCACATACCACAGCTTGTTCATCCATTCCCCAATTGATGGGCATCCCTTTGATTTCCAATTCTTAGCTACCACAAAAAGAGCCGCTATAAATATTTTTGTGCATATGGGTCTTTTTCCCGCTTGTGTGATTCCTTTGGGATACAACCCTAGAAGTGGTATTGCTGGGTCAAAGGGTATGAACATTCCTTTGGGCGTAGTTCCAAATTACTCTCCAAAATGGCAGGATCATCTCACAACTCCACCAGCAATGTAACAATGTTCCAATTTTCCCACATCCTCTCCAGCAGTTATCATTTTCTGTTTTGTTATTTTAGCCAATCTAACAGGAGATATATGGTATCTAAGAGTTGTTTTGATTTGCATTTCTCTAATCAGTAGTGATTTAGAGCATTTTTTCATATGCCTATAGATAGCTTTAATTTCTTCCTCCGAAAACTACCTGTTAATATCCTTTGACCATTTCTCAATTGGGGAATGGCTTGTATTCCTATATATTTGGCTCAGTTCCCTGTATATTTTAGAAATGAGGCCTTTATCAGAGATACTAGTTGTAAAGATTTTCTCCCAATTTTCTGCTTCCCTCCTAATTTTTGTTGCGTTGGCTTTTTTTGTCCGAAAACCTTTCAATAATATTTGGGAGTCTATTTGCCAAGACAAACCCAGGGCCTATATGAACATAACTATGAAACACTTTTCATGTGAATAAAGTCAGATCTAAATAAATGGAAAAATATCAGTTGCTCATGGTTAGGCTGAGCTAATATAATAAAAATGACCATTTTACCTAAATTAATCTATCTATTCAGTGCCATACCAATCAAACTACCAAAAAATTATTTTACTGAGCTGGACAAAATAATAACAAAATTCATCTGGAAAAACAAGAGGTCTAGAATATCTAGGGTATTAATGAAAAGAAATGCTAGAGAAGGTGGCCTAGCCATACCAGATATTAAACTGTACTGCAGAGCAGCAGTCATCAAAACTACCTGGTATTGGCTAAGAAACAGAGGTGTGGATCAGTGGAATAGGATAGGAATACAAGATGCAGAAGTCAACAACTATAGCAATCTACTCTTTGATAAACCCAAAGAGGCCAGCTTCTGGGCTAAGAATTCACAATTTCACAAAAACTGTTGGGAAAATTGGAAAATGGTAGGGCAGAAACTGGGCATACACCAATACCTTACACCATATACCAAAATAAAGTCAAAATGGGTTCATGATTTAGGAGTAAAGGCTGATACTATAAGTAATTTGGGAGAGCAAGGTTTACTTATCAGATTTATGGAAAAGAAAAGAATTCATGACCCAACAAGAGTTAGAGAGCATTACAAAATGCAAAATGGATAATTTTGATTATGTTAAATTGAAAGGTTTTTGTACAAAATACACTTTTAAAAAACAAATTGTACATAATAGAAGTTCATATTATTGTTGCATCAATTTTCAGTTGTGTCTGACTCTTAGTGATTCCATTTGGACTTTTCCTGGCAAAAATATTGGAGTGGTTTGCCACTTCCTTCTCCAGCACTTTTTTTTTAACAGATGAGGAACTGAGGCAAACAGAGTTAAATGACTTTCTCAGGGTCACACAGCTGGTAAGTGTCTGAAGCCAGATTTGAACACATGAAGATGAATTTTACTGATTCCAAGCCCAGTTCTCTATCCAGTGCACTGCCTAGATTCTTTAATAGAAAGTTCATGGCTCCATGTATCATCCTATTTGTTTCTCTGTATATTAGAGTTCTTGTGATATTAATTATTAATAAGTTTATTATTTAAAAAAGAAGAAATTGAACTTGGGACTTGGTAACTAATTAAAGATAAAAAGAGATAGAGAGAAACGATTCAAAGATAACTTAAACCTTCCCTGTCAATCTATCTATTCCCCCTGTGATGTATATACATGCTCATACCTGTTTCTGTACCATTTTTTATAGTCCCTTGGTTCTTCTGCTCATCTCTCCACCTGTCTAAATCTTGCCAATGTAAGATCCAGAGCAAGATTAACATTCTTTGTGAAATCTTCTCTGACAACCCCAGGCTATATGAAAAACATAGTGTTCCCTATGACATTTGGCATCTGGATAAATATTTCCTCACATGGTCCTCCAATTGGGACATGTCATTATGTCTTCCTTCAACAATTTAGACTTGAGAATAGATACAATGACTTATCTCTTATATCTTCTAAAGTTTCCAAAACAAATCTTCAAAAAACTTGATAAATTGAATTTAATTGAAGCTCCACATTGTACCCTGTCCTTGAGTCTCTTAGCTGAGGATCTCCCTTCACACTTCCTTGAAAAAATTGAGGATAGTTGCTGAAAATTCCCTCTTCTCTCCTAATCTCATATCAGTCACCCTTAGTCTCAGATGAAGAAATGGTCCTTCTCCTTCACATGCACCTTTGATTCCATTGTCTCCCAAGTTTTCCAGTAGATTATCCTGCTATCATTCCGACTTTTCACATATCCTCAATCTCACCCTTTCAAGTGGCTACTTCCATGCAGCCTAAAAATAAGCACCTATCTCCTCTAGGCAGCTGGGTAGCACAATGGATAGATCACTGGGTCTGTAGTCAGGAAGAGCTGAGTTCAAATCCAGCCCCAGCCTTCTTTAAACTCTCTTTATTCTAGCATCCAACCATCATTCAACTGAAACTTCCCTCTCCAAAATAGCAAACAATTATAATTGCCAAGTTCTTGGAAGAGTAGCTTGCCTTCTTTACCCATTCTGTGACAACATATAGGGAGAAAATGAATCTTACAGATAATTTCAAGTTAGATGATCTCCTATATATTAGACTATTAATAGTCTTGTAACAACACAGTCTAGTACTTGGTTATGGCTTTATAACTATTCTCTAACTTTTTTGAACAGAGTATAGTAGAAAGAATATAGGGCTTAAATTTGGGACATCTGGGTCCAAATCTTACTATTTTGTGACCATGAGCAAGTCATTTAACTTCTTACCTATTTTCTAATCTGAAAAAAAAAACAGTGGGAAGTGTTTGATAGCTTCTGAGAGCCCTTTCTGCTCTAGATTTATGACCCTATGACCATATTTTTTTTTCTTTTGTCTCCCCCACAGAAGGTTATACAGAATAGGACACTCAGTAGGTATTTAATACCTGTTGACAATGTGATTTTTTTCAGGAGAACATTAAAAAAGTGATTTGGAGTTTTACATTTTGTTTAAAATGATACAATTCACATTAATTTTTAGTTTCTTGAAAGGTTATACATCTGGTGCCAATTCACCAAGAGCTGTTAGGCACGGCCTAGTTTTCTCGTTGTTATACTCCTGCTGTCTCTTTTGTGGAGAAAAGTAATAGCATGTGTACTAGTAAATTGATAAAAACCATATGATAGCAAGGATACAGAGCAAAAGTCTTAAAGATTTTACATTAATCTTTCAGTTTATGTGATACTGCAAGGTTTGGATCACCACACCAGATAGGTTCCTAGTTGGACTTGCTCATAACAGGCTCTCTCCTTCAAATGAATCCAGCACATTGCTAGCAATCTAATCTTCCCCAAACACCATTTCCAAACTCTTGCTACCTTACTCAAAAAGCACCTTACCTCTCTGGGCTAAATTCACACACACACACACACACACACACACACACACACACACACCTTGTTTCTAAATGTCTTCCATAATCTGACCCTACTGGCACCAACACTAGAAATTTTGATGCCCAGGGCAAAGCACATCAACAGATCAGTTTTTTCAAACAAATTCTGTTGAAAAGACGTAAGAGAAATTCCACTACATAAGGAACTTTGATATGATGGGATACCAGGACTGCAAGGCTATTCTGGAGAAGGCCAATTGTATAGGCAAGTACAAGCCAAGGAAGAACTTATCTTGGGTATAGCTGTGAGAGGCAGAAATCAAATGGGGGTGGGATGAGGAATAATGAACCATCTGGTAGCTTTCTATTTTAACTAAATATTCTTTTTAATTCAGAATTAAGTCCAGATTTTTCAATGGTGCCAAAGGAATTTAAATGCTATCAATGCCCTCTAAATTGTGGTACTGTGGGGCCAAGCCTCAGTTGTCCCCATCCTACCCTGCAAGTTAGTTTTGAGTCCCACCTGACTAATCCAATGTTATTCCCACTGCTCTTTTAAATTCATTTGCCTCTCTAGTCAGGCTCATTTCCTGACTCCCTTACAAATACACTACACCAATTTCCACATTTGCTCCTTCAGTCATATTGTTGCTTTCTCTTAGAATGTTTTTCTTTATCTCCTTTCTCTAGCAGAATCCTACCCATCCAAGAAGGTAAAGTTCAAATACTAACTCTCCTAATAAGACTTCAGTGTTTCTAGAAAAAAGTTTAGTGATTCTTCTAAGCTTTATACTCTTGCTCATTTGCTAATGTCTTCTTGTAGTTGTCTTTATCACATAATTCATTGATTATATACTGCTTTGAGTTGTTCAATTACTCTTTCACATTTCAAGCTTTGTCATTTATTAGAGGCTCCTCAAGAGCTTTTTTTTTACTCTTTCTCTGTTAGTATCTGCTTTGGGGCTAAGTATATAGTAGATACTACATAGATATTTCTTGAAATCTATTAAATTCAAATTTTCCAATTGATGGAAAAGTATATGTTGGGAGGGGGGAGGATTGTAGGTATTTGAAGAGGTTGAGAGGTCAGCCTGAATGATAGAGCTCAGCTGTCCCCAAAGATTAAATTCACTGGATAATGGCCCATATCTCTGTTTCCCTTCATCAGTTTAGTCTCAGTAAATCTGTATGTATATGTCCTGGCCAAATGAGGCATATTATTTGCTGAACTGCCCAGAGGTTTTAATGCTTTGTACATAAGCATAGAGTGTAAGTTACAAAACCACTGAGGATTGGGCCAGTTTGAGATTTCTCTCTTCCACATCTTATACTCCTAAATCTTTAGGGGTGGTCCCTTTATACAAAGTGATTTATAGAGAGATTTGTCTAGAAAGCCCTGAATTTTCTGGATTTTCTGTAAATAATCAACTTCAATTTTCCAAGCTATGATCCACTCTTTATGGAGCATGCATAATCTCATGATTTCAGAACAATACTCATGACTTAGGGAAACAGCAACTCATTGAGTCCAAATGAATACCGGGACCACCTCAAAAGCAGTGAAATGCTCTGAAGGACATTTGGCAAGGAAACACATACTTGAAGACTTTAACTACCTGCAGTAGGGAGTTATGACAATATTAATGAATTAGAATTTGGAACTCAAAATTTTTAAAAAATGGATCTTAAAAAATTTACATGCAATTGAGAAAAAATTAAAATAAGAGACAAAAATACTCCCCCAAAACATGGCTATTGCTAAATCTTATATGATCAGGACTATTGCTCCACAATATTTGAATGGTTTCCTTTTACCTGCTTGCAATATTTTCTCCTTGCCCAGAATGCTCTGAAATTTGACTATAATATTTCTAGGAGTTTTCATTTTGATATGTCTTTCAGGAGGTGATTGGTGGATTCTTTTGATTTCTGTTTCATCCTCTGGTCCTGAGATATCAAAGCAGTATTCCTTTGTAATTGCTTGAAATATGGTGTTTGTGGTCTTTTTTATCATAGTTTTAAGGTAGTCCAATAATTCTTATTTCTAAATCTATTTTCCAGGTCAGTTGTTTTCCAATGAGATATTTTATATTTTCTTCTTTTTCTTCGTTCTTTTAAATTTTTTGATTGCTCTTGCTGTTTCATGGAATCACTAGCTTTCACTTGCTAAATTCTGATTTTCAAAGAATTTTTTTTAGTGAGCTTTTGTTCCTTTTTTTCCATTTAGTAGAGTCTGCTTTTAAAGGGGTTCTTTTCTTAAGTGAATTGTGATTCTTTTTACCAAGAGTCAATTCTCTTCGTGATTTTCTTTCATTGCTCTCATCTCTTTTTCCCCATTTTCCTCTACACTCATCTCTTTCTTTATCTTTTCAAGGAATTCTCATTGGGCTTGTTTCCAATCTGTATTTCTTTTTCTTTTGAGGTGTTGCTTGTTTTCACATTTTCTCTTGATCCTCCCAGTCACCATGGTAGATTTTTATGGTCAGGTTACTTTTTTTCTTATTTTTCCAGTCAGTTTCTTCTCTTTATGTTAAAGTTGGGATCTGCTCACTCTGAGGGGTGGGAGAGGTACTGTCCCAAGCTTCAAGTTATTCTTGGTAGTAATCCTAGCTCCATTGCCTCTGCTTCTTTAACACAGAAGCTGCTAAATCTATTGTCATCTTGACTGTGGCCCCACAATATCTGAATTGTTTCTTTCTGGCTGTTTGCAATATTTTCTTCTTGGAAACTTGCTGTAGATAGATATTCATCTTTGAATCCCTTAAGATTGGCATGGTGATTCACCTATGGGAGGCTCTTAACAGATTTTTGTTGAACTAAATGGAATGGAACTCAGATGAATTATATTGTATTTGTTTTTTAAAGAAAGAGGGAATTTAGACAAAGGAAGATCCAAGGCATGAACAAGTGGGAATATGAAGAATTGATAGATACCAGATGTATGAGATAGTGTATGTCAACGGGTAGAATTTAAAGTCCAAACAAGAACATAACGGAAGCCAATGTGAAGGTTTCAGGGTGGGAGTTGTGCGATGTGATTTTTCAGAGAGGGTTATGACTGTATTTGGACAGGTTGGACCGAGTTCTTTAATAGATATCTAGAAATAGCCTCTCTTCCAGCTGGCTGGAACCCCAGGAGATCAGCACTGGAAAGAAAGGAAGGAAAGAAAAGCAAAATTACATTTGTTTCATTTATTTAGATTTTTTAAGTAACTTTACTAGAGTTCAAGGAAGACTGTAGCTGTGGCCAACAGATATGGATGGCTTTCTGCTCTCCAGATTATCAAAAAGAATGAAGTATTCCTTGAAGGAGTAGAGGGAGTGCTTCAGGGGGAAAATTGAATAAAATGGATCTGAAGAAGTAAAGGAGAATGCTCACCTATTTCAGGAGGTTGGAGGAAATGAAAGAAAGTCGCACTGAGAAGGAAGAATAAAAAGGATCACTGACCTGATGGAAACATGCAATAGATATATGACTTTAAAATTAAATGGTAGGTAGAGGTTGGTGTTAGAATATTAGAGGAGGGAACAGCTTCTCACAGTAGGTAGAATATGAGACTAGCTAAGTGCATCTCACACTAAGTTAAAGATGGAGATTTGACCAAGAAAGAGCCCAGATGGTATTGCTGAGAGGAAGAAGACATGAGACATGGTGGTTGCTCAAGCCCTGAAGAAGGATTTAGATTTATAACTGGAATGATCTTCCAAGGCACCTAGAGCAAGACGGTACCTTCACTGTCATCTAATCCAACCCATTCACTTTACAGATAATGAAATTAACACATAGGGAAGTTAATTGACTTGCACAAAGTCACACAAATAGTAGCAAAAGTTGGATTCAACTGCCTCATTTTACCAATGAGGAATTGATACCCAGAGGTGTTAAGCCACTTTCCCAAGGTTATACAGGTGTAAGTAGCAGAATCAGAATTTAAAATCATATCCCCTACTCCAAATTCAATATTAATTCCACTATATCAGATTGCCTCCCATATGGTGACCTTACATGAAAAATATGGAGCAAGGCTCCTTCCTAGGGAAAATGTGATAGAGAGCATCTGGGACTTGTCAAACCAAACAAATACTACTCCATATTTGGTGATTCCTGTGGGCACAAATGATGCCAAAAAAGGAAGCTAGAAAGTATTAATAGGCACTAAAATCCCCGATCAAGA
This sequence comes from Trichosurus vulpecula, assembly GCF_011100635.1. NCBI lineage: Eukaryota > Metazoa > Chordata > Mammalia > Diprotodontia > Phalangeridae > Trichosurus > Trichosurus vulpecula. Next base: position 375,001,834 of record NC_050573.1, read on the forward strand.
TATTGAAGACATAAGAGACAAGTGTTTTCTTAACCACTGCCTGTTGAGGGTAGGCACTTCAGAAGATAAAAGTAAAGTGAGGAACTAAATGGATGATTACAAAGATACTATCTAAGAGTGCAATTTTCTTCTCTGAACCACAGATTAAAACATAAGAATACTAGATTCTTGCCTAGGGATGGTGTATCAGTAAAACATATGTTTAAAATAAAAGTTTTAGAATTGGAAGTGATCTTAGAAGGTATCTGATCCAATGCCTGCATTTTACAGTTGAGGCGCCTGAATCCCAAAGAGAGTCAGTGACTTATCCAGGGTCAGAAACTAAGTAAAAAAGGCAAGATTTTAATCTACTTCTTCCAAATCCAGACTTCTTTCCATTATATAATTTTGGTTCTTTCGTATCTGATAAAACAGGATTTAAATTGATAATGGAGTACAAAGGAGAAAATTGCCCACATAGATTCACCCATACAGATTACACAGAGACTAGTACATTCAATACAAAAAGAAAGAAAATCAGGAGAGCAAACAAGTATGTCTCATGTGGCACTCCATTCTGGATGACAACCTAAAAATAGAGAGTAAGTCCATATAAGGTGTGTCTTCATATTCCCCTGAACCTAGATAAAAAGCAAATATTAATAAATGAAGTAAATGGTAATTTGATTTTCCTCTCTTTCCTCATAATATTACTCTCCTAGAGTTCCACTGCAAGAAATAGGGCAAGAATTAAACCCATTACTTCAGATATCTGTATGTAAATTTTCTGCATGTAGGTTATGAACAAGGTAAACTAGACATCTTATTGCAAAGAAGTAAATTTTACCTCACAGGTTTCATTAAAATTTGGTGGGATGTGAATTGTGACTGTTATATAGACAGGAAAATATATAGTCTCTAGTTTTAATTAATGTTCAGTAAGAAAAGTCAGATAAGAGTCAGATAAGTAACCAGATATTTTAAGAAAATAAACTCACACAATGAAATCCATGAAATGAAGATATAAAGCTGGGTAGAGAGCATTTGAGTGAGAATTCATGGAAGAAGAAACAGAAGTGATATTGTCATGGGAGTATACAACAAAACACCCAGGAAGAGAGAAAATAAATAGTGAGTTTGGAAGACAAATCATAAACTTAACATGTCGGTACATTATAGCAGTCATAGAGAACTTCAGTCATTCAAATATCTGCAGGCTATCCCTCTCCACTATGAGAAGAGTAATCGATGAATTCTCATCTTGCCCTAGTAATAATTCAATTTTTTTAAAGGTGGAGAAAACAAAAATGTAAACTATTATTCTAGACATGAATTTTACTAATAAGATGAATTGATCGGCAAAGCAGAAACGATCAGAACCTTGGAGGAAAGTGACCATTCCTTCCTAGAGTGCATGATAGACAAATAATGATAGACAGAGGGAAGCTGGACACAGTCTGATGGCCCCTGGAGAATGTAGGGAGACTATATTTCAAAGAATTCAGGAAAAGGTCCACAAATTAACAAGGAAATTTGGCCTAAGAGCCATGAGCAGTTCCCAAGAATGAAATTCTATTGGCATAAACAGTAACAATGATGAAGAAAAAGTACCTATTTAAAGAGATGAATGTATTCACAGAGGATTCATGAACCAACTTAGATTTTGAAAAGACATTTAGAGGATGCAGGACAGAGCAGGTAGCAGAGGTTTGATGTAAAAGATTGGCACAGTCTTATAACAATTGTATTAGTAGTGCAAAAGATCAGAGGAACTATTCATGGAAATGAGGAAAGGAATGCTAAAGGCTTTCTCTGTAGCATTTAAGACTTATCTTTGTTTTCTCTAAACCTTGTGGAATTTCTCTCTAAAATACAAGGTTTGAGTCAGATGACAAACACCTGGATTTTATCTCTTTTGCTGTAGTGAGTTCTAAGATGGAGTGGTCAGTATCTCCCAAAGTCCTCATCATGTCCATCTTGGCAACAGTTCCTCCCTGCTGGTGGGATCTGGTTCAGAATGGTCCTTCTTTTGGTTATTTCCTCCACCCCTTGGAGAACGAATTTTTTTCACTGAGTTGTTCAGCTGCTCTGCTTTTGGCTGAGGGAAAAGAGCTCCAGCTGATGTCTATATAACTGAAGTCCCCCTTCTCCACTATATCATGCTTTTGTGCCAGGTATGTGATATTTTCCCCGAACTCCTCATCTATTTCCTCTTTCTGTCCAGGTGGTCTATAATATACTCCCGTAGCACTATTACTTCTGTTTCTGATTCCATTAATCTTCACCCAAGTGTTCTTTATTATGTTTCTCCCCTTTGGTCCCTAGATTTCCTCACATGAGTTAATCTTCCTAACATATAATGTCACTGCAATTGCTGCCCCTGCCAAGAAGCATCTTCATGTAGGGGATAGAAAGATTCAGAACTCAGGCCTGAAATTGGAAAGTAATGTTTGAATCCTATCTCAGACATTTACTCTCTGTGTAATCAGAAGAAGTTCATTTTACCACTCAGAACCACTGTTTCTTCATCTTTAAAATGGGCATGATAGATGGCAGCTGGAAAGCAAGGACTTCTGTGAGCTCCCCCAGGCCCAGGTCCTTCCAAAAACCTATAAAAATGGCTCTGAACAAATTCTGGAACTGCAGAACCCACTCTAGCCTAGGACAGCTTGGATGGTCCCTGGGTAAGGTCTATCACACGGAATAGGGAGTGGAGTGGAGCAGAGCCCAGCATGAGCCATGCCTGGACCAACCAGACCGGGAGCCTGGGTGGAACAGGCCCTAGTGTCCTGAATCAGTGAGCTGTGGCAGTTACCAGACTTCTCGACCCACAAACACCAAAGACAACAAAGATCTGCAGAACCCACGAAATAGTAGAGGGAAGCAGGGCTCCAGCCCAGGACAGCCTGCATGGTTGCTGGATAAAGTCTATCACACAGAGATGGGAGTGGAGAGGAGCAGAGCCCAGCATGGGCTGCGCCTGAACCAACCAGACCAGGAGCTGGGTGGAACAGGCCCTAGCACCCTGAAGGAGTGAGCTGTGGCAGTTACCAGACTTCTAAACCCACAAACACCAAAGACAACAGAGAAGGTTAGTGGGAAAAGCTGCGGGGGACAGAGTGAAAGGAGTTCAGCTACCACACCTGGCCACAGGAGTGGTGCAGCTACAGAACTACAGCTGCAGTTGCTTCTGGCCCCAGGACTACCTGGTGGGAGGAATTAAATGGCAGATCAGAAAAGGAATGCAGAGCCTGCTTAAGATCTGAGTCCATTCCTGGTTGGAGGCTCTTGGGGGAGGAGGAGCACTGGTGTGGCAGAGTTTGCTGTGAGAAATAGCTCTGAAAAAAACAGCACATCCCCTCAAGCTTGGAACAAAGTACTCTCTACAAGCAGTCATAACCTGACAAAATCTCAAGGGTCAAGTACTTAACTGGGAACATGGATGGGCAGAGAAAAAGCTCCCAGATTCAGACTCAGACTTTGGAATCTTTCTTTGGTGACAATGAGCACCAAAACATACAGCCAGAAGAAGTCAACAAAGTCAAAGAGCCTACATCAAAAGCCTCCAAGAAAAACATGAACTGGCCTCAGGCCATGGAAGAGCTCAAAAAGGATTTGGAAAAGCAAGTTAGAGAAGTAGAGGAAAAATTGGAAAGAGAAATGAGAGTGATGTGAGAAAACCATGAAAAACAAGTCAATGACTTGCTAAAGGAGACCCAAAAAATATGAAGAAAATAACACCTTAAAAAATAGACTAACTCAAATGGCAAAAGACTTCCACAAAGCCAATGAGGAGAAGAATGCCTTGAAAGGCAGAATTACCCAAATGGAAAAGGAGGTCCAAAAGACCACTGAAGAAAATATTACCTTAAAAATTAGATTGGAGCAAGTGGAAGCCAGTGACTTTATGAGAAATCAAGATATTATAAAACAGAACCAAAGGAAAGACAAAGTGGAAGACAATGTGAAATATGTCATTGGAAAAACCGCTGACCTGGAAAATAGATCCAGGAGAGATAATTTTAAAATTATTGGACTACCTGAAAGCCATGATCAAAACAAGAGCCTAGATGTCATCTTTCAAGAAATTATCAAGGAGAACTGCCCTGATATTCTAGAGTCAGAGGGTAATATAGAAATTGAAAGAATCCACCTATTGCCTCCTGAAAAAGATCCCAAAAAGACTACTAGGAATATTGTTGCCAAATTCCAGAGCTCCCAGATCAAGGAGAAAATACTGCAAGCAGCCAGAAAGAAACAATTTGAGTATTGTGGAAACACAATCAGGATAACACAAGATCTAGCAGCTTCTACATTAAGGGATTCAAAGGCTTGGAATATGATATTCCAGAGGTCAATGGAACTAGGATTAAAACCAAGAATCACCTACCCAGCAAAACTGAGTATCATGCTCCAAGGCAAAATATGGATTTTCAACAAAATAGAGGACTTTCAAGCTTTCTCAGTGAAAAGAACAGAGCTAAATAGAAAATTTGACTTTCAAACACAAGAATCAAGAGAAGCATGAGAAGGTAAATAAGAAAGAGAAATCACAAGGGACTTACTAAAGTTGAACTGTTTTGTTTATATTCCGACACGGAAAGATGATGTGTATGATCCATGAGACCTGAGTATTAGGGTAGCTGAAGGGAATATACATATATATAGACAGAGGGCACAAGGTGAGTTGAATATGAAGGGATGATATCTAAAAAAATAAAATCAAATTAATGGATGAGAGAGGAACATATTGAGAGAGGGAGAAAGGGAGAGATAGAGTGGGGTAAATTATCTTGTTTAAAAGTGGCCAAAAAAAGCAGTTCTGTAGGAAGGGAAGAGGGGGCAGGTGAGGGGGAATGAGTGACTATTGCTCTCATCAGATTTGACCTGAGTAGGGAATAACATACCCACTCAGTTGGGTATCTTACCCCACAGGAAAGAAGGAGGAAGAAGACAAAAATGGGGGATGATAGAAGGGAGGGCAGAGAGGGGGAGGAGGTAATTAAAAACAAACACTTTTGAAAAGGGACAGGGTCAAGGGAGAAAATTCACTAAAGGGGCATAGGTTGGGAAGGAGCAAAATATAGTTAGTCTTTCACAACATGAGTATTGTGGAAGGGTTTTACATAATGATACGCATGTGGCCTATGTTGAATTGCTTGCCTTCTTAGGGAGGGTGGGTGGGGAGGGAAGAGGGGAGAGAATTTGGAACTCAAAATTTTAAAAACAGATGTTCAAAAACAAAAAAAAAGTTTTTGCATGCAACTAGGAAATAAGATACACAGGCATAGAAATTTGTCTTGCCCTACAAGAAAGTAAGGGAAAAGGGGATGGGAGGGGAGTGGGGTGACAGAAGGGAGGGCTGACCGGGGAATGGGGCAAGCAGAATATATGCCATCCTGGAGTGGCAGAAATGGGGAGAAAATTCATAGTTCAAACTCTTGTGAAAATCAATGCTGAAAACTAAATATATTAAATAAATTAAATAAATTAAAAAATAATTCAAATCCCCCTACTCCCAGCCTCTCAGAGACAAACTGCCATATGAAAGAGGGGGAAAAATCACTGGATTCTGCAAATAACATAAGTCAAAAAGCTGCCCAAGTCTGACCATGCCACAATACTGTCCAATAAACTACATTGGCTTGTTATTAAAAAAAAACAAACGGGCATGATAATAATACTGTACTACTTCAATGAATTTCTTTAAAAGTCTATGTAAATGAAATTTGTTTGTAATTATTCATTCTGTTCATTTTTAATGAGGCGTATTCTTTTAGAACTTTATTCCAGTCATGAATCCTTGTGATACCCAAGAGACCATATTTATTTCCTTACATGAGGATCTCTAGTTCACCTTGTTTATTAATCAGACTTTATGGATTTATAGATGGATATCCAGGGCATAGGTTTTATTGCTGGCTCCCTTCTTGGATGCTGTGTCCTATGAATTACAGGGCTTTTCCACATTTATTCTTCATACTTTATATCAGCTATTCTCCGCAGAGGACTTGGAATTGAGTTTGTGACTTTATCCTAAAAGAAGCACACTAAAATATTTGAGATATACTAGGTACATAGGTAAGGGATATTCTGAGTCAAAACTGCCTTTCCTTCTTTCAAATTATTCAATCATTACTATTGTCATCATAGCATTTATATAGTGCTTAAAGATTTGCAAAGTGCTTTTAAAATGTGGTCTAATTTTAGCTTTATTTGATCAAATGAGAAAATATACTGTAATATCAATTAAGTTGGGACTTTTTTTTACTGTTTTAGAATGCTAAATTAATTAAGTGTCTTTGATTGAGCCTCACTAGGTACAAAGCCCCAGGCCCAAAATCATATGTAATAGGTGCTAAGCATATGCGGGCATGAAGCCCTCAGGGTCCTAAGGGGAGTTGCTAAGACCAGAGCCAATAGTAGGAGCCTAACTTCTGGTCACTCAGATGACATTTGATGATGGCTAAAGAGTGTATAAAAAGAGAGACCAGAGCTATTTGTTAGAGGCTCTCACTCCTGGAGGAGTGTTAGTTTAGGACTCTAGGCATCCACTGTAAGAGCCTCCTAGCTCACTCAGATGTTGATGGTTTCTTAGTAACTATGAATTGTACTTGGTCTATTTATAATGTATGCTTGTAATTTGTTTGTATTTGCTCTGAAGTTCAGTGTGCTGGCTTTTTCCCCTGAACTAAGTGAATGATATTTGTATGTTGGATTGAAATAAGTTTGTTAACCCCTTAACATTGTTTTCCTTAGTAAAGCAGATCAAAAGAACCTGTGCTGGCAGCATTCTTGTTGTTGGGCTTGTGTTGGTCTTTCACCCCCCACAGCAGCTGCTAGCCCAATTGTTGCAATGTATACCATGCAGGTGATTATCTACCCTGCTTTATCCTAAGGCAACATGGCTTTGGGGTGTATCTGAGGATGGAAAATCTAGTGTTCTCCCAGTGCTGGAGGACTAGCAATAGGATTGTCTACAAAGGATATATTATTACCATCCGTGGTATGATATTTTTATTGGATAATTTATAGTAGATTTAGCTCCTGACAGAGAGGCCTTTAACAAGGAGTTAGAATCTATTTTCTTTCAGCTTTAAGAAATACATGGATGTTGGAGTTGGGGACAGATTAGGTCTATTTCTCTTATGAAAAGCGTTCCTGGGGACAGGAAATGAGGAGATAGGTTGGAAAGTGAACTTCTGAAGAAATATTTCAAGAACTAAGAAAATTTTGCCTGGAGAATGGAGATAAGGGTACAGAGTAAAAGGGTAAAAGATAATGTTCATGACTAAAATTATAACTTGTATTGTGCTTCTGTTTTCTCAACCAAGAAAAATAATCTTCAGACTGAAAAAGTCATGTCACATCAATACTCAGACATTACTTCTCATTAATAAAAATGAGCATTTGGACTAATAACCTCTAAGATCCCTTCCAATTCCAATCTGATCCTAAGAATGAAACAAAAAGTGGCTAACAAATGTTGAAACCCAAGATAAGTAATGAAGTGATATGAGTGAACTCAGCTATCCTCAATGTTTTCAGGTATTAAGCCTCAGATGAATTATACCAAAGAGTAGTGAAACAAGTCACAGACATTTCCTACTATCAATGATCCTTAAAAAATCATGAAAATGAAAAAGTTTTAAGGGCAAATTTGTTTTTTTTTTGTTTTTTTTTTAAATTTAAATTTATTTATTTGACATATTTAGTTTTCAGCATTGATTTTCACAATAGTTTGAATTACAAATTTTCTCCCCATTTCTACCCTCCCCCCCCACTCCAAGATGGCGTATATTCTGGTTGCCCTGTTCCCCAGTCAGCCCTCCCCTCTATCACCCCCCTCCCCTCTCATCTCCTTTTCCCTTCCTTTCTTGTAGGGCAAGATAAATTTCTACGCCCCATTGCCTGTGTATCTTAATTTTTTAATTGCATGCAAAAACTTTTTTTTTGTTTGTTTTTGAACATCTGATTTTAAAACTTTGAGTTCCAAATTCTCTCCCCTCTTCCCTTCCCACCCACCCTCCCTAAGAAGACGAGCAATTAAACCTAGGCCACATGTGTATCATCATGTATAACCCTTCAATAATACTCATGTTGTGAAAGACTAACTACATTTTGCTCCTTCCCAACCCATCCCGCTTTATTGAATTTTCTCCCTTGACCCTGTCCCCTTTCCAAAGTGTTTGTTTTTGATTACCTTCACCCCCATCTGCCCTCCCCTCCATCATCCCCCCCCTTTTATTTTTTTTTCTTCCTCCCTCTTCTTTCCTGTGGGGTAAGATACACAACTGAGTATGTATGGTATTCCCTCCTCAGGCCAAATCTGATGAGCGCAAGGTTCACTCATTCCCCCCTCACCTGCCCTCTCCCCTCCTCCCACAGAACTGCTTCCTCTTGCCACCTTTATGTGAGATAATCCACCCCATTCTATCTCTCCCTATCTCCCTCTCTCAGTATGATGCTCTCTCATCCCTTAATTTCATTTTATTTCTTTTAGATATCTTCCCTTCATCTTCAACTCACCCTGTGTCACACATAGATATACACATAGATATATACATACATACACATTCACTTATATATATATACATAAACATATATATATATATATGCATATTCCCTTCAGCTACCCTAATACTGAGGTCTCATGAATCATCCATGTCCTCTTTCCATGTAGGAATGTAAACAAAACAGTTCAACTTTAGTAAGTCCCTTGCAATTTCTGTTTCTTGATTACCTTTTCATGCTTCTCTTGATTCTTATGTTTGAAAGTCAAATTTTCTATTCAGTTCTGGTCTTTTCACTGAGAAAGCTTGAAAGTCCTCTATTTTATTGAAAATCCATATTTTGCCTTGGAGCATGATACTCAGTTTTGCTGGGTAGGTGATTCGAGGTTTTAATCCTAGCTCCATTGACCTCCGGAATATCGCATTCCAAGCCCTTCGATCTCTTAATGTAGAAGCTGCCAGATCCTGGGTTATTCTGATTGGGTTTCCACAATACTCAAATTGTTTCTTTCTGGCTGCTTGCAGTATTTTCTCCTTGATCTGGGAGCTCTGGAATTTGGCGACAATATTCCTAGGAGATTTCTTTTTTGGATCTATTTGAGGAGGTGATCGATGGATTCTTTCAATTTCTATTTTGCCCCATGGCTCTAGAATATCAGGGCAGTTCTCCTTCATAATTTCTTGAAAGATGATATCTAGGCTCTTTTTTTGATCATGGCTTTCAGGTAGTCCAATTATTTTTAAATTATCTCTCCTGGATCTATTTTCCAGGTCAGTGGTTTTTCCAAGGAGATATTTCACATTGTCTTCCATTTTTTCATTCCTTTGGTTCTGTTTTATAATATCCTGGTTTCTCATAAAGTCACTAGCTTCCACTTGCTCCAATCTAATTTTTAAAGTAGTATTTTCTTCAGTGTTCTTTTGGACCTCCTTTTCCATTTGGCTAATTCTGCCTTTCAAGGCATTCTTCTCCTCATTGGCTTTTTGGAGCTCTTTTGCCATTTGAGTTAATCTGTTTTTTAAGGTGTTGTTTTCTTCAGTGTATTTTTCAGTATTTTTTTGGGTCTCCGTTAGCAAGTCATTGACTTGTTTTTCATGGTTTTCTCGCATCCTTCTCATTTCTCTTCCCAATTTCTCCTCTACTTCTCTAACTTGCTTTTCCAAATCCTTTTTGAGCTCTTCCATGGCCTGGGACCAGTTCCTGTTTTTCTTGGAGGTTTATGTTGTAGGCTCTTTGACTTTATTAATTTCTTCTGTCTGTATGTTTTGGTCTTCTTTGTCAGCAAAGAAAGAATGCAGAGTCTGAGACTGAATCTCGGTGCGTTTTCGCTGCCTGGCCATAATCCCAGCCAACTAACTTGACCTTTGAGTTTTTCAGTGGGGTATAACTGCTTGCAGACTACAGAGTTCTATGTTCCACGTTTGGGGGGGAGGTGCCAACTCTGCCGCACCAGCACTGCTCCTTCCCCAAGGACCCCCAACCCGAACTGGGCTCAGATCTTCGGCAGGCTGTGCCCCCCTGCTCTGATCCGCCACTTAATTCCTCCCACCAGGTGGGCCTGGAGCCGGAAGCAGCAGCAGCCGTAGCTGCCCCACCTCCGCTGCCCCCGGGGCTGGAAGCCGAACCGCGAACTCCTTCCAATCCCGCAGCTTTTTCCCACTAACCTTCTCAGCAGTCTTTGGTGTTTGTGGGTTGAGAAGTCTCGTAACTGCCGCAGCTCACTGAATCAGGGCGCTAGGGCCCCCTCCGCCCAGCTTCTGGTCTGGATGGTCCAAGTTGCTCAGGCTGGGCTCTACTCCACTCCGTTCCCAGCTCCCAGCTCCGTGCGGGATAGACCTCACCCAGAGACCATCCAGGCTGTCCTGGGCTGGAGCCCTGTTTCCCTCTGCTGTTCTGTGGGTTCTGCCGTTCTAGAATTGGTTTAGAGCCATTTTTTATAGGTTTTTGGAGGGGCTCGGCAGGGAGCTCAGGCTGGTCCCTGCTTTCCAGCTGCCATCTTGGCTCCGCCCCTGCAAATTTCTTTTATTAATGCAACATATAGGCTAAAAATTATACCCCAGTGTTTGTCCCTGGGAGCATTCTAGAATGTATTACCAAAGGGGTGTTTGTAATATTTTGAAAGAAAAGCCATCCTTAAATAATAATTTTGACTTGGTCAAAAAAATGTGCAATGAAAGACACTTCATTCTCTTGTTAACAGAATTATTAGAATAGTAAATAGAGGAGGACTATAGACAGTAATCAGATTTATAGAAAGCATCATAGTCTGTATTAAAAGAGGTCTACTAAGGTGGTGCAGTGAGTAGAGCACCGGCCCTGGAGTCAGGAGGACTGAGTTCAAATCCAGCCTCAGACACTTGACAGGCTTACTAGCTGTGTGACCTTGGGCAAGTCACTTAACCCCAATAGCCCTGCTTGCCCCCCTCCATAAAAAGCAAAAAAAAAAGGAGAGAGAGAGAGGTCTAGTGTCCAGGACTAAGGAGGTTGCTCAACTGCATTCAGCTCTGGCATTTAGATTGGTTTGTGTATTCAATTCCAGGCACCATATATTATGATGGACAGTGATTAACTGCAGAGTGTTGAAAGTGTGCCTAAATGGTTAAGGGCCTATGGGTAATGTCTATGATGATCAATTGAAGAAACATGGATATTTAGGCTGGACAAGAGAAGATTCCTGCCTTAGAGGGAGAAGGGAGGGGAGGAATGACTGCCTGCAATTATTTGAAGGACCATCACATAAAAATGGGATTACATTCATTCTGTTTATCTGAAAGAATGCAGAACTAGGAGTAATGGTAGAAATTCCAGAGTAACGTATTTAAGATCAATACAAAGAAACATGGGCAATGAGAGCTGTTCAGGAGGGAAACTGGCTGCCTCAGTAAGTAGGAAGGTCACTTTTATTTGAGTTTTCCACGTGGAAGCTAGATGACCAATTGTTGTAGAAGTAATTCTTGTTCAGGGATAGTTTTGGACTACATACCTCTAAGGTTATGTAACCAGAATTGTCTTTGTTTTCTTTGAGTGACTCAATTTATCTCAGTGAGCTTTACTAGGTGCTAAGCCCCAGGCCCAAACCCCATTAGGTGTTAATGTAATCCATGTGGATGTGAACATCCTAGGGTCCTAAGGGGAGGGGCCAACTCAAGAACCAATCACCAGAGCCTGAGCTCTGGTGATTCAGATGATGTCTAAAGCCCTATAAGAAGGGAGGACAGAGCTATTGGTGCGGGGCTCTGGAGATGGTGTTGATGAGGAGACTCCGGGCAGCTGTAGTTAAGGAGCCCTCCAGCTTGTAAACCCGGATGTTGAAACTTTGTTGAACTGTGGTAACTATCTGTTGGGACTTGAATCAGACAAAGTCTATTGATGTCTGTAATTTGCATTTTGTTTTGAAGTTCAGGGTGCTGGTTTTTTTCCCCTGAACTAACTGAATGATATTTGAATTAAAAGTAAGCTTGTCAACCCCTTCACCTTGCTTTCCTTAATTAAGCAGATCGAAAGAATCTGTGCTGTTGGCAGCTTTCTGGGTGTTGGCTGTGGGTGAATCTTATACCCCCACAGAAGCTGCCAGCCGGGTTGTTGACACATATGGCGTAGTCGGCAGGATCTGGCTTTAACAAGGAAGCATGGTGTGTTGGGGTACTAGGTTGGTTGAATGTTTCCCAGTTTTTGGATTGCTCTTTGTACTTGGAGTGGCTATGGTTCTGTGCAGCCTCAGGAGCAACGAAGTCCTGAAGGAAAACAGGCTGGTGGAAGTGCTGGGCATGGTTTCCCAGGGGCCCAGAATAGGAGATAATCCCTTCTTCCCAGGGCTTAAGCTGATAAGCCTGGCCCTGGAGGACTGTGCTGAAAGGGTGAAAGTCTTGAGATTATATTGTATATGGAGTTTTGAAACAGGAGTGGAGAATGGCCTTGGAGAGTTGGAGAATGGCCTTCCTACAGATTTGGCAGGAGGGGCTGGTGAGGAGAAAGAAGAAGCAGACAGCGGCTGCCAAAATATTGATCCAAGAGACTGCCTGCATAAGAACTTTGGAAAGGTGAGAGCAGTGAGCTGCTTTCCAGCTGACTTTGGTGAGGTGAGCACAAAGATGGGGAGCCACCTACATCAGGATTCCAGGAGAAGCCAGGTGAGGCCAGCTGGAGTTGGAACCCAGGAGCCTGAAATCCAGCCCTGGGGCAAGATGAAAACTTTGCAGCAAGGCACTGAGTCTGCCTTTTTGGTCCCTTCAGCTTGGGCTGCTTGGGATCCAGGAGGGCGGCATGGATTTGTTTTTGTTGGGGTGGGGGAAGTGCCTTGGACCCCCAGGGACCCCACCCTGTTGGCTTTATTGCCCAGCAGACCCTCCGGACTTGGAACCGGGGACTGGAACTTAATGGGGAGAACAGACCCTAAAGGACTTTTGTTTGAACTCTTTCTTTGAAATTGGGACTTTGGGTGCCACGTGGAAGCCTGCAATGCCAGTGTGCTGCTGAATAAGCACTTTATTTGGACACTTTATGAGTTTAAGAGATTAACTTGCTTTGACCTAGGGGTGGACATTTGAATAGTTAACAATTATTTTGGGAATGATTGATCGAAGAAATTATCTTACTGGGACCTTGGGGTGGGTCACATTTGAATTGTAAACCAATATTTGGGAATGTCACTGAATGATATGTTTTGCTTTATTGTGAACGATATGTTTTAGTTTTCTTTGTAATTGGATCACAATGTATGTTCTAGGATACATGGCTGATTAGATTATGTATCCTAGAACAAGGGGTGGAGTGTAACCAGAATTGTCTTTGTTTTCTTTGAGTGACTCAATTTATCTCAGTGAGCTTTACTAGGTGCTAAGCCCCAGGCCCAAACCCCATTAGGTGTTAATGTAATCCATGTGGATGTGAACATCCCAGGGTCCTAAGGGGAGGGGCCAACTCAAGAACCAATCACCAGAGCCTGAGCTCTGGTGATTCAGATGATGTCTGATGATGTCTAAAGCCCTATAAGAAGGGAGGACAGAGCTATTGGTGCGGGGCTCTGGAGATGGTGTTGATGAGGAGACTCCGGGCAGCTGTAGTTAAGGAGCCCTCCAGCTTGTAAACCTGGATGTTGAAACTTTGTTGAACTGTGGTAACTATCTGTTGGGACTTGAATCAGACAAAGTCTATTGATGTCTGTAATTTGCATTTTGTTTTGAAGTTCAGGGTGCTGGTTTTTTTCCCCTGAACTAACTGAATGATATTTGAATTAAAAGTAAGCTTGTCAACCCCTTCACCTTGCTTTCCTTAATTAAGCAGATCGAAAGAATCTGTGCTGTTGGCAGCTTTCTGGGTGTTGGCTGTGGGTGAATCTTATACCCCCACAGACTGCCAGCCGGGTTGTTGACACAGGTTATTTAGAGAGTTTTTTTTCTATGATTTTCTCAAGATGAAATACTTTTGGAAAGGCAAACATTTAACAGATTCCTCTTCTCCTTGATACCTGAGACCATGAATAGGAGTTTGATTTGTTGGTGTGTCAATTTAAAAAAAAAAATTGAGGAGCACATAGGGTATAGTACAAAGGAAGGAGTCTTGATTGGAATACTGACGGGACAGTAGGAAGGCCCTGGGAGCTTGAGAGGGAAAGAAAAGGCAACCAGAAGGGCCATCACAATATACTGCATGCATTTTTCCTGGAGTGGGTCCTCTCTGAGAGTCACTGAAAAGTGAGGAATTGGGTCTGAATGGACACTGTACCTTCTGTCAACTCACCAACTGGAACTATTATGATAGAGAAAGCTATACCAAGATTATCTAAGTTACTGAAAGTTAGAGATGCAAATGCTACGAGTTTCCCTCAATCCACTCACTGAAAAATTATCATAGTAACATGAGGAAATAGAGCTTCAGTTGCAAGGGACCTTAGAGTTTTTTCCCCAGTCTCCTTACATTACAGGTGAAAAAACTGGGGATCATATAAAGTAAATTGCTTATCTGAGGTCACATAGGCAGTAAGTAACAAAACTAGTATTGGAACTCACTTTCTGTGGCTCTAAGTTCAGACCTTTCCACTACACCACAAAATTCTGGGAAAGGTTTTTTTCACCCCAGGAATTTTTCTTTTGTCCCATTTAAACTTTTTGTTTGTTCCTGCCTAACCTGCCCAATATATGCAGAGTAGGAAGTCCACTTCAGATCCCTGACAAAAGTGATCCATTAGGAATCTCTTCCTTTGTGTAAAGTATTGTCTCTTCCAAAGTAATGCAAATATCCCAAGTGGGTAAAACCAAACTTAAACATCATCACCTGACATCAAATGGCATCTTAATATCACTTTAGTGAGAAATGGGCCATCTAAATTGCAAAAGACCTGAAAAAAAAAACAATAGGCAGAGAAGTTTATTTGCTTTTAACATAGTTTCTTATTTATTTCATTAAATATATCCTAATTACATGTAAAAAATAACATTCATTTTTAAAATTTTGAGTTCCAAATTCTATCCCTCCCTTCTGCCTCTCCCCGCCCTTTGAGAAGGCAAGCAATATCATACCAATTATACATATAAACATAGTTTTATATATGTGTATATATATATACACACATCACACACAACATATTTCTATATTAGCATGTTGCAAAAGAAAACACATACAAAAGATAAAGAAAAATAAAGTAAAAAAAAGTATGCCTTGATCTGTACCCAGAATTCATTAGTTTTCTCTCTGAAGTAGACAGCATCAGATGAACATCATGGGTCTTTTGGAATTGTCTTAGATCATTATCTTAATCAGAGTAGCTTTCATGGTTGTCTTTTACAGTTGACCAGAGTTACGATATTGCTATTACTGTGGACAACATTTTCCTGGTTCTTCTCACTTCACTTTGCATCATTTCTTATAGCAATTCCTAGCTTTTTCTGAAACCATTCTGCTTATCATTTCTTATTGCACAATAGTAATTCATCACAATCATATACTACAACTTGTTCAGCCATTCCCCAATTGTTGGGCATACCCTCAATTTCCAATTCTTTGCCACCGCAAAAAGAGCTGTTATAAATGTTTTTGTACATATAGGTCATGTTTCTTTTTCTTTGATCTCTTGGATATATTTCTGGGTCAGAGAGTATGGACATATTTGTAGCCCTTTGGGCATAGCTTCAAATTGTTCTCCAGAATGGTTGGACCAGTTCACAATTCCACTAACCCTTCCTTCATGTTCCTATTTCTCCACATCCCCTCCAGCATTTGTCATTTTCTTTTCTGCCCATGTGACATGGTATGTCAGAGTTGTTTTAATTTTCATTTCTCTCATCAATAATTATTTAGAGCATTTTTTCATGCGACTATTAATAGCTTTAATTTCTTCTTCAGGCAGAGAAATTTGAGAGGGGGAAATAAATGCCCAGCACAGCAAGGATTATAGACCCAGTAAAAGCCCTGGCTTAATCAAAAGGCAATGTGATAGTCACAGGAGCGAGGAATGGGCAAGTATGCCAAGTACCAGATCCATCCTTCAAAGACAAACTTTTCTTTTCTTTTTTTTTTCTTTTTTTCCCCTATGACCTGCCTTTCCTTCTAGGTTGATGATGAAGATTACCTTTGTTTCATTTTCTCTTGGAAAATCATCCAAATTCAGAGGAAGGAACAGTCAGACTAGGAGAGACAGGCTTAAGTCTGCATCCCTAGATTCTCCTTGAGCAACTGGACCTTAATTTAAACTCCTATTAGATTCCTCAAATCTTCTTATTCCCTGCATGTAACACAGGCATCGATTTCCTTTTTATCATGAATTCTCCAAAATGGATGAGGCGTTTCTCATTATCTCACCCTTGAAGAATACACTCATCATTTATTCAGGACTTGTTGAGATGTATGCTCTTTATTTTCTTACTGGCTGAGGGAGGAAAAGAAAAAAAAAGAAAAACAACCCAAAAACCTGCTCAATTTTCCTCCCACCATTTGGAGCACATAAAGGGTGACTGATAATAGATAACAGGTATCTGCTGTTTTCATGTTCTGGCAGTGAAATTCTTGCCTGTTGAAGAGGCCAAGGAAAAGTGTAATGAGGCTTAATACAGAGAATAAATATCAGTGCGCTCAGCTGGGCTTTAAGAGCTGTGACCTACCATGACTCTTTCTTTTATTTTTTTTCTTTTCTCCCCACCTCTCCTCCTCTCCTTTTCCCATCCTTTCCTCCCCTCTCCCCATTCCCCTGTCCTTCCCTTTCTTTCCCTCTCTTCCCCTCTCCTCTCTTTTTCTTTCCTATCCTCTTCTCTCCTTTTTTTCTAAAAAGGAGAAAAGCAAAAATATAAGTTTCTAAGTTACACCTTGTTATCGAGGACCCAATGGTTAAACCTGATGACATGGAAATTACTAGTAGTGGTAATAATACCTTATGTCTATGTATTGCTATTGACTTTTTCATTCAAAGTGATTGCACATCTAGTATTCCCTTTACATCCTCACAAGAAACGTATGAGGTAGGTAGGGAGATATTATTATTTCCATTTTACAGATGTAAAGGCCAAGTCTCAAAGAGGTTAGCAACTTGGCCAGATTGAGAGCAAATATATTCTAGTGTTGTTTCGAGAGCACTGCCAAATGGAAGGGCCCTGAAAGGGGTGGGGTTAGAAGGCACACATCTAGTTCATGACACAAGCAAGGCTGGAATTCCATTCTCCTCACTTCCTAGTGTTCTGTTCTTTTGAAATTAATAAGGACCAGTGCAGTCTGTGACTCTATTAATTTTCCCTGCTAAGCTGTTTCTGCCTCTTCCTCTCACCCTTCCTGCTAAAACTTAATCATTACATTGTGCATACATGTATGCATGCATGAGAGAAAAAGAATAAATAAAAGTAGGGGTATGGTGTTTGTCCTGACCATATCTGCTGACATGCAGTTAGTTCACTGGTTTCACCAACATAAAGTGGTCTGGAAGAACATTTATGTAAAAATCACATATGCTGGGAAAATGTACGTGGTTTAAACATGGATACATTGGCTTCAGCTCCAATATTGATTTAAGTAAATTATGCACTAGGCTTCAGCCAACATATATATCCGTTTCAGTTAAATTTTTCTAATTTGGTAAAAAGACATTGCATTTATTCAGCAACATACATATATCAGGTTATATGAAATTAATAGCTGAGGTTCACTCATATGGATTTGATTAAGACATATGGGCTGAAATGGAAAGAAAAAAAGAGCTCTGGGTTGGATTCTAGCTGTATCTGCTCCAGGATCAGTGCACTCAATGGCACATAAGGGCTGGCTTTGCTTAATACACACGCGTTCAAAGGAACTGTGCATTGGCTGCCTTTCCCTTTTGAAGGCTTTCATTAAAATGTATTGGGTTTTGTAAATACCAGTTTAGTTCACTTTATTTAATTATCCAAGAGTATTTACAGGGCCCAAAATATAATTGTATACATTTGAACTATGTTTGGTGGTGCTCTGTTTCAAAGAAAATAGATTAGTTTCTGGGAAAAAATTCTTGGATCTTTCCAAAATTGTACAGCTTCCAAGACTATCTGTTCATCTCCAAACAATGACCTGATGGGCTGGCTTGTTTGCCTTTCTAAGAAGGGGAATCTTTGGGGAAGTTCATCCTGTGTCAGGCTGCTAATGTCCAATTCAGGTATCTTCCCCTCTCTCATAGAGAAGAAGAGGCAGATGGCACTTCTGAAATGTGAGCTAGCAAAACACACACACACACACACACACACACACACACACACACGCACAAGGAATTATTATTCTCTACAAACTTCATTTCCATCCCTACTCGTGGGTTTATATGTCTAGGCTAGAAAAGTCTTCATAAGATCAAAAGCTCATAGTACTCTAGCTGGAGAGGACCTCAAAGGCCATCAAGTCCAATAGCTTCATATTATAGACAAGGAAAGTGAGAACAAGGGAATATGAGAGCTGCCTAGGATCACAAAGGTACTGAGTATCATTTTCAGGATTTGAACTGAGAATATTGACCCCAAGAACATTGCACTACACCATTCCACAGTACCACATTAAGGACAAGATGGATCAAAAAGGATGTGAAATAAAATTATTTACTTGTCCTACTCACATTCTGTTAAATGGTCCTACTCCAATGATACTAAACTAAATCACACAGGTGTGCTAACACTGTTTGCTACGGATTAAAGTTATATAATCTTATCTAGACCCTAACTCTAGGTTGGCAATTTTTTTTTACTCTTCTATAGTTGAATCTCTGTGTGACTGCCCAAGCAGCTAGTCTAAACCTTCTTTTCCCTCGTCAATCCTATGGTACCACTTATTATTCTAATCTTCTTAGCTGAATCAGACATCTCAAGTTTTACTGAAAAGAAACAGAAGTCATTTCCACCTTTTCTCCCATTGGCATCTTATTCATATTTTTTATTCTAATCCGATGAAGTGATGGCTTTTCTCTTGGCGCTGTAATGATATTCTTGAGCCCATCACCTCTCATTTGCAGATTGCATCAACACTCATCCCTCCATCTTTCTAACTTTTGATATCTCATGTTGGTCATTTTTCAGTTGTGTCAGACTATGACCCCATTTGGAATTTTCTTGGCTAAGATAATGGAGTGGCTTGCCATTTCCTTCTCCAGCACATTTTACAAATGAGGAAACTGAGGCAAATAGGGTTAAGTGACTTGCCCAGGGTCACACAGCTAGTTACTGTATGAAGCCAATTTTGAACTCAGGAAGAAAAGTCTTTCTGACTCCAGGCTTAGTACTCTATCCATTGTGCCACCATATCTCCCTATCACTTTGTTCCTTGATGACTACCAACAATCCTAGCTTTTCCCTTTATTTGAGCTTTCCACTCCTTTAACATTTGACAGTTCCCCATTATCTACAAGAAGCAAAAAGTCTGACATTCTTGGGTTTATTCTTTTTCCTCTATGCTCCCAGATAGCCTTATAATCCTTTCCTCACACTGTTCTCCTATAGGAACCTTCTCCTCTGCCCAAACTTATTGACTCATTACTATCTAAGCACTACATAATAATTTTTTGCCTCCAGCTTTGGATCATGATACTCATTCCCTAGGGCCTAGATCAATGTTTTGGACATAGTGAGCTTTTAACAAATTTTTGGATTGGTTATAATTTAATTTTGTCATGCTATATTGGTTTTATTTGATTAAAATGGAATGGAAAGAAATTATAAGACCCCTTCCACTCCAGTTCACTTGTCTAATGCTTACTTTTACTACAAGATCCAATTTAATTCTCACTTTTTCCATGATGTCTTCCTAAACTCCGCCCCCCAGCCCTTGATAATTAGTTCCTACTCTGAGTTTCCATAAAACTTATTAAGAATCTATCATTATTTGGTCCTTAGCATAGTACATCATACTGTCAGTATTGAAATGTTAATTTTTGATCTTTTATGCTTTCCTATCTCCTCAAGTATGTTGCAAGCCCCCAATGTCAGGAATTGTGTCTTGTATTTCTATCTCAAATTCCAAGCATAATAACAAATAACAATAGTCATTTGTTAAGTGCCTCCTATGTACCAAGCACTGTGCTACTTGGAAGAGACTAAAAGACAAAATCAAGGGGCAGCTAGGTGGCACAGTGAATAGAGCACCAGCCCTAGAGTCAGGAGGACCTGAATTCACATCTGGCCTCAGACACTTGACACATACTAGCTGTGTGACCTTTGGCAAGTCACTTAACCCCAGTTGCCTGGCCCTCCCCCCTCCAAGAAAAAAGACAAAATCAAAATAGTCCTTGCCGCCAAAGTACTTACATTCCTATAGAGAAAAGCAATATGTGGGCAAAAAATATAACATGTAATAAGTAAGTCCAAAGTATTTTCGGGAAACATGGAGAGTACTAACAGCTGGAGGAGAGGCCTCATACAGTAGATGGGTCTCATACTGAGTATTGAAGGTAACAAGAGGAAAAGTGTGGAAGAATCACATTCTTAGGGGACAGCTTACACAATGTCACAGAAAGGAGAGATGGACTGCCACGTACTAGGAAAGAATAGACAAGTTTCTCTAGAATATAGAATTCATTGGAGAAAGACTATGACTTCAGTCTAAAAAGAATCATTGAGGCCATATTATGAAGGGCTTTAAATGAAAAAAAAAAAAGAAATTTGCATTTTATCCTAGAGACAGTAGAAAACTGCTGAAACTTCTTGAGCACAGGAGTGACTTGGTCAGGGCTACACTTAGGAATATAAATTTGTCAGCTGTAGGGGATAGTTTGGAATATGAACAGCTTAGATGCAGGGAGAAAAATTTGGAGAATATTATAATAGTTCAGGTAAGACTTAACTAAGATGTGACCATATAAGTGAAGTAAAATTAGTTAGACTTGACAACTTATGGGATACGTGGGATGAGAGATGGAAAGACTTAATGATGACTGGTAGGCTATGAACCTAGATGATTGGAAGAATGTTAGTATTTTCAACAGATAAAAGGGAAGTTCAAAAGATGGGTGGGTTGCAGGGGAAGAATAATGAGTTCTGTTTTGTACATGTTTGTAACAACAATGCTGCTAGCAGCTGCCATGGAGGTGTAAGGCCAGTAACACCAGTGCACAGGATGGCTACTGGCACAGATTCTTTTGATTTGCTTTTCTAAGAAACTTTAAGGAGTTTACAATCTCACTTTAATTAAACATACATATATCATTCACTTAGTTCAGGGAAAAAAGTCAGCACCCTGAACTTCTGAGAAAACAGAAACAGAAATTTCAAGCAGAAATTATATAAACAGAGCAAATAAACACAAATCAACAGACTGGTTTCTGTCTGACCAAAGCAATACATACATAGTTACCAGAGAGAGGGGCACTAACATCTGGGTTTTCAAAGCCAGGTGGCTCCTTAATGGCTACCCAGAGTCTCTACACCAACACTTTTCCAATGAGTGAGCCCCAAAGCAAAACCTTTCCTCTGAAGTTTGGAGAGTTCTCAATTCTCAATTCTTGATTCTGAGTTCAATGGCTATCCTCTAGGTATATATAATCTTTTTCAGGGCCTGAATGCTTCCTACCTCTCGAGGGTTTCTTACCTCTTGAGGGTATCACGCCTCTCATGACCTAACTAGCAAAAGGGTGTGGGCCTTCCTACAAACAAAGGCAAGACTCAATCAAAGGCCCTTGATTGCCTTAATGCTGAGAAGCACTCCAAAACAAAAAACAACAAAAAGTCCCATTTTGCTTGCCCTTACAATGTTGAGACTGAGACACTTTTGGAGGATCTGGGTTGAAATGTCAATAGGTAACTGATGTTACAAAACTGGAGCTCGTAAGAGATTTGAGAACAACATATGAGTAATTTTGAGCATCATATCATCTACATATGGATGACAATATAACCTGTGATATTTGGTAAGATGAGAGAAAGAGAGAGACAGAGACAGCGAGAATAAGTAAGGAAAAGAATTTATATCAGCTTAGAGAAAAAAGATGGTTGATGGTTAGAGACATAGGAAGAAAAATAGGGGAAAGCAGCAGCATGAAAACACAGTGGTGAAAGAATATTCAGAAAAAGGGGATGTAATCAACAGTATCAAACAGTGCATTGTGGCCAAGAAGAATGAGGACTGAAAAAGGTCGTGGAACTTTGTAGTTAAGTGATCATTGGTCACCTTAAAGAAAATAGTATCAAGAAAGGGCTTGAGTAAGAATGGACAGAAAGTAAGTGGGAAGAGGTATCCTGACAAGACATACAGTGATGGTTTTCCTTGGAGTGGTTTCCCACTGCACTAAATAATTTCAATAAAAATCTCAAAAATCCAGAGGGCTGACCAATTAAAAAAAAAAAGAAGAATGAAGGAATCCAATACAAGACAATCATTGTAGGAAAAAAAATACAGCTAAAGACCAACTTACTTAAAATTTCCTCTTATTTCTTCAAATATAGACTCAGGAATGAAATTGTTTCTGTTGAGTTTGTGGGACCCGTTGTAGCCATGGTTTGGGAGGGCTCCAATGTAGTGAAGATAGTCAGAGTGATGCTGGGAGAGACCAACCCAGCTGATTCCAAGCCAGGCACCATTCGTGGGGACTTCTATATTCAAGTGGGCAGGAACATCATTCATGGCAGTGATTCTGTAAAAAGTGCTGAGAAGGTATAACATAAAGGCAAAATTCATGATTTCTGAGAAAATCATAAATATGCCTGAATGGTTCAGAATCGTAGGATATAAGGAATTCTCTAAGTAGAAGTCAGAGGAATTAAAGCATTTATTCAAACTCCAAAGTAGCAGACCCACGGACCAATGTTCCCAATTCGATATCTTGGCCAAAAGCTTCCAGGCACAATAAGTCCGCCTCACAATAGTAACCAGGAGGTTACAGAAAAAGCATTATGACAGTAAGCCAAATCATAGTCTTGCTTCCCTCCAATGCTAGGGGCCTCCAGTAAGAAGATTCCCACTGGCCTCATGTCCTTGCTCAGTACTCTCCGGTCCTCACATGGATCAGTCCTGGTCTCAGCAGTGCCTGCTGCTTCAGCTTCTTTTTTTGTTTTTCATTGTGGCTTTCAGATAGACCAATAATTCTTAGATTGTCCCTCCTGGATCTGTTTTCCAGGTCAGGTGTTTTTCCAATGAGATATTTCATGTTTTCTTGTATTTTTTTCATTCTTTAGATTTTGTTTGACTGATTCTTGATGTCTCATAGAGTTAATAGCTTCTACTTGCCCAATTCCAATTTTTAAAGTATTGTTTTCTTCCTTTAGCTTCTCTATCTCCTTTTCCATTTGGTCAATTTTACTTTTCAATGAGACATTTTCTCCATTGATATTCTGATTCTCCTTAACAATTTAGCTGATTTTACTTTTTCAAAATTTGTTTTCGTCAGTGAATTTTTCCCATTTTTTCCATTTTTTCTTTTATCTCCCTAATTTGGTTTTTAAAGTCCTCCTTGAATTCTTCCAGGAATGCTTTTTGGTATGGAGACCAGTTCACTTTCCCTTTTGAGTCTTCAGATGTGGGTGTAGTGTCCATGCTGTCCTCTTCTGAATTGGTATACTTTTTCTTTTTGGCAGGGGAATTGGGATTAAGTAATTAGCCCAAGGTCACACAGTTAGTATAAGTTTCAAGTGTCTGAGGCCGAATTTGAACTCAGGTCCTCCTGACTCCAGGGCCAGACTCCAGGGTGGTACTCACTGTACCACCTAGTTGCCCCTCTGCTTCAGCTTCTGCTGCTGCCACTTCTGTTGCTTCTCTTTCTCCTGCCTCCACCACGTCTCAATCTCCAAGCTGTGTTCTCTCTTTATACAGTTGTTAGATGTCATCCAATTGACTAGAACGTCATCTGAGCAACCAGAACCCAGGCGCCCACTATTGGCTCTGGTCCCAGCAACTCCTCCCAGGACCCTGGGGGCCTCATGCCCACATCGGCCCAGAACCCAGTAGCTAGGGGTTTTGGACCTACTTGGGAGTGAAGATATAATCAGACCTTCCTTCAAGGGCTCCACCTGGAGCCTCACCTGAAGCCTATTCAAATGGGTGGGAAAGATCTTCTCATTTATTGATTGCCTCAAAATTCGGCCCCTTCCAGGTCTATGGCCTAACAAAAATCTAAATTAAATGGCCATGGATCCTAGAACAAATAGAACCATTATACATTGTGATCCAGTCACACAGGAAACTAAAACATATCATTCACAACAAAGCAAAACATATCATTCAGTGCCATTCCCAAATATTTGTTTACAATTCAAATGTCCACCCTTGGTCAAAGCAAATTAATCTCTTCAATCAATCAGAGTGTTCAAGAAAGTACTTCTTGAGCATGTGTCCTTTTATACACACTGCCATTGCAGGCTTTCTTTTAGCACCCAAAGTCCCAACTCAAAGAAAAGTCCAAACAAAGTCCTGTTGGGGGGTCTGTTCTCCCCATGCTGTTCCAGTCCCCACTTCCAAGTCCTGGGGGGCAGCAGGGCAACACCCAACAGGGTGGGGTCCCTGGTGGTCCAAGGCACTTCCCCCACCCCACCATAAACAAATCTACCCCTCCCTCCTGGGTCCCAAACAGGGCCCAGAGGGGTGGGGGAGGGGCAGTGGGGAGTCAGCACAGAGATACACTTAGCTCCTTGCTGAAATGTAGGTGATTCTCCACCTTTTTGCTCATCTCACCAAAGTCAGGTCCAAGGCAGCTCAGTGCTTTCAGCCTTCCAAAGTTCCCTTGCAAGCAGTCCTCCAGTCTGTCTGGGGTAATATGTAGACAGCCATTGTCAACTTTTTCTCTCTCCTCACCAGCTGCTCTCACCAAATCTGCATGAAGGCCATTCTCTGCTTTTTCTCTGAAGTCTGTATGAAGGAAGTTCTTTGTTCCTCTTTTAAAACACTGCATACAATATAGTCTCAAAACATTCACCCTTTCAGCACAGTCCTCCAGAGTCAGGCTTATCAGCTCAAGACCTCACTCCAGCCATCCAACCCTCCCCCACTCACGGGCTTTTTCTCCCACAGCCTTTGCTCCAGCCTGTCTCTTCCCAGAGTGCTAGTACCATGGGGAGAGGGAATGAGGGATTATCTCCCATATTGTTTCCTACTTCCACAAGCCTGTTTTCCTTCAGGCTTTTGTTGCTCCTGGGGTTCCATAGAACCATAGCCACCCCAAGGACAAAGAGCAATACAAAAACTGGGAAACATTCAACCAACCCAGTACCCCAAAACGCCATATTTTCCTTTTAAAATGCAGATACTGCATACTATGCCATTTGTTTCAACAGTCCAGCTAGCAGCTGCTGTAGGGGTGTAAAACCAACAACAACCAGCACACAGAATGCTGCAAGCCCAGGTTCTTTTGATCTGCTTTACTAAGGAAAGCAATGTTAAGGGGTTAACAATCTTACTTTAATCCAGCATACAAATATCATTCACTTAGTTCAGGGGGAAAAGCCAGCACCCTGAACCTCAAAGCAAATACAAATAAATTACAAACATCAAACAGACAGACCAAATACAATTCATAGTTGCCAACATCTGAGTTCAGCTGGGAGCTCAGCAAGGGCTGGCCCAGAGTCACACAATACTCTGGCTGTGGGTCAGAGCTCTGAAAAAGAGAAAGCCAACCTCTGGTTTTATATCTTTTTCAGGGTCAAGGGTGAGTCACACATGCAACTCACCCACATGACCTAAAATAGTCACAAAAATGTGACTTAAACTCACGTGGTCTAAAAGCTTCTGATGTCACAAACATGTCTCTCAAACCCATGTGAACTAGGCTTTCCCTTGAGGCAAGGAGGCCATCAAAGACTCCTAATTAACTCAAGGAAATATAGGCCAAACTCTTCAAGGGTACTTGGTTGAATTAAGTGCTAGGAGCCCATTCTCAGTGCCAATACAGAAGGAGATCAGCCTGTGGTTTAAACCTGAAGAGCTGGTCAATTATAAGTCTCGTACTCATGACTGGGTCTATGAATAAGGATTTTAAAAGTGGATATAGACTGGACCTACTCCTTTTAGTATCTGTGGCATGGGTGTGTATGTCTTCATCACTGAGTGTGAGTGTGTGTGTGTGTGTGTGTGTGTATGTACATGTATGTATGTCTGTCTCCATCCTTAAATACAACATTTCATGCCCAGGGATTGAAAGGAATTGGAACCATCATTTTCTAAAACAACGCTGTAATCCTATTCAATAAAGCCTTGGAAATAAGGGGGAAAAAAAGATGATACATTTACATTATGGTGGGGGAGGGAATGGTTACAGGTGTCCCTTAAGAGTCCTATTGTTGTCAGGAGTCATAGAGTGACTTAAGACAAAAGATATGTCCTTATGGTATGGTGCTTATGTTAAAACAAGAAAGGAAAGGGAGAGGGGGAAGTACACATTTGGATAAAAATGGGAGGTAGTATGAGGGAACTAATTATTTCACATAATTCAGATGTGAAAGTAGAAATCTACAAGGAGGAAGGGAATCAGGGGAGTAGGCATCATTTGAATTATGCTTTCAGAAGAAAATAGCACATTAACACATAGACACAAAGAGTAGATTAGTGTTCAACAAAAGAGTTGAAAACAAGAGGGAATAGGAAAGGGAAGATAGATTCAAGAAGAGATTTAATTATAAAAAATATAGACTCTAAGCTCAGATACCATATGATAAAGAGGAGGCAGTCACAAAAAGAGGAAAAAATGTTTTAAAAGGTTAATTACAAAATTAATTATTATAAGTATAAATGTGAATAGAATCAGCTTTCCCATGAAATGGAAGAGATGACAGAATGGAATAGAAAGCCAATTCCAATAATATGGTGTTTACAAGAAAGACATTTGAAAAGTAACAGCTCACATAAAGTTAAAACAAAGAGTTGAATCAAAATCAATTATGCTTAAGCTAAACTAAAAAATATAAGGAGAAGCAAATATCATTTCTAACAAGATAAAAGTTAAAATTAATTTAATTTAAAGAGCAAAAGAAGGAAGCTATATTTTTCTAAGTGCTGCAACAGAAAATGACTATATATGTGTGCTTATATATGCACTATGTACATACATGTATATGTTATTGTATGTGTGCTTATACATATAATAAGTGCATGAATATAACATATTACAATGATTGAAAGCAAAACCCAAAACTTTTTGAATAAATAAAATAGTACAGGAGCTATTTTTAACCAATAAAATAGAAACTAATTAACACATTTATTTTTTTTCAAAATAAAGAGGAAAATCAAATTATCAGTATCAAAAAATTAAAAAGAGCGATTCACAATAAATGAAAAAGAAATAAAAGAAATTATTATAAATTGTATTGTACAACTATATGCCAACATAGGCAATTTAATGAAATAAGCTAATGTTTACAAAAATATATAATAGCCAAATCAATAGAATAATAAATAGAGAATGTAAATAACCCAATCTCAGGAAAAGAAATTGACTATGTCATAAGTAAACTCCTAAAATGAAGTGAAAAAAAGATAATGTTTGTAAAAGGAAATTATTTCAAACTTTCAATGAAAAATTTATACTAGTTTTATACATACTATTTGCAAAACTAGGAAACAGAAAGATACTATAAAATGCTATTAAACAAATAAAATCATGATATCTACACCAAGGAGAGTAAAATAGAGAAAGAAAATGATAAACTAATATCCCTAGTCAATATTGAAATAAAAATTTAAAATAAAATATTACCAAAGAGGCTACAGCAACATATTAAAAGATTATACATTATGATCAAGGTGGATTTATATAAGGAATATAAGATAGATGCAGTAGTAGTAGTAGTAGTAGTAGTAGTAGTAATAGCAGCAGCAGCAGTACATATTAGATATCATCATCATCATTACTTGTCCAATTCTTCTCATATTTTTTGATGGCACTCAGATAGAAATAGTCCTGTGACAAGTCACTATTCTTTTATTCTTTTAATTCATGTTTTTTGAAGTATTGTACAGGTGGATAAATAAATATTTTTAATTAAATATAAGCACTGAGATACATGGCCATCTCCCATAAGCACACTGAAAGCATCCTCAGTACAATTCCATACCCAACAAAATGATGGGTGTTATGGTAGTTAGGGTGGGACTTTTTTTACTGTTTTCTTTTTTGGAATGCTAAGGCAATCAAGTACCTTTGATGAGTCTTGCCTTTCAAATATAATGGCACACAAATTGGGACTTTTTCCTGTTTTTGTTTGAGTGCTTCTCAGCACTGAGGTAATCAAGTGCTCCAGGGCCCTGAGATGTATATATAAGATCTGAGGTTGGCATTTTGTTTTGGGGGCACACTCATTGGAAGAGTGTTGGTGATTTGGCCAAAGGTTATTCTGGGTAGCTGTTGGAGCCCCCTGCAGCTTTGAAAACCCAGATGTTGGTGCTTCTCTCTCTGGTAACTGTAGGAATTGCTATGGACAGATAGAAGCCTATCTACTGATTTGTGTTTGTTCTGTTTCTATAAGGCATGCTTGTAATTTCTGTTTGTATACTCTTTGAAATTCAGGATGATGGCTTTTCCCCATGAACTATATCATTCAGATATATGTATGTTTAATTAAAATGAGATTGTTAACCCTTTAAAATTGCTTTCCTTAGAAAAATAGATCAAAGAACCTGTGCAAACAGCTTTCCTGTGTGCTTTTGTTGTTGGTCTTTCACCTCCACAGCAGGTGCCAGCAACATTGTTGTTATAAAATGGTGTAGTTGTGCAGGATCTGCAGATTAAAAGGAAAGTGTGCGGTTTTGGGGTACTGGGATAGTGGTTAGATGTTTCCCAGTTATTAGGTTGCTCTTTATAGTTGTGATGGCTATGGTTCTATGGATCCCCAGGAAGAGCAGAAGCGTGAAGGAAAACAGGCAAGTAGCAGTAATGGGAGTAGTTTCCCTGGTGCCCAGAGCAGGGTTCCTGGGAGATAACCTCTCCTTCCCCCTCCCTACCTCACTAGCACTCTGGAGGAGACAGGCCAGAGCAGTGGCTATGGGAGGAAAACAAGCAGAGGCTTGGGAGACGTAGGGATTGCCAGAGCCAGGGCTGGAGTGGATTAGCCCAGCTCTGGACTGTGCTGGAAGGGTAAATGTCCTGAAATTGTACAGTATGTGGAGACTTGAAACAGGAATGGAGAACTGCCTTCGCACAAACTTGGCAGGAGTGGTTGGTGAGGTGAGACAAAGTTCGATGATCTGCCCACATACCGACCCAGCAAGACAGAACTGCCTGTGAGCCTACCTTGGTGAGGTGAGAGCAAAGGTGGAGAGCTGCCTATGTTGGGATTCAGGCAGAAGCCAGGAGCAGCCAACAGAAGTTGGATGATGGGAACCCTGGAGCTTAGAATTCAGACCCTCAGGGACAGGATGGAAACTTTGCAGCAAGTCACTGAGTATGCTTTTTTGCTGCCTTCTCCTGGGATGCTTTGGGACCTAGGGGGAGGGTAGAGTTGTCTATGGTGGATGGGGGGAAGTGCTGTGGACCCCCCAGGACCCCACCACATTGTCTTTGTTGCCCAGCTGACCCTCAGGACTTGGAATCAGGGGGCTGGAACAGTGTGGGGAGAACAGACCCCCAAGAGAACATTATTTGGACTTTTTTATTTGTGTTGGGACTTTGCTCATTAAAGCAAGCCTTGTACCTGAGGGTGCCAGGAGGAAGCCTGTAATGGCAGTGTGGGGAAAAGTACACACCCTAAAAAAGGACTTTACTTGGACACGCTGTATTGACTAAAGAGATTGTAACTTGCTGGGACCTAGGGATGGATGGTGTTTGTAATGTAATCAAGTATTTTGGGGAATGACACTAAATGATATGTTTGGTTATGCTGTGAACGTTATGCTTTAGTTCCTTGGTGGGATCACAATGTATGTTGCCTCTATTTCTTCCAGGATCCATGACCATTTAGATTGTGTAAAGCTGAAGATCCTGGAAGGGGTGGAAATGTTATGGTAATTAGGTCGGGACTTTTTTTTTTTTACTGTTTTCTCTTTTGGAATGCTAAGGCAATCAAGTACCTTTGATGACTCTTGCCTTTCAAATATAATGGCAAGCAAAATCAGACTTTTTGCTGTTTTTTGTTTTAGTGCTTCTCATCACTGAGGTAATCAAGTGCCCCAGGGCCCTGAGATGTGTACATAAGGTCTAAGATTGTCATTTTGTTTGTGGGGCACACTCACTGCAAGAGTTTTGGTGATTTGGCCAGATGAGACTCTAGGTAGCTGTTGGAGCCTGTGTACTGCCCCCCTGACTTTGAAAACCCAGATGTTGTTGACTCTCTCTCTGATAACTGTTTATGTAATTCCCTGGTCAGACAGCTCTAGAGGCCTGTCGATTTCTCTGTGTGTTTGCTTTGTTTATGTAATTTCTGCTTGCAATTTTTGTTTGTATTTGCTCTGAAGTTAAGGGTGCTGGCTTTTGTGGTGTAGTGGAAAGGTCTGAACTAAGTGAATGGCATATATATGTTTAATTAAAGTAAGATTGTTAACCCATTAAAGTTGCTTTCCTTAGAAAAGTAGATCAAAGGACCTGTTCTAGCAGCCCTTCTGTGTGCTCTTGTTGTTGGTCTTTCACCTCCACAGCAGCTTCTAGCAACATTGTTGTTACATGGGGGTGATATGTATTTTCTTAAATGTCTTAAATTTATTCTGATAGGTTTATATTTAGAAAGATTATCATCCCATATCACTTGAAAATTATGAGTGTTTGTTAGGGCAGTATCTGCCATTGTTGTCATCCTCATCCTCACCACTGTTGTCATATCTTTCTCTTTTTTTCAGTGGATTTCAAATAGAAACAATCCTAGGGCATCATAGTCTTGCTATAATTCTTTTCTATTTAATTTTCTATGAAGTATTGCTTAAATAGAAAAAAGAGGACTATTTTTTGTAGTTTCATAAAAATATGTCCAAGATTAAGCTCATCCTCTCTAGACTCACTGAAACCATCCTTGGTACATTTCCAGTGGCAGAGAGGAAAACAATCATAACTTACTCAGTTTTTACATCATCTGGATCTCCTCTGCTAGGCCTGTATGTTTTGAAAGCTGTTTATTCCTTGCAGCTTGAAGATCATAAGTATTTGACATGGTGACATCTCTTCAAAATATTGTTTTGAAGTTTTTAAGGATCTTTGTTAAGTCAGAGCAATTGTGGACATCAATTAAGTCTGTGATAATAAAACCAATTTCATTACAGTTAATTGACTGAATTCTCCAGGATATTTTGAAGTCTGTATCAGCAGTATGGGGATTTGTCTTTTGGTAAGCCATGATGGATAAAAAAACACTAATGTTTAACTCTAGCCACCAGGCCTTGTCTTAGTGCATGCTCAGTAGGGGTTCTATTTTTAGTGTGAAGTGATATATTGCATTTCCTTGCATAATTAACATTTATTTCTAAGTCAAAGCTTCTATACTATACTGACCAGTGGTAATGACGTGATTCAGTTCTCACCCAGAAATTTGCAGGGCACAGCTATTTCTTCAATGCTGTCTTGTCAATATATTGTTGACTGAGTTCATAGGGCTCTCACCCATGGAAGGTCATATGATTGCCGTAGCTGTTTCATACAGAAGAAAGGCAATTTCTGTTACATTCAACAAATCCAATACTATGTGCCTGTAGGTTCTTACTTGTTTCTAATGTTTCTAGTGTAATGAAGTCAGAAAGCCTAACCTTTTTTGAAAAGAATTAATGGGATATTTGGGAAAAGTTTTATCATTTAGGATTAGATCAATATTTTACACTATACATTGCAATAAGTTCAAAATGAACAGTTAACCAGATATAAATGATAAAATTATCTTAAAAAATAGAAAAGAAAGAGATCAGGTGCTTTTCCCAATGATAGTTAAGAGGAAAATTCCTAACGAAACAAGGGATAGAAGGTGTCATCAAAGACTGAACAGGTAATTTTGACCAAATCAAATTAGAGAAGTAAATCAGAGTCACAAAGACCTGGATTAAAGTCCCTCCTTTGACACATACTGGCTGTGTGACACCAGGCAAGTCACTTAATCCCTCAATGTGCCCTGACAACTCTTAAGGTTTTACATTTCTGACCTGTACTGGGACAGGATGTCCCTCACCTAGAGCTCCTTGTACCATTAACATCACAAGTTCAGTGTACACCTCTTCTCCTCACCCTGGAGGGAGGGGGTTGGGGGGAGGGGGAAAGGCAGGGAAACCTTTTGCTTAAAAAAAATCAATAAGAAAAAAATTGGGAGAGAAGCATAATAGAGAAATTATTTGTGTCAAATAGCAATGAAAGTCAGATATCCATAACATTGAGGAGATTGGCACAAATGTACCACTAATAGGCATTACCCAACAGAGTGATCAAAAGCCATAGATAAGTAATTTTCAAAAGATTTGAAGAATAAAAATAATGACATGAAAATATACTCTAATAATTTGTTAATATTAATATAGTAAGAGAAATATATTAACAATTAGGTGGCTCAGTGGATAGAGCAGTGGGCCTGAAGTCAGGAAAACTCTCGTTTTGCCTCATACACTTACTGGGTGGCTCTGGACAAGTCACTTAATCCTGTTTGCCTCAGTTTCCTCAACTGTAAAATGAACTGGAGAAAGAAATGGCAAACCACTCCAGTATCTTTGCCCAGAAAACCCCAAATAGAGTCACAAAGAGTTGGACATGACTAAAACAACTAAACAACGACATAGTGGACAGAGAACTGGCCCTGAAGTCAGGAAGACTTGAGTTCAAATCTGACCCTAGAGACTTAGTAGCTGTGTGACCTTGAGCAAATCATTTAACCTCTGTCTGCCTCTGTTTTCTCAACTATAAAATGAAGATAATAATGGTGCCCATTTTACAGGGTTGCTGTTATCAAATAAGATGATATTTGTAAAGCCCTTAGCACAGAGTAGGCACTATAGAAATAGTTATTCCCTACCTCCCATATAACAAATAATAATTTTAAAGGAAAAACTAGAAGTGGAAAAAAGGTGGCAAAACCAATTAATATATCAAAAAAGTATGAAAATATATGCGATGTTTAATACCCATAAACCTACACCCTCTCCAAAGTGGTCTTCAGAATAATATGTGATTTTTTTTTTGCTATTATAACTTAGAGAAATATTAAATTTGATTAGGGGCTAGTGAAAATAAAGATGCAATTTTTCACTTTTGAAGTTCACAGACACATTGGCAGTTCATGGACCCCAAGCTTAGAAACCTCAGTTCTATAACTCATGAATGTCCCTTCTGACATGTCACTTTTAGTACTAAAAATGATGATGCTGATGTACCCTGACCAGGGAAGAGAGCAGCAGGGCTGGTGCTGCTCTAGCTCTAGCCATACCTCTCTTACTACAGCCCAAGATTTCATTTCCTGTTTTAGAAGCCATAATAGTTCATTTGACACATGTTGAAGTTTCACTCTACTGGAATTCCCAAACCTTATTTAAAGGGACTGTTATCTGAACATATCTTCCCTATTCCATGCTTGTGCAATTGATTATTTTAATCTAAGTATAAAGCTTTACATTTTTTTAAAATTAAACTTAATCTTATCCCTTTGGGTTCATTGTTGCAATCTGCTTAAATAGTTTTGGATCCTAATTTGGCATGGTCACTTCCATCTACCAATACAATAAACATGTGATCTGCAACTTTATCATACCATGTCAGGACTGGATGAAGGAACTAAGAATGTATAACTGTAAAAGAGATAGTTGCTGGGCGTAGGATTAAGGGAGGGGAAGATGGAAGACATAAAACAGATATGATAGATACCCTCAAATACTTGAAGTGTAGTCAAGTGGAAAAGGTACCAGAGATGGGTGACCTCAGAGTCCAGAACCAAAAGCAAATGTATGTAAGTTGGGGGAAAAAAAAACAAAGTTAGGCTTGTCATGATTAAACCTCCTAAGAATTAGAACTACCTAAAAGAAGATGAGCTGCCTTCAGAGAGGTAAAGGATCAAGGCAGATTGGCTGGTCATTCTTTGTTATGTTAAAGGTGGTATTTCTGTTCAGTTTAATTCTGCTACACGTCCTCTGACCTCTTACAACTCTAAAAATCTGTAATTCTGTGTAATGCTTTTTTCTCCCCCAAAAAAGATCACTAGCCAATTTGTATTATTTTGTTTTAGCATACAGAGGGGCAATTTCCAGTTCTCTTAAAAAACATTCTCTGCATTCTTCTTTCCCCAAGTAATATGGATAAACGACATGAAACTTGGAAAAAATTATGACTAAATGAAAAATAATTAAATATGAAGCAAAGGTTATATATCTCCTGGCCTCAGTGTTAGAAACTAGGCTGGACATTGTAACAAATCTAATTTAAAATGATGGTGAGGGATCTCCTCTGTGAAAGAAACACATTTCTAATTAACTCAGAGCTAATTAAAATATGGAACATTCCCCCATCTATCCACTCTCAGCCCTGGCTTTAGATATGCCAGACCTTCCAGCTCATACTTGTGACAGCTGATGATCAAATTTATCCTGATCTTTGTATTTCCCCTCTGTTTCATCTGACTGGATTTTTCAATTTCCAATTTTCAAAGCATTATTCTTTCTCCTTTCCATTCAGTCACAGCTCATTTAACTACTGGATAAGATTTGACTAAGTGATCTGAGTATATGGTCAGGAATGCCTTGATGCCTAGGTAACACCTATGAGAACTGAGTTGGTTGGGGGCAGGGAGCAGGGAGGACAGGGCAGAGGGCAAAAAAAGAAAGATACTGAAGTATTTGGGGGAAGACTAAAAGATAAGAAATAGCCACATGGTACAGTGGGTAGACCATAGGGCCTGAAATCATAAAGACTCATCTTCCTGAGTTAATTCCAGCTTCAGATACTAAATAGTTGTGTGACTCTGGGCAAGATACTTAACCCCATTTGCCTCAGTTTCCTCATCTGTAAAAATGAGCTGGAGAAGTAAATCGCAAATTACTCCAATATCTTTGCAAAAAAAACCCCAAATGGGGTCACAAAGGGTCAGACACAACATGAAAGGACTGAACAACAACTAAAAAAAAAGGTTAAGCTATTTAATCAATTTTTTTAAGCCCAGTCCAGAATGCTACTCTTACCTATTAAGAAAGGAAAAAGCAACTGTCAGAAACTTTCTCAAACCTGGTTTGGTGAAAATTGCATTGGACTAGAATTTCAGGAAACTTGACCCTAGTCTTATTTCTGCCCTAAGTAGTTGTGTGACCTCAGAAAAAATTACCTAATCTCTCTGGGCCTTAGTTTCTCGGATGAAGGAGCAAGACCAGTTGAACTCTAAGAGCCCTGTTAGACCTGAAGCTTGTGGAATAGTAGAAACAGTACTGAAGTCCAACTGCAGAGTGTAGTCAAAAGACCTAGATTAGAATCCGAACTTATCCATTTATTATTTGGATGACCTTGGGCAAATCAGTGAATCAATCTGGGCCTTAGTTTTCTCAAACAAAAAATGAGATCATCAGACTAGATGATTTCCTTTAGTTTAAAATCCTGTGATCTTGCATTGAACTGTTTTGTATAGTTCTTGAGGTTATTATGCTTTATCTCCCAAATGAAATTATGTCATTCATTCATCCAACAAATACTCATTAAATTTCCATGTGCAAAACTATGCCAGATATTATGGGGGCTAAAAATAAACATATGATACCATCCCTGCCCTCAAGTAGCTTACACTCTAGGGGAAATAATATTCTTAGTTCCCTTTGAGGCTCAGTTTACTTGCTACCTTCTAACAAAACCTTTATCTAATACCCCAATCTGTTAGTTTTCCAGTCAGACATCCATTATTTTTGACTTATTTTGCAGCTCTTTTACTTATCTGTATATATTTTGCTCCTCTAAAGTCACGGACAACTTTATTTTTGTTTTATCTCTAGCATATAACAGTACCAGGCACATAGTAGGTGCTTATTAAATGTTTGTTGAAATGAATTAATTTGAATATAAATGAGAGAACAACTTGAGATTTCATATGAGAGATAACTTGCATGGCACAGATTCTAGGGGCTGTGAAAAGTTAATTGATCAATAAACTTTATTAGGTATACTTGTAAAATGAAGCGGTAGGACTGGATGATCTCTAAAATCTTCCTCAATTCTAACAGCTGGTGAAAACACTTTACAAACATCATGCTTATATGGATAAGAGTGGTACTACTACTGCTAATAATAACTAGCATTTAAATAGCATTTTAAGATCTGCAAAGTGTTTTCCAAATGTCATCTTCACTGATTCTCACAATACCTCTGGGAAGTAGGTACTATAATTAACCCTATTTTACAAAGGAGGAAACTCAGGCAAACAGAGGTTAAGCAACTTACTTGAGGTTCCATATCTAGTAAGTAACTGAGGCCAGACTCAAACTCTGGTCTTCATGACTCCAGGGACATCATTCTATCCATCTAGCTACTTTTCTACTACTAGTAGTCTTGCTGCTGCTATTACTATTACTACTTAGCACCACAGCAACTGCTACCAGTTCTGCTTGCCACTGCCACTACCATCACTACTACCACTATAAAGTTTACAAATTAATTAGGAAGGCAAATACGTGAACAGCTGAGTCCTAACATAAAAGTTATATAACCATGGAAGAGAGATCAGATTGTTTATATACTTCAACACTTTAAAATATGTAATTTCATCCTTACGTTTTCCCTACATGGAGGGTATTGCAAGTGCTAAAAGTCTTAGTAGACAGTTTCAGGAGCTGCTATGACTGAAAAATCAAACTCTTTACCTGGTGTCAACTTTCTGGCAATGGACTACTCCAAATTTTAGCTAGTCTAAACAATCCATTCTTAGATCCCATCCTCAAAGCCTATACAGTGCGGTAGACCTGATTTGGAATAATCTTAAAAAGACAATCTCAGTCTTTACGTCATGCTCAGGTATTAAAGTAAGGCTTCTATGGTCTATTACCTATCCCCTTCTTTAGAAAGAAAATGATAGGTAATTAATTATCAGGTAAGTGGGACAGATAATAAGCCTTATGAGTTCCAAAGAGAGAAGAATTAATAAGGACTAAAGAATTTAGAGACTTATTCATGGAGGAAAAGAGCTTCAGCTGAGCCTTGAAGGACAAATAGAATTGACATAGGCTTATGGGAACAAGAAATATGTCCCAAGCACAAAATGATACCTAAAAGAGTCTGACTCCAAGTCAAAAATGATAATGCTTTCCCCATACTGGTTTTCCTTACTACAGATTCACTGAGATAGAGCCTTTGTCATTCTCTGCCAGAAAAAATAGACATAAAAAGAAAGTTATGTAACAATTCAGTCATTTAGAATTATGATTTTCCTTCATTCAAACTTCTTGTGTATCTTGATACAGATAGAAAACTTGTTCTTAATGCCATTCTAAATCATTTTGAAAATAAAGCCATTTAAAAAAATATACTCTCAAGGCCCTTACAATCTATCAATCTAATAGGAGAAAGAGAGAGAAAGAAAGAGAGAGAGAGAGAGAGAGAGAGAGAGAGAGAGAGAGAGAGAGAGAGAGTTCATAAAAACCAAAGAATACCTGTGTTGTAAGTGAATAAACCCCCTCCAGAATGATGGGAACAGATGTTCTTCCCTAGGAAAGACCATATCACACAGTCAAGAAAACATTTGTTCCATTTTTGCAACTATAAGAGAAATGTTTTTTAATGCAATGTATACAAAAAAATGAAAGGATGAAGGGAACCTGCTGCATTGTGGCAAGGATTTTAAACAAACGAAGTTCACTAAATGTTTTTTTTCTGCCTAAATGCAGCAAAATCTAGATTAAATGAAGTAAAAGCTTTCACATGAGTAAAGCCCTGAGGACTGTGCTAAAGTTGGAATTCTCTTTGGTACATTGGGGTAGCACTGGCTGTGCCACAGTTGGACCATGAGTATATGCTGGCACGTATGCAGCTGCTGAGGAAAGGTCAGAAAGAGCTAAATAGGAGAGAAGGACTAGAAGAGGTGGGGATGAGGGGACAGTTAGATGAAGTCTTTTGGAAAGGGTTAGGAGAAGTTGGTGGACTGGGGATAGGAATGATGGAATAGTATAAGGATTGAGGTAAAAATGCTCTTAGGACTGTGTTGCTTCCAGATATGAGAAGGAAGAGCAAGAACATAGAAATGGATATGGGGCCATGGTGCCAAGATACCTATGTGTGTTCCCTCCACCACTCAGACTTAACAGATCCTAACAGACTAGAGCCACTTGTACATGAGGAGATCTGTATCACCTGAACTTAACGAGGAATACAGTGATCGAAGTAGAAAAGCAGCAATGTAAGCAGCCTAGAGTACCCAAGACTGATGCAGAGTGGCTACTGCACACAGTGCCTGGCTTACCTAATAAATGCTTAATAAATGTTAATTGACTGTTGGTTGACTACTAGATAGTGAGGAAAGAAATGCAAAATGATTTACAATGAACACGTGTTGGTATGATTGGCTTCATTATGGTATTTTGGTGGGACTGAATTCAATTAAAGTGCAGCAGAGAGGGAGAGGGCTTATAGGTGGGGGTAACATAGGCCATAAAAGGTTAAATAGGACACACCATACACTCAGACTACTGAGCCAAGTACCATTACCCAATCCAACCCCACCACCCACCAAAAAAAGGGCAGAACCAAGGGATAAAGGAAGGCAGTATCTCAGGTCTCTGAGAAACAGAAAGAGAGCTGGACATTTCTCTGGAGTGCCCTCTGGTGCTGCTTAGAGTGAAAACCACTAGGATGAATTCAATTCTTTTCCTGGGATCAGTGAATATTTTTTTGAATATTCTGATAACTGTTATTTCAGCATAAAGGGTTTCCTTTGTAATCCTGTTCTTAATGTATTTACAAGCATGATTCTGAAAAGGGATCCGTAAGTTTCATCCTACTGCCAGTGGAGTGTAGAAAACACACACACACACACACACACACACACACACACACACACTTGAAGAGTAAAGAGCCCTTTCTCTAAAATAAATTAAATCTTTCTTAGCTCGATTAGAAATAAACGTTAAAATAAAAATTCCCTTTGATGAGAAAGCAAAAGGACTTAAATCACACTGTGGTATAAGTGATATATCTAAGACTATCCTAGTGAGCACATTTTCTTGAGAGAAAGGAGAGCATCACAAGTACTGGGTGCCCTCATTGATACTGAGGGAGCCAAGGCACAAGGAAGGGAGGCTGAGAACATCAATACAATCTTCACTAACTTCATATTTTTTGCCATGAATCCTACCCTGCCTGCTGACAGCAACATTACTGAGAATTAGCTGAGCTACTAGCTAGCCTAACACCTGGCTTCTTCCCTATGCATCAGTCATACTGAGCCTAATTCTCTGCTTGTGACTCAATCACAATTTCAAGGCCAAATTCTCCCATTTACCAGTGCCTCCAATCAATTTTCATACTTTCCTCTCAATATAGATGAGCAAGTGAGGAATAAATATTCAAGAGGTAAAAAATGAGCAGGCAAATAGGGGTCAGAGAGGCCTTGTGCCACTATGGAAAGCCATTGAGAATTCCTCATGGATGGACATTGCTAGAAATTTTGCATAGAGATCAAAGTCCTGGCAGGCAATGGCATCAGCCATATCCCAGAGCATAGTGCTAGGAAAAGTGGTGTTTGAGTTGTCAATCATCCTGTGCCCTTAGACAATGCCAGACTGGGGTACAATCTATCTCTATGACAGACAACGCTCTAAAAAGGCCTTGTCAGGCCTGAACAGAACAAGTGTCATCAAATATATAGAATTTCTCCTTCTCAGCTGCTGAAATTGTGGCAATTGGGAGAAAGTGTGGGGGTGAGAGCAGAGGGAGGGGTGGTAATTTAATGCAAATACTAAAATAATTGTACTCTTGAGCCTGTCCTGCATATTAGGAGTCATCTGGCTGCAGTTTGGAATGCTCTTTAGGTTCTATAAGATATTCAAATAAAAAAATATCAACCACAGAGGGAGGAGTTCTGGGAGTGGTTTTGATAAACTCCCAGCCTATAGGTATTAGAGACCTAAAGGGATTTCCATCTGTCTATGGAATGGTTCCACCCAAGCCCAAATGCAAAGATTCAAAAGGCATAGAATCATTGCTCTATTCCCTTGACCTAGCGCAGGGCTGTTTTTCCAGACTTGTGAGATATGCAAATGCTGGAGATTTCTAGTTGATGATATATGATTTTTATTAATCATAGACCCCATATACATTTTTTAATGTGAAATGTATTTTCTTGGAAATTTCTAACTTCAGACTTGGTAAGGGAGAATCACAGAAAGAGGTTGATTTTGTTTCGTTTTGTTTTTAACAAGTCATGGATAAAGAAATTACTTTGTAGTCTGAAGACCAGAATTCAAATCCTCTGACACACAGGCCCCTTAACTTCTCCATAGCCTCAGGCAAATTTCTAAGCCTATAAACTAAGGAGCAATTGGCTATCTTCATTGCCAAAGAGGGTTTCCTCACTGGAAGTTCCTGGTGTGTGTGGTGTATCTGTGTGTGTGTGTGTGTGTGTGTGTGTGTGTGTGTGTATGTGTGTATATGTGTGTATATTATACAAATACACATATGTGTGTGTATGTTCTAGATATATATAGTTACACAAGGTGTTATTTATCTGAATATTATTAATCACCTAAAATAAAAAAGCACATGCATTTATCAACCACCTATCTGTGTAGCTTTGTGGTAAGGATTGTGAAAGACGCAAAGATAAATCATGAGCCTTATATGGGCTTGCATTCACGTTCTCTGCATTCTTATTGGACTGACAAGATTAAACACATAAAAACTTAGAATGGCAACTTGGCATCTTGAAACATAGATCCATCCCTCATCCTAACCTCAATAGTACAATAGAGGATACCACCATCCTTTCAGTCACCGTTGTTTATTATCTCACAGTCACCCTCAACTCTTCCTCTTTTCTCCCTTTCAAAATCCAATTAATTGCTAATTCGTTCTAATACCACTATATCTTTCTCTTCCACCCCCCTTTCTTCACTTACATGACCATCACCATATTTCAGACCCCAATGATCCTTTCTCTGGACTCCTACCATAACTTCTAAACTGGAAGTCCTTCCTCCTGTCTCTGACC
Source organism: Trichosurus vulpecula (assembly GCF_011100635.1). Taxonomy (NCBI): domain Eukaryota; kingdom Metazoa; phylum Chordata; class Mammalia; order Diprotodontia; family Phalangeridae; genus Trichosurus; species Trichosurus vulpecula. The sequence continues at coordinate 375,042,798 of NC_050573.1, forward strand.
TTTGAAACTTTTTACATTTTTACTTTCTCTGATCCATGTTCTACACAAGGGCTAAAAATTGATATTATTAAATTACATCTCTGACCATGTTAGTCTACTGATCAAGAAGTTCTAGTGGCTCACTATTATCTTAGTAAAAAAAATACAAATTCCTCTACATTGCATTCAAAGCTCTCTACAATGTGACTCCAAACTATGTTTCTAGAGTTATTTTCCATTACTCCTAACTCATCCAATCTAAGTTCCAAACAAAATGTTACCCTTCCTGTTTGTTCTTCATATATAACAATTCATCTCCCACCTCTAGGCCTTTATACAGATGCCCCCCTCCCCACCCCATGCCTGGGAACACTCTACCTCCTCAACTCAAATTCTTAGATTACCTAGCTCTGTGAAAGGATCACTTCAAACGCCACTTGTATACACAGTGTTGCAACACAGCAGGTTGGAATCACAAATCTTCTCTGTCTATCTGACTGGATATCTTCTGTTTACCCCTTTCCCTATTTGAGACACTGTCCAATTGCCTTCTGAGTTTCTGGAATAATTCACTGGGGCTGGCTATGCCTCGAGTGTAGCCAAGTTCATTTGCCAGACTAGGAAGGGAAATAAAAATTCAGCCCAGATAGGCCTTTGCAGTTGTTTGGAGCTTCCCTAGTATTCTATATCATTTGGGAAGCCATCTGAGTAGTGGAAAATTCACAAAAGAAGGAGTCAGGAGATCTGGATTCTCGATGGGGCTCTATCACTATCTGAGTAATGTTGAGCAAGGAAAATCCTCTCTGGGCCTTAGTTTTCTCCTTTGCAAGATAAGGGTAAAAACCTAGTAATCTAGTATAACAGGAAGAGTAGTAGATATGTACCCAGAGTTAATGGGTAAAAATTATTTCTGCTACTTACTATCTAGGTAATCTTTTTTTTAATGGATGCCTTTTGTTTTTATATTAAATTAATTTCTGAATATACTCCCTCCAATTTTCCTCTCCCCAATCAGACTCCTTTGATTTAAAAAGAAAAAAAATAGTTCAGCAAAACCAATTTATACTATGTGCAACATTTTTTCACCCACAATTTCCCAACTATCCCAAAAAGGGAGAGCAACCCACTTAATCTTAAGCAAATTACATCTTTTCTTTCTGGCTCTCATTTCCCTCTTAAGAAAAAAGGAAAAGGCTGAACACCTGATCTCTATGCACTCCCTCTCCCAGAATCATCCAAGTGCAGTGACAAGACAAAAGTCAGGATGACTGGCAATGGCCCAGGATGCAGTGAATGACCTTGATGTCTTTGATGTCTGACCAAGCTCAAAGTGCTTCATAGTATTTGTTTCAATTGCCCTCATGGACTTTGGAACACATTGTTCTCATCTGCCCATTCAACTGGAGGAAGTCTTAACATGGTTGGGGTGGACATCCCCTTAACTCACCAACAGGTTTAAGGCCTGTCAATTACCATCAAACTGGTTTAGACCATCTGCTGGCTGCCCTAAGTTTTACTGGTGTGTGGCTGCTGAGTGTGCTACAGCTTCTTGGTGCCATAGGGAAGAGTTGTGTGGCAGGTGGATACCAAAGATAGGTGAGCAACCCTGAAAAGGGCTTGCCAAGCCCTCAAACCAAAGATGCTGCTCCTCTTTGAACACTCATGAACCCTGAAATGAAGTTTAATGAAGTAGCCAGAGGTTTAAATACCAGGAGATTTAAGTAGCTGAGAGGGAAACCTTTAATGACCTTTAATGTTGAAGAGGGTCTGTGAAATCACAATCTCTGCAGAATTGGCCACACTAAAGGCCAAACTCTGCTGTCCTCTGGTTCTGCAGGGATCGACTAAAATGCTTGCCAATTCTTTGACTTTAAAAGGGAAAAGTTGAATTCTTTAATCCATAATTATCTGATTACCAGGCTCCAGTAAACAGAACAGGATTTCATTTTTCAGCTTGACTGTATTCTTATGTAATCCTTCCCTGCTTCTTCACTTAGCCAGACAAGAAGTGGTAAGGAGTTTGCTCATCAATCTTGACTTCTTGAATTTCACTGGTAAGGGAGAAGGGGACACTTACATCCATCCTTGTTTGACGTGCCATAGAAATGAAAGAGTTATCTTTGAAACCTGCCATTCCTTGCTGCTTGTGGTAGTTCATAAAGGAGATCAATGGCTCCATTATCCCCCTGGTGTTTGATTGTAATTCCTGATAGTGAGTAGGGCTTTCAGGATACCTCAGCTTCTGTTCTGCTCTAGGGAAAGATTATTTTAATTAGTTAATTTTTAACATTCTTTTTTTTAAATTTTGAGTTCTGAATTCTTTCTCTCTAATAAGAAGGCAAGCAGCATGGTGTCAATTATACATTTGAAATCATGTAAAACGTATTTCCATGTGAGCCATGTTGCAAAATGAAAAAAAAAAGCAAGAAAAACAAAGTGAAAAATTATATTCAATCTGCATTTAGAGTTCATCAGTTCTCTTTCTGGAGGTGGATAGCATTTTTCATCATGTAACCTTCAGAATTGCTTTGGATCATTGTATTGATCAGATTAATTAAGTCTTTCACAGTTGTGCATTGTTACAATATTATTATTACTGTATACAATCTCCTTCTGGTTCTGCTCATTTCACTTTGCAACAGTTCATATAAGTCTTCTCTGGGTAAAGACATTGACAATCAAGATTCAGACAGTCTGTAAAGAGGTTAAACTATTCATGGAAGTACTCTTTTACAAAGCTAATAAAAAAGATTGGAATTGGGTCTATACCAACAAATCATAGAGTGTTAGAGCTGGGGAGAACTTTAGAGATCTTAGTCTATGCCTTCATAGGCATAGACTACTGAGAGAAAATTAGAAAATTGGAGAGGAAATAGACTACTGAGGAGAAAATTAGAGAGGGTAAGTGACTTGCTCAAAATTACATACAGTTATATACAGTTACAGGCAGAATTGAGCCAAGAATACAAGTGTCTAGTTCACCATGTTTTCTCCCAATTCTTTATTGATGTCTTTTGGTGTATCTGTGTATGTCTCTGTGTAGTTTACATCACAGTCATTTATCAGTATTCAGCTAGTACCTCATGGAACCTTCCTGCCCAACAAAAGAAAACCAGCAAAGTTTTAATAGCACATGAAAATTCCCCACTCGTATTCCTCCATCTCTATACAAAAATAAGAGATGTGTTTTCATCATCTGTTCTCCAGAAATAATGTTGTTCATTGCAATTAATCTGAGTACAATTGCTTTTCTGTGTTGTTTTCATTTAAATTATAACCTCTCATTGCCTTTCTGTATGTTGTCCTCTTAGATCTGTGTCATTCTCTTATTTATTATGGCACAATAATATTTCATTAAATTCATATGCCACTGTTTATTCATCCATTCCTTAATCAAAGGGCACAAAATTTGTTTCCAATTGTGTGCTACCACAAAGAATGTTGTTATGAACATTTTGTTATATAAAACCTTTCTTTCTGCCATTGACCTCATTGGGGTACATGACCAATAGTAAGATCACTGAGCCAAAGGATATGAAGAGTTTAGTAACTTTTCTCACATAATTCCAAATTGATATCATGAATGATTGGGCCAATTTCATGGTTCTACAATAGTGCTTTTGCATGACTGTCTTTCCATAAACCTTCCCCAATTAACTACTTTATTTTTAATGTTCTTGGCAAGCTTGAAAGATGTGATGTGAAATCTAAGGATTATTTTACTTTTGTTCCTCTTATTATTGACAATTCTGAGATGTGTTTTCATAAGGTTATTGACAATTTGCATTTATTCTTCTAAAATTGTTCATAACCTTTGGCCAACATATATTTGAGAATGGCTCTTGGTCTTCTATATTTAAGTCAGCTCTTGGTATATCTTGGATATTTGACTTCTTTCAGAAACATTTTGCCTTTCAGCTGTGGGTTTTTTTCCCCTTGTCCGAGCTGCATTGATTTTGTCCACACAAAAAGTTTTAAATTTTATACAATCAGAATTGTCAATCCAAATTTATCCTTTGTGACTTTTGTTCTTGCTTGGTTAATCATTTTCTCCAAACCATAGATATTAAAGGTACCTCATTTAATTGTGATTTTTTATTATATGATTTTTTTCTATATTTAGGCTATCTATCCACTTAAAGACATGGAATAGAGATACCACAGGGAGAGAGAGAGAGAGGTGAGACCAAGCTGTGATTTACTACTGGGGAAAAGTGCCACAAAGGTAAATGTCTTTTCAATCTTCTCTAACCAGCCCAGTCCCTATGGTTTTCATAAAACAGAGAAGTATGTTGAAGGAAGCTAAAAGCAGTTAGCTGAAAAATAGTTTGAATGGGAGGCTTCATTCCCAGGGTGTGGGGAAGGAGATAGAAACATGATGCCAAGAAAGGAGCAAACCAACAGCAAAGAATAATATAATAATATCACCAAAGTCATTGGCAGCACTATAACAATGGAGACAATAAAGACATGTCACCCTTTCATATATGTATCCTGGACCCCATTATGTCATTTCATTATTTTCTGTTTTACTTGGAATTGTGGGTTCTCTTACTGTCTAGCAAATATAAACAAATCAGTGAGCTCATGAGCTATGGATTAGACAGGATTCAGACCCCCAAAGTACCTAGAAGCTGGAGTTCTTGAGGAGGATCCCCTGTACTACACTGTGGTAGCTAGTCTGGGATGATCATTTAAAATACTGTAATTTGGGGGGAATTAATTGGAATAATTATCTTCTTTCTTTTATTTTTTCCCAAGATGTGATTGGAAATTGGGATTTTCTAATGTGTCTGTTTTGTTTTCTTTATACAAGACAGGCCAATTGCTTTAAAAGTAGCTATTGTACTATTATTGCATGTCCAGGTGCCATGGAAATATTTTCATTCATGTCTATGGTAATTGAGTGCTGGTTTTATAAATAAATAAAGTAAAAATGGATGATAAATCTCTAGAACACAATGGTACAGCAATGTTCCAAAACTTTGGAGCTTCTAGGGAAAAGAAAGTATCTCATGACTTCCAGGATAAGACCTGAAAATAATTCATATGACATTATAGACATTATAGAAGTTTTAATGGGTTATAAAGTACTTATCAAATGATGTGAGGAGACACAGAGAACTTGGTCTGTTTTCATAAATTTTCTAGACCAGTAGACTATTATAAAATTCCACATCAGTAAGATAACAGTTGAGGGCCTTGTAACCTGATTACTATAGGATAAGAAGAAATTACATAGACATCAAAACTATCTTTGTCAGAGAAGGGATATCCAAAGATCATCACAATTGATTCTGAAGAAAGTACTGCTGAAGACTCAGGAGCAGTTGGTGGTTGTCATTGTCATTGTCATGGTAGTGGTAGTGGTTGAGAATAAGTCTCCCTATCTCACCAATGCTAAACTACAGTGACCGCTCATATAAGTTTCTTTCAGTTTCATTTCATACCAGTGCTAGTTTGTACCTCCAATAAGAAGCCTGGTGCCCCCCTACTCATGGAAACTCACCATATCATTACTAGACAGTGTGGGCACCCATGATTAGCTCAGCCCACTCTAGCTCAGAACTCCAGAGCTCAAGCAATCCACCACTTCAGGCATATTGGTAACAGAGATTTCAGGTGTACACCATCATGCCTGGAAAAATAAGGAGCAGTTAAAGAGGCTGATTTTATAATTCTTAGTGGATGGACTTAACTAAGAGACTGGAAAGGTTCTTAGGGGAGGGCCTATGTGCTTCTGTTATCACTGAAGTTTTACAACTGTGGCTGGGAACTGATATGGACACAGTAAGCTGAGAAAAAGCCTTGAGACCATTTGGTCTCATACTCAGGCTTAAGTTAATGGATCATGATATCTTAGTGCTGGAGAGACTAGAGATTCAATAGGCAGAGCAAATTAAGTTTAGAACGCATGTTAAATTTCTCAGTACCTTCTAGGATAAAGGAGAGGAAGGGTCTAATTTGGGAATACGTGTGAACTGACTACTTTAAACACTGGGAGACTTAAGGGTAGGGAAGATAGAAAAATTGGTCTATGTCTGACTTTTAAAAGTGGCCAATGGGGCAGCTAGGTAGTGCAGTGGATAGAACATTAGACCTGGAGTCAGGAGGACCTGAGTTCAAATCTAGCCTCAGACATTTACTAGCTGTTTGACCCTAAGCAAGTCATTTACTTCCAATTGCTTCAAAAAAAAAAGAAGTGACCAATGGACTGCAGTATAATAAAAGCAAACATTTACCTAAACATTAATGCAGATGTTAGACAATGAATTAGATATGAACACCTGTTGAAGAGAGAAAATTACATCAAAAATATATGAGTGCAAAGAGAGAGAGAGAGAGAGACAGAGAGAGAGAGAGAGAGAGAGAGAGAGAGAGAGAGAGAGCTGCAATAAAAGAAATCAAACTTTGCTGTTACCAGAATGTTTTCAAGCTCCTGCCACAGAAGTAAGGTGATAACAGTATCTGCACCCAAGGATTGTTGTGAAGATCAAATGAGATAATGTATGTAAAGTGCTTTGAAAAATTAAAAGCATTGTAAAGATGATGACTATTATTATTTGAACCCATGTGCTATCATTAGTATTAATATTTCCCTAGTCACCTGGATTCAAAGACAGGAATCAAAGGAAAGAAAGCCAGATGAGAAACAGAGGAAAGAGAAATGGAGCCATCGCATTCTGAAAGACAAAGGAGGTTGGAACCAAGGTGTCACAGCCAGATGTGAACACAGCTGGCAATGCTCAGACAAAGAGGCAAAGCTGTGTTTGTAATAATTGTGAAGTAGATAGACACATGATTTTTGGTTGTGCTTAATTGTGTACAAGAAGTTTACAAAAGATATTTCTACAGCTTATGCAGGAGCCAGGATTCTGGGCACTGAGTCAGAAGTACTTTTCATATACACACTACATGTGTGTAAGCTTCAAGTTTTCTATAGAAGAAATAATAATAATAAACATTTATATGGCACTTACCAAATGTCAAGCACTGTGCTAAGTACATAAAAATATTATCTCATTTATCCTCACAACAACTCTGGGAAGCAAGTGCTATTATCATCCCCATGATATAGATGAGGGAACCGAGGCAAATGGAGTTTAAATAATTTGCCCAGCTAGTGATGTCAAATTTGAACTCAGATCTTCCTGACTCCAGACCCAACAGTCTCTCCATTGCCCCACCTGACTGTCTAGTCACGGACATCAGAGGAAAGATGAATTCTATGACTCCATTATGCCCAGTTGTGGCAATCATTTCTAGTGTGTCAGTGTTGACGCAACAAAATTCTAGATAACAAAGGAAGCAAGCTGACCTGGACACTTTGATCATCCGTGCCTTCTATATGGAAACTAGAAATGAGAGGTGCCAGAAAGATCTCAAGAGTGCTGAACTGTTCAAACATGAAGACATAAGGAGATTTGGCTGTAGATTTGCTCCCAATGACTAAGGAATGGAAGGATCAGTTAAGAAAGAAACTCAGCACTAGGAACAACTCATCCTCCATTAAACAGAATCTGAGTCCAAACAGCAGAACTAAGCATAGAAGAGTTTATCAGGAAAGTCCCTGATTAGATTAAGGAGTTTTCCTAAATAACTTCATAATAATGGAAGAAGGAATTACCTAAACAACTTAATAAGAGAATTTGAAGGAGTTTCCTGAGCATAATAGAGCATTTGCTGTTAGGGGAAAGCAGTAATGGGGCACAGGGAATTTTTAATGATTGGCTGAGGATCAGCCATGTCTCTTGGGCCTTTCAAAAGAAAATTGGCCCACTCTAAGATAGTTAGCTTTTACTGCTAGAGTCAATTTTGGAGAAAGGCCTGAACTTCTGAGGAAACTCTGAGGTCTAAAAGACTCATTTACACCTCTTGAAGAATGTGAGGAGAGGATCTCTTCTCTTCCTCCCCATTCAGCAATTGTGTCCTGCAACAAAAGGGTATGGCTGTAGGAGACTTGCTTGCAAGGAACCTCAGAGGATAATTCAAGGACAATTCTTCCTGAACCCCAGCTTTCTGCGTCAAAAGACTTGAGAATAGGGGAATTGGTGCCTGGAGCTAGGATTCTGCTGTTTCATCGATGACGGCCCTCAGAACCAACCCTCTACGGGAATAAAACAAGGGAAGCTCCCCTTTGGTACTAAAATGAAGGATTCCTGTTCTTTAAGAAACAGAAGAGCACTGTGCTCTGTCCAAGGGTTTCAGCTGAGCCACAAGCTGGTAGCAGCAGAGACTACTGCCAACTGTAATAACTAGCAAAATTTGCAAAGCAAGGTGCCCTTCAAAGAGCAAGCCCAATGAGTCCAATGGAGTAACTCACCCAGCCAAGATGTGAGCCCAGGAAAGAGCATCTTGGAGATATCATAACAGGATATCCAGGACCTGGCAGTGTTGGAGATGTAAGTTGCCCTTCCATAGGTTTTCCCCAGGGATGGGCACCTTATAATTCATAATCTCTAAACATCAGCACCCACTCACCTTCCCCTTCCTCCCCTCCCCCCACCATGATGTGTCTGTTTGTGGGAGCTGAAAAAGTTCCACTTACATAGTCCTGGTAAGATTAATGTTGGCTCACTACCCTTGATGTTCAAATACATCCAGGAGCATTCTGGATGCTAACATGATCATGGAACTTATAATTGCTATTTCAGCAAGCTCAAGGTCTATACTCTTTGCTTCTGCCAAATTAAGAAAGTCCTCACACAAAAGATCATGAGTCCTAGAACTGGGAGGGATCTCAGAAGCCATTTGACCCAAATTTTTCTTTAGAAATAAGGAAATTGAGGCACAGAAAGGCAAAATGACTTGGTCCCTTACACAAGGTCATAAACAAGAGTGCTATAATGAGAACTCATGCCTTAGTCTTCAAATTCAGTGTTCCTCCTTATTATTATCCCAGCTTACTGATTAAGCATTTATGTAAGCTCATAGGTTCCTTGGTAACTGAAACCCTATAGATGGATACATTGGGTTGATATTCACTAGTATTTTTCTTATAGTCCATAATGCCAATTTTATGAAGAAGAATTGCCTTTCTAGTAATTCTGTCCTCTTGTTTCCCAAACAGATTGCTTTGTTCTTTTCTAAGCTTCAAGGCTCCTGCTGGTGCCTAAAAGTAGTGATCCAAGTAGTGTGAAAGAGCTGTGGAAGGTGAGTCTTCTTCACTGTGGTTTCTTACCAATTTCTCAGTTTTTAAAAATTGAGATCACATTTCCTCATTGTGTCTCAGAAGGCAACATATGTAATTTTTCATTAAAATACAACTCTCTAAAGTAGCCAATCTGCTAAAATGTATTTTTTTACTGACTGGGATTTTCAATACTTAATTCTAAACTTTTTCAGGAACTGATAAATACAATATAATAATAAACATGATTCATATTTTCTTATAAACATAAATGTAATCATGAAAACTGAAATTCATAGGCTTATTGGATTATTCGCTAGGAGGAACCTTAGTGATAATTTTGTCAACCCCCATATGGATACAGCTTTTCCACCCTGAAGACATAGGTCTTCATATCTTATAATAAAAGGGATGTTCTTTTTCAGTGTGTTATGTAGAATAAATACTATTTGTGATCTCTTCTAACAGATCAAGAATTATTGGCCAAAGGTTTTCTGCTATACATCCAAGGTTATGGGGGCACATAGCTGGCAATTAGCCATGGGCTAGATTTATGAATTTTTAGCATACAAGGAGCATGACATAGTAGAGAGAAAGCTGACTAGGGAATCAGGAAGCCCTGAGTTAAAGAGGTGCCTCTGACACCTACTGGCTGTGGGACCCAAAGTAAGTCATTTCCTGTTTCAGTTCTCTAAGTCAGTGAGGTCAAACTCAAATAGAAGCGGGGCCACTAAACCAGAAGGATCCCTGAAGGCTCATAGTGACTTGGAAAAGCACATGTTAACAACACCTATACTTTCTTTTATTCATATTTCTTGTCAAATATTTCCCAATTATATTTTAGTATGGTTTAGGTAGCAATCAGGAGTATTGTAGTGGTGCATGCAGCCTATAGGTCCCATGTCTGACATCTTTGCTCTAGGCAATTCTCAAAAACTGTAAGCAGCAGAAAAAGTGCCAATCTACATTGGTAACAGAATTTTCCTCGTCTGAGAATTCCACATATTAATGAAATTTCAGGTCTAGTCTATCACTAGCCCAAATTATACTTAAGCCTATTATAAGAATCATGATGGCAAAAACTAGCCCCTAGGTTTGAGAAAGAATGGAAGGCATATGCCATTAGATTGCAAGCCTCTCAAGGGAAAGAACTTCCTTTGCCATCACTTAGCACAGTACCAGGCATATAATAGGTCCTTAATAAATTTTTTTTCTGTTTTTGACTGAATTACTGAAAGCTAATGATTAAATGATTGACTTATTAGAAATAGAAAACAGTGATAGCATGGAGAAGAATGGAAGCCCAGCCCTAGGACCATATCTCTCCCCAGCCAAAGACCCTATCTTTGGTAATAACTTATGAGTGGGCCCCAGTGAGACAAACTTTCCCTGTTACAAGAACAAGCTGACCTCTGTGGAATTTCCCTTGTATAGACAGGACTATCTTATACCAGCAGAACTATCAAGTACTGATTCCCACAGTTTACCATATCCCCAGGTCAAGCTATAGATGTCAACTTCTGAGTTGCCTTTCCTTTAAGAAAAGCAGGCCATCCTGGGTGTGCTTGCTATTACAATGGCCTTGTACAAACTGAGAAAAATAGATACAACTCTTGCCCTAAAGCATCCCACAATTAAGACCAATCTTAGGTTTGCCTACTTAGTGTGATTGGAGAAGTACCAGGAATTCAATTCAACAGACATTATGAAGGACCTACTATGTGCAAGGCACTATTCTCGGCACTGAAGATAGAAAGATAGAAACAAAAGAGCATCTGCCCTTAAGTAGTTCATAATCTACTGTGTCCAGGAAAGCTCTCTGACTGAAATTTTTCATTCACAACCTGTCATAATGTCTGCATTTCTATCATTAGTACTTGATTGCCCAGTGATAGCACTGACCCCTTTAGGTAACCCCATTCATTCATTCATTCATTCAACAAGCATTTGTTGTGTCTCCTAGGAGCCAGACACCATGCTAGATGCTAGTCAATAAAAACAAAAATGAATTATCCCTATCCTCAAGGATCCCACCTTCCACTGGAGATTAGGAAGTAGGGGTTGGTGTATGGAAACGATAGATGTACAGATAAGATAATATAAACTAAGTAGGAAGTAAATAAATAGTGATTTCTTGGGTGGAGGATGCTGGCAAGTGTGGAGAGGGGTGGTAGCCAAGAATGGCAGGGGGGGGCCAGGATAGACCTGTGGCAAATGGCATATTGAACTGAACCTTGAAGAAAGCTAAAGAGAGAAGAAATGCTCCAGAGGAACACCAAACCTGTGCTCACGCAGTTTCATCCCCCTTGAATGACCTCTGTTGCCCACTTCTATTTCTCCCCAATGAAATTCCTAAACATCCTTCAGGTTATAGCTTAAAAAGGTTCCACTTACATTTCCAGGAAGATTTTACTGATTTCCCTTCCCTTTTCCCCCCTCAAAAAACCTAACATGAATTATCTCTCCTTACCCTCAACTCCTATATTACTTTGGACCTATGTTATGACACTGACTTTGTTTGTTAAATTAATTAAAACTCCTGCTTCCTATTTCAATGTTCTTTCTGTGACAATTCATTGCCTTTTGAGTACATTTAGGATTGACGATATATGTTCAAATAAAAATAATAATATATTGACCTCTGCTCTCCACATGACCAAAAACATACCCTTCTAAATGCATTAGGTTTAGGGGCAGATAGTCATAACTGGACCTAGTGGCCCATACAGTATAAACTTCTATTAAAGGTATAACTAGATATTTTTCACCCGGGGCAAAACAGTTGGTGTTAGGTAGTGATTCAGAATATAGTCTGAACATAGTTTGTCATACCAGGAGAGGAGACAGACCATCCCTATCTCATGAGGGAGTGAGAAATGAATGAATAAGGGAGTATCATGGCAATGGGGTAAGGTATTGTGCCCTGACAGAGAACCTAAGGCAAAACATGAGAATGGTAGACACCATAATGTTGCCCCTAACCCTCCTGAATATTGGTTACCCAGAACAAAGCCCCATTTGCCCTGTATTTGTTTCTGATCTGGACCTTGCACATCCTTAGGTAACGTCAGTGTTTGTGACCAGAAACCATCTCTTCTCAGAGTGATATGAGCTCACAATAACAGTACTCTCTGCAGTGCTTTACTGCTATTACAAAAAAAACCACTTTTATGCTAGATAGATGTGTTATTTACGACAAGCTTGAAGGAAATGAAGTTGGCAGTTTTGAATGTTGAACAGCAGTCAGAGCGAGGCTGTGTGCTGGCGAAGGTTCACTAGGACTCCGGTCTCCTGCTTCATAACAATAATTGTGATTTATCCCCAGCACTATTAAGCTTTTTGAATGACTCTATGCTGATCTCCAGGCCAGCATTTTATTTTTTGTCATCTCGGCTGAAGTTGTAATACCAAAGACATATTTCTTTCTTTCCCCATCCCGGGCACCCGCCAGCTTGTTAATGGTTTACTTCTGAGATGGAGGTCATGCATGGTTGGAGCATTTGGGGGAAAATCATGTTCTCTCTGCCCTGTAAGAAAAATAGCCACATAAGAGGAGGAAGAATCTCTCTGGAGATGATGGCTTTGAATTCTAGAAGGTCACATGTTTGAAATGTTAATGTGATTTTATGGATGAAAATTTTACCTGCAAAATACTTCTAAAATGTGTGTCTGTCAAATATCTTCCCTGCCAGGCCTAGTTCTCTCTGGACATCAAAGGCAGCTCCTCGCCAGAGGCACAGATATACAGTGAAAGAACTAAGCCCTCCAATAGCCTATGCCTTGCAGTGAACCAAATCAGCCAATTTTCTCAATTTGCAGTAACAGTTGGCTCTCAGTTTTCCACACCTTGATGGGGAGGAAGAGGGGTTGGTGTTAATGTTAGGGATAATCCCAAAGAATAGATTATGCAAAATTAATTGCTATTTGTTTTGTTGAATGTGTTGTATACATATCAATATAGATATTAGGCAAGTCACTTGGCCATTCTGAGCCTCTTTTCCTCATCTGTTTAGATTTAATTTCTAAGGTCTTTCCAGGTTTAACAATTTATAAACAGTTATCCACAGGTTCAGCAACTTTACCAATTCTCTTGAAGCTTAGGTATATATCTGAATATTTAACTATATTTTGAAAGCTAATAATTTCCCCTCAGGGGACAACAACATTATAAGAGTGATAGATCCACAGATCTAGTAGCAAAGTCTCCACCAAGGTTTAACTATGTCAATCTGCAATATTGAATCAAGCAAATCATGATTCAGTTCAATTTAACAAGCACTTCCTAAGTGCTTAGTATGTAGAAAGGCAGTAAGCTAGGTTCTGTGCATAGGACAAAAATGAGACAGTCCCTCGCCTCAAACCTGTAGTCTAGTAGGTCCAAAGTACTTTGAATAGGGAGAGAGCTCTGACAACTAGGAGAATCAAGAAAGGACTTAATTAGAATCTAGTCTAGTGCATGAACTGAGCCTTGAAAGAAGCTAAACATTCTAAAAGTCACAGTTAAAGAGGGAGTATCTTCTGGGATCACCTGTGCAAAGCCACAGAGATGAAAGTTGGAACCAGGTTTAGAAAATAGTAAGTAGGGCAGTTCACCGAGAGAGGGGGACAGAGAGAGAGAGAGAGAGAGAGAGAGAGAGAGAGAGAGAGAGAGATAGAGAGCCCCTATTAAAAAGATTAATGGGAATTCTGGAAAGATAAGCTATAGACTAGCCATGATGAACTTTGAATGCCAAGCTAAAGACTTTGCATTTATCCATTCATTTTCATTATACAAATTATATTTCATGAATTATCTGCCCAATAGCTGATCTCAGTGTCCAGATTCGCATCTCATCTGGTGGTATCTTATCATATCAAATAGCATGAACTTCCTTTTTCTAGTTGTATTTTTTAAGATCCTGGCATGAGGCCCAAGTCTTCTGCAGTGAACACTTTGATGTCTTGCTAGTGTTAATTTGGTCTTTACAAAGCAATGTGTCCACCTAGGGGGAAGCCTGATTGGTCTGAAAAGTTCAAACATGCCCTTCTTAGGAAGAACTGAGACAAGAGCTCCTTATCTCTAGTGCTGCATTCCCTCCTGTTGATTGTTCTTGCTGATACTGAAATCCCAGTTCCTTCTATTTACCAGTTACTCTTTTAATTTTATCCTAGGTGATGAAGTGGATAGAGTGCCAGGCCTGGAGTCAGGGAGACTTCTTTTCCTGAATTCTAATCTGGCTTCAGACACTTACTAGCTGTGTGATCCTGGTCAAGTCACTTAACCTTGTTTGTCTCAGTTTCTGTAAAATGAGCTGGAGGAGGAAATGGCAAACCATTCCAGTATCTTTGTTAAGAAAACTGCAAATGGGGTCACAAAGAGTCAGACATGACTGAAATGCCTGAACAACTACATATAAATGTGTATATGTGTGTATGCATATGATATATATGTATGTACATATATGTATATGTCATACAGAGAGAGAGAGAGAAAGAGAAACAGACACAGAGAGAGACAGAGAGAGTCAGAACTTCTAATATTCTCAGTCTTGATGTTTGCCTTCAGCACTTTGGGAGAAAAGTGTTTCTCTTTGTAAAAATTTCATCTGCTTCAGTGTTAGCCTGTAGGAGTTCAATTAAAGTTAACAAAGGTTTATTATCTGTCTGCTCTGAGCAAGGCACTGACATAAGGTGCTGAGGATTCAAAAACAAAAATGAAAGTTATTCTCTGCCTTCAAAGAGAGTACATTCTCTCATGGGACAAAGCATGTAAATAAGTAAATGCAAGCCAATTTGTGAAGGAGAGAGCATTAACAACAAGCTTGGGGGAGGGGCAGTCCGAGAAAAGGCACAGAGGTGGGAGGTGGTGATATCTCAAAGTTGGGGAACAGTAGGTTGACCTCTTCAGCTAGCACATGAAAGTGTGCGAATGCAGAGGTGTACTGGAACCAGATGAAGAAGCTGATTGTTAAATTTTCAGTGTCAGCATTAGTACCTCTGAAATTGGCAAACACTACAAATCATGCCTTTATTTATTATTTTGTTTGTTATCTACATTTAAGGAAGTGATGGATAAAATGTTAATAATGCAGAATAAGCCTAAAAGTGTATATGCATACCTTTTTCTTTTTCTTCTTTTTTTTTGGGGGGGGTGAAGTGCCCAGTTATTAAACATTTACCAGCATACCTCTGTATTGCTCTATAATCATTGCTTGAGCTCAGCAAGATTATAGTAGGAAGCTCAGGGAAGGAAGTCATCACTAGACAGGAGGCCTGACAGCTAGAAGTTAACCGTAGTTATTGTCACCATCATCATCGCTGCCATCATCATCATCATCGTCATCATCGTCATCATCATCATGGGCTTTTATATAGCACTAAAATTTGCAAAGTGCTTTACATCCATTATCTCATTTAAGCCTCACAATACCTATGTATATATGATGGGTTTTATGCGTGTGTGTGTGTGTATGTGTGTATTTGATTTGGTTCCAGTCTTCCTACACTTTTATGTACCAGCTGAACTAGCCAAACTGCTGTTCCCCCTTTATGTGTGTGTGTAAATACACATGTATATGTATGTATATATTATATATGGTGTTTGACATGTGTGTATATATGTATATACACATATAAACACATAATACACATATATGCATATGGACTGCTACCAACCAACATGAAGATGATCAGTTTGAAAATTATTTGTAAAATTTCCACAGATTTGTGCCATTTGTACAATAATGTATAAGCCTGCCCATCATTTTCTTTTGACATGGGATAAAAATAGGCATTTCTCTCATTGTTGTAGGAAAAGGGAGAATTGTTTATGATTCCAAGCCAGTTTCTATCAGATCCCAAAGCATTCCCTAGAGTGTTTCATTCCCTCACCTTTTCTTTTTTAATATTGTTCAATTGTATTTGAAACAATTAGTTTGTTCATCTGTGTTTCCTTCGTGGTCCAGTCTTATAAGACATCCTTGCCTTGGTGTTTCCTAGAAGTCTGGGTAACATAGTTACTAGTGACAAGAATGGAATTTAGATTTGAACTGAATGCTCCATAGCCAAGGGTTCATTTCATGATTCCCACTCCAAACCAGACCTTATCTCTTAGTATCGTTGGGCATGAGCCCATTGGAGGAGCCAGGATTTCCTGGGTGAGGAGGGTGAGACCCTCCACAACCCACCTTCAGTCTTTTCATCTTCCCTCAATCTTTCATCCATACTAAACTATTTATATTCCTGGATTTTATTTTGCCCCCTCTTCCTTCTCCACCCATTTATGAAGACCAAGAATAGCTCTCCACCTCATTTTTCTCATGTTAAAACCACTCTCTTCCTCCAAAGTTCTACCAAGTTGCCACATCCTTCATAAGGTCTTTCCAGATTTACACAACTGACAGTAATCTCTGCCTCCTTAAATGTATGATAACATTTTATCTGATCCTTTTCTTTACACTTAGCACATTCTGTCCCTCTTTAGTATGTATGTATCTTATATAGAGAGAGAATATAAACACCTAAGGACAGAGATTATTTTTCCCTTTGTCTTTATAATCTCATACCTAACACAGTACTTTTAACATAGTAGGCACTTAGTTCAATTTGTGGGATTGAATCAATTGAATTCACCTGAATTATGGTTAGGTCTGTTTCCCTCTTGCTACCCCAGCCCCTAGACTTCTGTCCCATTTTATTTTGTCCCACCACAGTGGCCTGAGCAAAGAAGATCCTGAATGAGTATACTATTCGATTTGAATTTGATAAGGAAATAGAGAGCAGAACAACTCTTTCAGTAGTCCAGGGAAGCTTTAAAGCTTGTAAACCCTTTGAATTACTGCCATTCCTTTGTGATACTATGGAGCAGCTAGGTGGGACCCAGAGTCAGGGTTCAAATCCAGCCTCAGATACTTGCTAGCTGTGTGACCCTGGATAAGTCACTTAACCTTTGTTCACTCCCATTTTCTCATTTGTAAAATGGGGATAACAATATCATCTATCTCCCAGGGTTGTTGTGAGGATTAAACGAGATCATATTTGTAAAGCTTTTCACATAGTGCTTGGGACATAGTAGGTACTATATAACGCTTATTCCCTTCCCCAACTAGACATTTGGGGCCTTCATTAGAAAAAAACAACTTATCAGAGAATAAAGAAAAGCTACAGAGATTAGAATTCCTCTTACATTAAGCTATGTGCATTTCTACAAATTAATGTTTAAAAAAAGTCTCCCTTCTTTGTGCCCCATGCAGGTTTTACCCTGAACAGCTACCTCTTCTACCTACCCCTAGTTCCAGTGCTGTTAGAGATCAAGATTTCCTGCCAGAAAAAAAAAAGAAAATCAAATAGATTAATTCTTATTTTTCAAAGTACGAAATACTGGTGAAAGGTTGGCTTTAAATTTCCACTGATTTTGCCTTCCTCTTTTAAAGACTGAAAATCCAGAGTTACCTGCTAGGTTTCCCCCTAAATTCCTAAGAGGTTTTCTATTTGTCCCTTGAAATGTCAGTGTCAGGCTATGGATTCTCTGTCCATCTGAGAGGCAAAGTGGAAGCCACTGTTTCCCTGAAGTCACCCATCCACCCCAGCAATTCTCTGGAAGAAATCATCTACCACAAATTATTGATTACATACCACCCTGGAGGGTTTGTCATTCCATTGACGGTTCATCCAAGATCACATTAAAGTTGTATCTTCTCCGAGAAATATGATATTCATTCAGCATTGAGTAAATTCGTATATTAAAGCCAAATGTTGATAAATAATGTAGGCCAATAACCCCAAAAAGGCAGATTTCCATATTTCCTGGAATGGTGACAGCATGCTACTATTTTTACTGGCTTACACTGCTACCATCTCTGATGTGTGAAGGATGTGTTGCTAGTTTAGCTCTGATTTATTAATTAGGATGCGATTTCCAGAGCACTAATATTGCCCTGAGTTGAATGATAAACATATCTTTTAAACAGGGGAAGAGATAGTGCTTACAAAATGCTTTGGGCTGCACAAACAAAAAAAAATGGAAATAGTAAGGAGGAGGAGAGGAAGATGAAGAGGAAACAGAAGAAGAAACAGGGGGAGAAAGAAGAGAAAAAGGGGCAAGAGAAAAAAAAAAAGCTGAAAATCTACCATTAGCAATTTATTTACATAAATAACAATAGATAACAATAGCAGCTTCATCTTTCCATCTCTAAATCTTATGAGTGCCTCTTCATCAACATCATTATAATCTGGGGAGTGAAGCATTTCCCTTTCCCCATGGACCCTTATAAAATGGAAACACATTATGTCCCTGACACCTTAGTGTGGATTAGTTAATTATAACTTCAATTTCCTCTGTGACAAGGGAGACCAAGACCAAATGAGTACTGACTATCTCAGTAGGAAAGGAAGGCCCCAAAGGACAGGGAAAGGAATGGAAAAGAACCATGATAATAAACTTTACCTATATCTCAGCTTTGGTTAGAGGATGGAGCCTTGCATATGGAACCCAAGTAAAACAGATTAAGAATATTCGGAGGAAGAATTCTCCTTTTTGGAGCTCTCTCAATTTTGTCCAGTCTTGAGTTCAAAGAGCCAGAGAACTATCATGTCTTAGAAAGAGCACTAAAGTTAGAATCAGATAACTTGAGTTCAAGGCCCAATTTTGCCATTTACTAATTATAAAGCAGCCATTTCCCTTTCTTGAAAGTCCTCTATTGAAAATGGTTACTGTTTTAAAAGCAGTTTCAGTGATTAAAGGGAGAAGCATCAGATATCTAAAAGTACATGTTACAGGAACAGGTTTTTATAAAGATAGAGCATAAGAAAAAATAAAAGGATTGATGCTATATTCTGAAATGGAAATAACAGCAACAATTCATATTTGATAGAACTTGGAGAATTGCAGATTTCTTTCTTCATAACTCTAAGACAGGTTAAATTAAGTATTAATGAAGTATATTATTAATTATATAATTAAGTGTATCAATTAAGTATTATTGTGCTTATTGTACAGGTAACAAAACTGGGGCTCTGAGAGGTTTCCTTTAAAATGTTTGAGTTGGGTTTAGAACCCAGGTCTCCTGATTCCAGGTCCAGCCCTTTATCTACTCCGATGGAAAAAGATATGCTCAAGTAATACTTGTTTGTTTGGTTTTTTCATCTATGATTTCAAGTTTCTCATCTCTAATTTGGTGGATTGAATCCAGGAAAATTGTTTCCACACCCAGTCCCGCATTGCTGCATTCATGTAACATGCTAGTCTCCAGCCACTGGGCATGCATTAGTCACATTTTACTGTATTTAGCTTCAGCTCACTTTTTTCAAGGAAAGTCAGGGAAGCATCCTGGTCCACAGTTTCCCTCCCTAAATAAACTGGTCAAGAAAAGGCACATATATGCAGATCATAGAAAGGAGTCAGGGCTCAAACTTTGTTCCCTTGTTAGTGTTTGGGACCGGGCTGTCTGAGTGTGCCGGAATGCCAAAAAAGTCATTCCAAGGGCATAGAGTAAAATTTTCAATTCGCCTTTGTTCCTTCTTGTTCATCACTGCTTCTGCCGTTCCTAGTGGAATGGCAGGCATCTGAGAGCAGCAGGTAATTATCGTTGAAAGGATAGATGAATAGGTGGATGGATGGATGGATGGATGGATGGATGGAAGATACATACTAGATACCCCACTAACAAGAAAAGATCCATGCCTTAGTCCACATTCAGGTGAGAGACTCAGGAAGTCCCCTCTGTAATTAGAGGCAGTGAGGTCACAGAGTAGATAACAGTAGAGTACGGGATTTGAAGTCAGGAAGTTCTGAGCTTGAATTTGCTTCAGACATTTACTAGGTGGGTTACCCTGAAGAATTCTGTTACACTTTCAACCACATTTTACTTATCTATAAAACTGAAGTAAAACTAATACCTACTAATAGGGATGTTTTGAGGACCCAATGAGATAACCTGTATTATATCAAGTGCTTTGCAAACCTTAAAGCACTAAACAAATGCTTTATTATTATTATTATCTGGAGAGAGGAATAATTAAAACTATGTGGAGCTATATGGTTCCTGGTATATTACCCTTAGAAACCAAAGGACATTTTGGGGCCAAGTGACTGGAGCCAGTCTTCTCTAAATAAACATAATCAAAGTTCCTCTTTTCTTTGAAATATTTAACCTTTTAGTAGAGGCTTCTCTACTCCACAACTGATTCCTGGAAAAAAATGTGAGGTAGATTTATGAGATCATAGCTTTTAAGAGTCCATCAAGTCTAATCAAGCTAAGGACCAGAGGGATTGAGTCATTTTTCCAAGGTCACACAGGGAATAAATGAACAAAATAAAATTTGTCTTTGGGATCTTTTGACTACTTCTTTTTGAACTAAAAACCTATTTTAAGTCCGAGTGCAGGGACAGGATTGAGGAAGGCCTGAGTTCAAATCTAGCTTCAGATACTTACTAGCTATGTGCCCCTGGGCAATTCATTTAACCTCTGTTTGCCTCAGTATCCTCAACTGTAAAATTGGGATAATAACAGCATCCAACTCACAGGGTTGTTGTGAGGGTTAAATGAGATGTTGGTAAAACACTTAACACAGTACCAGGCACATAGTAGGCATTTCTAAAAAAATTATTTTTTTTAAATTTATGGACTAAAACAAGCACTCCAATAACATGGTACAATAAATAAGAGGCACATGAAATCACAAATTTACTATGTACAACTTGCTATTCCTTTTAAATACACAACAAAGTTATCATGTAAATTTCCCTTCCCCCCCACCCTTTTCCCTTCTTCTTCCCCTTCTTCACTGATTCTTAAAGACAGGTATCCAGTGTCCACATGCTTGTTCCTTAATTACCCAGCTAGGGTGTCCCACACTAACCTCTAAAATCTGGATGGTCCTCCATGCTGCCAACTGCTTTGCATTCTCTGGGTCTATTGAAGACAGTTTGTATTAATGGAATAGTAGGAATAGGTTAAAACAGAAATTTTATGTTAATGGGGGCCCCAGAAATAGTTACAGATAACCAAAAAATGTAAGCAATGGAGTGGAGTATCTTCTATCTTGAGACAAGGCATTGTCAAATAGGGTCATGACCTCGAATCCCCCTTTTAGGATATTTTTTCCTTCTTACCTCTTTCGGAACATGTGTGAGAGGTTGGTGCTTTTGTTAGGATTATTGGTAGTAAATGCTGCCTTTCTGTTCTCACTATTAAAATCCCTGCCTCCCTGATAGTGATATCACACTGCTCTCTCCACTATGGACCCTGGTATCCCTCGCCTTCCTCTGTCCTCATGAAAGGAAAGCAGTTCATGAATATATGTACTTTGGTTTAACCTTTCAACTACCCATTTGGAAGAGCACTTTGTAGACAAATATCAGCTTCTAAGCACTACAACAGGCAACTTAATTGGCATTTTCATCCTCATTTTTCCATACCTATTGCCTTAGCAATCTGTTTTGTATATTCTTTAAATTAACAAAAGGAAGGAATGACCCAGCCATGTAGCCATCCACTCTATAGAATGGGTCTGGTTTAAAATATGTAAGGAATATTAATGACAATGCCTTTGTTAGCCCAGATCATTCTCCTGCCTGGGCCCATGTATATGAAATGGCATGTGGATGCATATATTGCCAAATATTCCTGTGAGAAAGAAGTAGAAACATCAATGGCCAGTCTTGCATCGAGCCACAACAGAGAGAGGACCTTGACTCAGATATATTCTTTTTTAAAAAATGATTGTCTTTTAACCTCCTGTTCCAACCTTATAACTAAATAAAAAGGGGTTTCCCTGACATCCATAAACATTCACACACAATAGATCTACTCAAGAAAGGGCAGAATCCAAGAGAAACCTTAACAACAGCTGCAGTACAAATAGTATTGGTCGGAGATTTTCCAATCCTGGATTGTAAACAGATGAACATCTGGAAAACTGACTTCTGTCCAAACCCCACTTTAAAAACAAAAAACACCCTTAATTGTGTCTGTGAGATTTTGTTAAGTGCTTGCTTCCGAATGTAAGCGATAAAGTTGATTTGGGGAGTGTGTTTTTTAAAGTCTTACATTATCATGGGATTTACATCATATGGAAAACACTTGAATAAATCTGGGGAGTCACATAAGCTTGAAGTGAGCTGAATCCTTTAAGCTACAAGGAGAAAAATAGGGTAACATTTGTATGGTATAATTGACACCCACTGCTCATCTTTCTTTCTCCCATTACTGGTTGGATTCACTCCAGGCTGGCTTCTATCCATCCTCACTATTTTATTATATGCGTTGGGGATGAGGGGAAAAGCATTTGGCCTCTTGCTTCAATCAGCTTTGTCTTTGGGGACCTGACAGTGGACACAGAATAGTATAGTGGAAACAGTTTAAGACTTAGAGAAGGAAAACTTGAGTTCTAGCTGTAGTTCTGACAGTCGCTGGCTGTATGACTTAAATCACTTGACTTCCCTAAGCCTCATTCTCCTCATCTGCAAAATGGGATAATAATGATAATGCTCATACCGCCTAACTGGCTGTAAGGAAAATACTTGGCGGAGTACAACACACTAAATTAATTTGACCTATCGTAATGACCCACTGTTCTGTTTCTTTTGTTTATTTGTATTCAAGTCTTTGTTGACTATTACCTGGAAGCTCTTTCCTAGTGATACTGAGGGGAATATAGAAAAGAAGTTATGGTTTCTACCACCAACAAGTTAACAGACTAAGTGGACAAACAAGATTTATGCACAGGAAGGAGACAATAATACAAGGCAGTATATATTTTAGTAATAAATCATACACTACACTGATTATAATGGTTTTGAGAATTCAGAGAAGTGACTGATTTCTTTATGTTGAGGTAGCCAGAGAAGGCTAATAATTATAGCTAATAGTAATAGCTAACTTGCATATAGTAGTCTCAAGGAGACCTAAAATCCTCTAAGTCTAGGTATGGAGCATAAGACTTATCCCTTTTTAGTCACTTTAACAATGTCTTATAGGGAATTTGGGAGGTCAGATGCTCATCAAATAACAACAGAAATTATTAACTTCCTTTCATCCCTCTTCTGAGTTCATAGAAACCTCCTTACAAATGTATTTCACCCACTAGGAATCAAATGAGAGGATGAAATGAGAGAATATTTGTAAAGCACTTCATACACAGTGCCTGGTATACTAGTGCCTGGTGCTTGATAAATGCTTATTCCCTTCCCCCCTTTCACCACTAGGACTAGAGAAACACAACTATGGGTAAGGGAAAAAACCTGAACTGATAGGTAGCCTGAGTTCTAACTCCAGAATAGAGAAAGTAGGTATCTAGCTACCATGGTTATCACTTACATAGTGACTTTTTTTAATGCAATATTTTTTCATGACAAAAAAACAAAATCAGCTCTTTTTTTTTTATATCAATCTGTGAGTGTGAAGGCTCAAAACCTTGGGTGGACAGTAATACCCAAGGGGATCAATTTTAAAATACAAAACAGCTCAACTTTCATATTTTGTCTCAGAGAGAGCCCAAAACTGTCTTTATGTGTCATTACCTAACTCTGTGGCTTTGAATAGTGACTGGGACTTTTTCTAGAAAAAGAGGAAGCTAGAGCAAGGCCCCTTTTGTCTAAAAAATAATTATCAGGCTATGATTCTCCTGCTCTGCTGGCCCCAGACTGATGAACCCCTGTACTACTTGCTCATGTCCAAACCTATCCTTTCTTCTTGTAACAAACAACACCTTTTCCAAAGTCAATTTCCCTTGCATAATAGCGTGAAACATCTAACATTCAAGAAAACATACAAGTTAGAGAGAGAGTACATCTTATAAAACCTTTTAGGTCTACTCAGACTATGTTAAAGGAGTTGTCTCATAAACCCACTATTTGGAAAAGGCTATATTAGACCCCGAGCAATTTTTTTTCTTATATTACCCTAGGCCCACCCCCCATACCAAAAGATGAACAAGTAGAAATACTGTGACTTTTCTTGGGTCAATTGTCTTGGTTCACAAGGCACAGGCTTCAACTTTCATCAAGGCAGGTGACTATTGCACAGAAAGCCAAAGTCAATTTGACATTCATGCAGTCTGGAACTTACATGTGTCTCCAACATTCAGGAAAGAGGAGAACAAAAAGGAGGAGGAGGAAGGAGGTGACCAGAAGACAAGCAGCTTAAAAAAACAATTCTAACTGTAATAGCCTTTTGGTCATTTGCTTTAAAAAAAAAA
This sequence comes from Trichosurus vulpecula, assembly GCF_011100635.1. Lineage (NCBI taxonomy): Eukaryota > Metazoa > Chordata > Mammalia > Diprotodontia > Phalangeridae > Trichosurus > Trichosurus vulpecula. Next base: position 375,067,084 of record NC_050573.1, read on the forward strand.
AGCAACAATTATTTATTAAATGTCAACTGTTTATAAGATACTGGAGATATGTGAGTTCAATATAGTATCCTAGTGATCCTCATGTGTGCCCCACATGGCAACTGGGAAGGGAAGGGAAAGGAGGAATATCAGACATCAGTTCTTTCATGACTGTAGGGCAATGGTGCTTCTAGAACCTCTCTTGGTTTTGGTATTCTCCACGCAGCCTAGAGCTTGGTCTCCTTTCCATTATATCTTTATAAAGTTTGCTTCTAATGTGAATTAAAAACTTACATTTGAGACAAGACAATTAACATATTTCATTGGCTCTTCAACCAAAGCTACATAATCCCTGTTAATAAAACAGATCACAGTGGCACCTCAGCATGAGCCAGGACCTGAGCAGGATCAATTTATTGGTTAGACTGGGACAGAACCCCAGGCCTGGAGTCAGGAGGACCTGAGTTCAAATCTGACCTCAGACACTCACTAGTTGTGTGACCCTGGGCAAATCACTTAACTAACTTTATTTGCCCATTTCCTCATCTGCAAAATGAGCTGGAAAAGAAAATGGCAAACCAGTCTTAGCCAAGAAAACCCCAAAAGGGGTCACAAAGGGTCAGACAGATGGAACAACTACTGGCAAAGGTGAGGCAATCCAGATTGATAGGTGGCTTGGCCTTCAGCTTGGATAATCATGCCCCTTTCTAGCTGTCCCTAGTAGGTAGAAAACAAAACTATGCTAATCAGGATCCTGACCCCTCCCTTTTAGCTTTCCCCTTGGAGATCAAGTCCCTCCTAACTTTGAGGAGGAATAAGCCAAGGACTGGAAAGTGGTCCCCTAGGGAAGGGCCCAGCCCAAGCTTGCACAATGTTTTCCTAAAAACAAATCCAGATGCCACTTTAACCTGGTTAACAAGCAGTAGCCCTGGGGCTAGGAATGATCACATTCTTCAATCTAGCCTTAGTTCTGATGGAGAGAAGTCTCCTTCAAAGTTAGGCTAAGGGATGAGGTTTTGGACAAAGTGGGCAAAAGGATGGATTGCAGAGTAATATTAATTATCAAATACTACATAGTAATTTTCCTCAGAACCAAGTGGCCTCTGCAGTCCAGTCTAGACCTAGCTCTATGGTCTTATGATCCTAGAACTAACTTCTAGCAGTATTTAGACTCAACTGAATCTTTCTGTGTTTTAACCTAATAAGAGCTCCCTAATTTTATGTGGTGCTGAATTACTCTGATTTCCCTGAAGTTCTTTAAGGTCAGTCAGTGACCAGCATTTATTAAGCACTTAATATGTACCATATAGACACAGTCCTAAGCTCTTAGAATACAAATGCAAGCCGAAAGTCACTTCCCTCAAGGAATTTACAGTTATGGGAGGGGAGGGGGTGTGGGGGCAGGGGGCAGGGAGAAAGAGATAGAGAGAGAGGGAGGCAAGGTATTGAAGGGGCATAGTAGAGAAAGTCCGCAGTTCAAAGTCACAGAATGGAATGAAGATGTGGCTAGTCTTGGTGCTCTTCTTAAATGGAGGTTCTGGGAGGAGACACCTATCCAATAAGAAGGAGACCTCTAAATGTGAGGGTTGCCACTAGAATGAGTATCCAAGAAGAAGAGGTTTCTGGGTCATGATGGAGAAAGTCCAAAGTACATAATGGAGTGACCCATCAGGAGAAAATCATAGGAATCCTCTGAATCTACCAAGTGCCAACCACATTACCATTGTAATTTGCAAAAGCTAGTGGACATACTTTCTTCTAGCAAACTGTGGAGATGAGGCGGACAAAACCAGTTTAGAGACTAACCTGCCAAAGATTCCAAAACTACTAAAGAGGTAATTTCTTGGCTGGAGAGCCCAGTTTTAGCAGAGGCATTGCCAATGGTAAGAATTTTAGATGGGGCTGAAGAGGGTTTGGCGTGAGGGGTGCTTGACACCCCAAAGTACCGACACACCAGGTCCTGCCGAAAGAATTCAACTCAAGCTTTCTCAGCCAAGGGAAAAGATAAAGTTTATTAAGAGTTAGCTAAATAGGCCTGCCCTAAGAGATCCCACCCCTTGTGAGGCCTGTAAGGAAAGCAGGCCAGATCAATCTGAGCTAGATTGCATCTGACCACCTTCATGGAGGCAAAATGGAGATTATATACACAGATTGTGGGAGGGATACTCCAGGGTGGGAAATAGCTGAAGGCTACATGGAAATGACAGACAATAAAGGGCTAGGGTAACAGAGCTAGGGTATAGATATTTTGATCAGGATTAAGGATGGGAAACAGGATTAAGGGTGGGAAACAGCTGGACAATAGAGGGCTGGGCAAGGTAGGCATTTGGGCCTAATGGTTATAGCCTCAGGCCAAGGCCAGATCAAGTGGGAAGATTCAAGGAGAGTTCAAGGGTTCAAGGGGTTCCCAGAGACTGTGCCCTCATCAGGGCCATCAGAGGAGATTTTGCTGGGACAGAAAATATACCATAAGGACCTCAAAGCCAGTTATTGAAGAAATTGTCTTTGTTGCCTATGCTTAGGTTTCCTATGTTTTCTGAATGGGCAGGAAAGACAGAAAAACTATACACACTTACAGTGATACCTTCTTCTGGGGACAGACCAGCACCAAATGAGCCTATGTGTGAGACACATAGTGGGGCTTTTATGTAATACAAGGAAAATTAGGAACCCCTGAGAAACCCCTAGCTACTGACAAGCACCCCCAGAAAGAATGGACTCAGATATCTTTGGCATTTAGCAAACCCCCTGGAACTCCATGACTCCACCAAGGAATGTCAATAGATAGGACCATCCCACTGAAGGATAACCTGGCAGACCCTTTCTAGCAGATATCCCTGGGGCTTTGTGACTCCACCCAGGAATGTAAATGAGATTATCCCACTAGTACAATAACCTGACTGAATCTTTTGATCAGCCAGGACCTTTGTTCCTGTTCCCCCCCACCCAGTGACCTGGCCTGTAGGTTCCAGGAGATAATTAATCACTGTACCCCCACATGTACTATATAAGTCAAGCCATCACCCCAACACATGGCCATTGATTTGTGGTTCCAGTACCCCAATGACTGCCAGCTAATAAATTCTCCACTTAAAACTTATACTCTGTGGTGTGTCTCACTCGCTTCTGGTACATTTATAAGCACTTTTTGGGGGTTTTTTGCCTTTTTTTTTTGTTTTTCGGGGGGGAGCAGGACAATTGGGGTTAAGTGACTTGCTCAAGGTCACACAGCTGGTACATGTGTCAAGAGCCTGAGTCCGGATTTGAACCCACATCCTCCTGACTCCAAGGCTGGTGCTCCACTCCCTGAGCCACCTAGCTGCCCCTATAAGCACTTTTTTTAATTGAATGGAATAAACCAGATCACAACAACTCCCCTCTCCTCTCTTTTTATCCAAAATCCGCTGCCTTTCCCCAGACCAAGATCAGCCTCCGACTGATCCTTTCCACAGTTCATTTTGAAGCCCAAACTCATTGGTTGCTACCCTACTAGCTTCTTGCTCTGCAAAGATGCTTCTCTTTGATTCGTCTGGTTTGATAGATGGAGACACCGTTATTACTGCAGCAAGCTGTCCTCACGCCCCCTTCATCATAGTTATGACCGCAGACTAACAGGAACTTCACTGGAAATGAATGTTAGAAATCATAATGGCATTTTATTTCGTGCAGTTTTATTTAGGGAAATGCTATTCAGGACATAAAACAAGGGGCTACTGTAGAAAGAAATCAACAGCTGAACAGCATAATGTAATGATTTGGTGTCAGGCATATTGTTTCCTGGAAGGGTCCTGATGAAGTTTTTATTTTATATTTCATCCTATCTTCTTTAATTTTGGCTAAAAGTTAATCTATGGCATTCATTACTATGCTAAAGATTGCTGGGGTGATTAAAATCTTCTTTTTTATGTGTAAACAGAAAGAATCCTTATTACAGGCTAAGAAATAATGGCAAATGTATATCTCTGCTATTATCTTGTGATTCTGGCTCACACTCAATTAAATTCAACCAATACTTATTAGGCATCTCCTTCATAAAGGACACTATGCTGCTCGAGATTCCCCTCCCCTCTAGTAGCTTACATTCTAGAAGAAGGAATGAGTGGGATATACAAATTAGAGATAGATGAGACTCAAGGGTAGTGTTAAATACCATTGTGTTTTAATTGATGGGCTTGTAGATTTGCCCTGAAAAGAACAAAATTAAGTCTAATTGTTTTCTGAATTAGAACGGCCTCTAACTTTTCTCTGGAAGCACTCACTGGCTTTGGAGTCAGGGCATCTGGGTTCAAATCCTACCTCTCATGCTTACAACCTCTTTGACCTTGAGGAAGTCATTTTACATTCTTGGGCCTCTTTTCTCTCCTACAAAATGAAGAGATAGAATCTGAGGTCCCTTTCATCTTTGTGTAAAGCTATGATGCCATAATTATGCAGCTGGTCTGGGCTATCTCTGCTGCTACAGCTACATTGTAGGTAGAGATTTCATATATACATGGAATCAGAAGAGGACATAAGGTAGGAAGACAGACTAGATGACCTCTGAGGTCACTATCAACTCTAAGAGACCACGATTCTATAAAAAGAATGCTGAATGTAAGCTGAAAATGTGAAAGTGTTATACAAATGGAAGGCATTATTATTATTATTTAAATGGTAGCTTTTCAATGGGGAGGCAGAGACAGTTTCATTTTATTCTAACATTTAGCTCAGTGACTAACACATAGTAGGCACTTAATAATAAATACTTATAAATTGATCAATGGACTGAATGATTAGAGGTAATGGCATGTGGAAGCATATATAAAACTTCATTCATAATAAAACTGAAAACATTAGGAATTATTTTTTTTTTCTCTAAAGCCCCGTGCAGGGAACAACAACAACAAAAAAAAAAACAAAAAACCTTTTTCTTAGGGGAATGGAAAAAAGGTGATAATCAAAGTTAACTCTCTCTATCCTTGCCTCCCCCAAACCTTTCACTATGAAGAAAGGATTGAGATATCAGTGGCAAGAGAGAAGGTCCCTCTATTTACTTTTGTTTAACTTTAGGAATGAGCGATGTGCTTAAGGAGAAGTGGTTGCTTGAATCTAGAATGTTAGCCCAGACTGTATTTTATGACAGCTTTTTCCTTGATCAAGATCCCTATAAATGTTACTTGGAATTGTTTTGGGGCACAGTACTCTAGGAAAGAAATGGAGAATTATGCCAATTTGGACATCTCTGTATAGGCTAGAAATATCATGTATGCAAGATTAATGTTAAATTAAATAAAATCATTTCTGGTAGATTTGAGCCTGAACTGAGAGTACAGTGCTAGGAGTATTAATCTTTTTTCTTTGATGGGTATAAAAATATGCATTTCCAGAGAATATCTATACCACCGTTTCTCAGTAAGAATAAATGAAAGAGAGTCCTGTTCTTATGTAGTTCTTACTTGAAAGTGAAAGTATCTGTTTCCCTTGGGCAAACTACACCTTATCTCTGGAAGCTGGATGACCTTTGTCAGGGATGCTGTAGGGGGGATTTCTGTTTCCAATATTAGTTGGATGAGATGAATGATCTCTGTGGTTTCTTCCAAATCTGATTTTCTGTAATTCTAAGATTTTATGAAATTACAAGATATAGACTGCTACCCCAGCAAAGAAACCAGGGCAATCGATTGGTGAGGGTGGTAAGGCAGTCTCAAAGACTACACAAATCTCTATCCCATCCTTGAAATACCAGTAGTCAACACATAGAAGCTACATAGCAAGGCTCTTAGTGTTTACCAAAGCAGAGATATTACATATTGTCATAGAACTGATTGTATTCTAAGGAGAGAGAGGAAGTGAGCTTGAGCATACTCTATACCTCTTCAAGGTGGAGCTCTTTGTGTGGAGTATTCTAATAGGCATTCTCTGGAGATTGCTGTGCTCGCCTTGTTGTATGTGTGTGTCCTGAAAAAGTCACATGTGATGCACTGCATTGAAGACTGCCCAGAGTCTTGAACATAGAGATTGCTGAAGAAATTGGAGGCGTTGAGTCTATGAGACAAGGTCAGCAACAGATATGTCCTAGACAGTAACTTCTGAAACATTCCCTACTCTTGCAGGAATGTGATCCTGACAATCAGAAGCCATGAGCTGTGCATACATGAGGGTAAAGATTTTAGAGTTCATCTAATCCAACCTTATCGTCTTACACGTGAGGGCACCGAATTCAAGAGGCAGGAAGTGAGTTTCCTAAGGTCTAATAAAAGACCTATCCCTGAGGTGAATGTTTTAAGAGTAGCAGTACAGACTATTCAATTAAACAGTAATTGGATACCCGATGAGCTAGACAGTACTAAGTTATGTTGATTTCTGAAGTAACACCCACCTAGAAAAAGGTCTTTAAAGATCACATTCTCAGTCAACCCAATTAGACCAAAACTAATCTTATGTTCATTTTATTGTTTCACTTTGGCCTTTTAGAAATTATTACCAGTATACTATCTGTTTCATGGTACTCAAGTTTGATAGAAACACCTAAAAAAAGTGAAAGTTCTCCAAATAATTTAACCATAATATATTTTATGGTTATATTAATATATTATATGTATTATATATTATATATATAATATATATATAATGTATATATATATTAATACTATCTGCAATAAATATAATTGAGAGAGGAACCTGAGATAAGGGGGGTAGGCTGGAGTGGAGGGGATAAATTTTGGAGCAAAATAAATGAAACTACCTTTGTTTTCATGTTGGAAAATCTCCACAAGAAGTCTTCTTTATCTGTCTATGCACATAAGATTATATCTAATATTTTAGGGGCAAATGTTGTTTGTATCAAAATTTTCTTGATTCACATCAAGGAGACCAGAGTTCTGTAGAAGACAGTTTTGAAAACTCTGGCCCAGCCCAGAAAAATGCCTTCCATCTCAATTCACCATACAAACAGATTCTCGTTATAAAACAATAATCTGGGCTTCACCTACTGCTTTTTGTCACAAGGCTTCAAATAAAAACAACATCCTCTAATACAAATAGAAAAAGGGCCACTAATCCATATATAAGGATCTCTGTAAGCTGAATATTGACTGCTTCAAAACGAAATATCACGTATGTTATACCGTATTTTTATTTATTTTGTTACATATTTCCCAATTACATTTTAATCTAACTCTGGCCACACTCCACAGTACTGTGGGCCTCACCGAGGATGAGTGTTTGATACTTCTACTATTCTCGTGCACTCAAGTCAGATGAAATGTAAAAACTTTAAACTTTTCCCTCCTGATACTTGAGAAGTTGTGTGGCCAACTTGATGGGCAAAGAATTCGACTTATACCAAGTGTCAACAACAATAACCATAAAATATCTAAAAAACATTGTTAATGTTGGTACAATTGATGAACTATTCATTTTATTTTTAATGGACTAATATACTGTTATTCATTTTAATAAGGGTGTCTATATACGTTAGGTAGATGTTTATGCAGAGGTATTATGAGGTGCAAATGAGATAATGCAAGTAAAGCACTTTGTAAACCTTAAAGCACTATATAAATGCCAGTTATTATTATTATCATTAGCCTACAGTCACCAGCCTTTCAAACTGGTAATGACTTTATACCTCAGCCTTCTTCTATAGTCCCACAGAATGCAAGCAAGGTTTATAGACTAAAGCAGGGGTGTGCTGGTAAATGTTTAACAACTTGGCTCTCACTTGGGAAAAAATATATTCATATACTATCTGCATTATTAATGCTTTTTTAAAGTCTAGACAATGAAGAAAATAATAAAGCCTTAATTTGTAGCAATGGCTAATTTTTTGAGTTTTAAATGCTCACAATGAAAACTGGTTAGAGCTGTCTCTAGCATACCCGTATGTTAATGTCATCATCTTAGATGCTGCTGCTCCTGTGATTGTGCATGTAAAAGTCAGCTAAAAAAGTTCATGAGACTCTCCAGAACATTGTAATAACAACACAATGGAACAAGAAGAGGAGGTAACCAGCATCTTGTCATCAAATGAACCCTATCTTAGGCAGAGAAATGACATAAATCAAACCATCCTCTTGCCCTGCAATTATACTGTGTTCACCAATCTTTCTCCTGACTCCATGTTGACTTCACCAGCTTTAGACATGGTATCACAGATTTAGAACTGGAATAGATGATAGACATCAAGTCTGACCCACTTGGTTTACTGTTGAAGATAAAGAATCCACAAGAAGTTAAAGTATTTGCCAAGGGGTTACCCAGCTGGTAAATGCCTGAGCTGGAAGTTGAATATAGGTGATCCTGATTCCAGTTCCAGCACTCTATCCATGCTTCCTGCCATCGTGCAATAGAATTCCAATTCTATTACGACCTTGCACAAGACACTTCACCCTTCTGGGCCTCATTTTCCTAATTTGTAAAATGAAGGGGTTGGACTAAATGACTTCTAAAGTCCATTAGAGGATTAAATATATGATCTTATGATTCCACCTACTGCCTTATTTCTTGGATTCATGTACTTGTAAAGTCCAGAACAAAATCTCTGGGTTTTTTTGTTTGTTTGTATTTATCATTTTTTTCTTTGTTAATTTAGCATGATGCCTGGAACATAGAAGGCATTATACAAATGCTTATTCCTTTCCCTCTACCTCATTCAACAAGATTTCTATCAACACTATCTCCTCTTGCCTAGGATCCCCTCCCTCAGGCTCAGGGATTCACCATATATGGATCTTTTATTTCTGCAAGTTTCCAGGTTGAAAACTTCCAGATTTTCAACTAAGTGGCATTTCCTTGCTTGTGACTATAGATTAAATTAGTCATATCCAACAAAGGGAGGGACCTCCACTTTCCATATTAAACACCTGAGCTAGCTTAAATCATGTAATGACAATGGAGCCAGGAGCCCCCACAGCAGCTTGGTTTGCTCAGCCTCATTAATTGATGTGATGTAGTCATGTGCTATATATATCCTGAGAGCATTCTCTCACAAAATTCTTGTGGATTTACTCCTCCTGTAATAGCCAGAAGACCAACATGCCTGAGTTTCCCTAGCTTCCTCCCTTATTACATCCCTTCCTTGTCCCTCACAATATAGTTTTGTAAGTATATCAATCTAGGACCAATGTACAACATTGGTGGGCTGCCCTAAATTCCAGATGTCACTTATCACACACAAACAAGCTTAGATTGTTACCCTGTTATTATTTGTTGTTCAGTTGTTTTCAGTTATGTCTGACTCTTTTTGACTCCATTTAGGGTTTTCTTGGTAAAGATACTGGAATGGCCTGCCATTTGCTTCTCTAGCTCATTTTATAAAATTCACAATGCAAAATTTAGTCAGTGTTTGTGCCGAAAGTGTTACCATCAGGTGATAATTTTCTTTCAGCCACAACAGCTCTTGAATCACATGTACTAAGGCTCACAGGACTTAGAATTTACCATAGGAACATAAGATTTAAAGCTGAAAGGGACCTTAGAAACCATCTTGTCCAATCCCTTCCATACATATTTACCATTTTTCAGGGAGAAAAGGAGGCACAAAGAGGCTGAATGTGTTGAGAAATAATTCAAATTTCTAAGTATAAAATCTATTCTCTGATTAGTGATCAAAGGATATGAACAACCAGTTTTCAGAGGAAAAAAAATCTAGGTTATCAATATCCATTTAAAAAAAAACAGTGTAAATCACTAGTCATTGGAGAAATGCAAATTCAAACAAATCTGAGGTTCTACCTCACACTCATTGGATCAGTAGTATTGACAAAAAAAGCCAGAAAATGGTCAGTGCTGAAAAAACAAGGTTGTGGGAAAACATGTACATTAGGGCACTATTGGTGGAGTGATGAACGGGTCTAGTCATTCTGGAAAACAACTTGAAATTATACTCCAAAAGCTGTTAAGTTGTACATACCCCCCTTTTTTTATCACTACCCATATTATATCTATACTCCATCAAGATATTAAAACATTAAAATCTCTTTTATCTACAAAAGTATTAGTAACATCTCTTTTCTTGGTAGCAATGAACTGAAAACTGAGAAGGTTTTCTCATAAATTTGAAATAGTTGAACAAGTTCTGGTATCTACATTTAATGGAAAACCTCAGGCTACAAGAATTAATGAAGGGGATAATCTGAGAGAAATCTGGGAAGATTTGTATGAACTGATGCAGACTGAAGTGAGCAGAACAAGGAAAATGATTTATGCAGCAATAACATTAGTTAAGACGAACAACTTGAAAGACTTAGGAATATTGATTGACTCAATGCCCAACGATGATTACAGAGGTCTCATGATGAAACATGATACCAACATCCTGAAATAAAGTTTATGGACTTAGAATGCCTATGGAGACGTGGATAGGGAAGGAATTTGTTTTGGTTGATTATACATGTTTATAATGGGTTTTGGGTTTTTTGCTTTCTTATTAGGACTGGGGAGGGAGTAGGGTAGATTTTCATTTAAAAAAATAAAATTTAATTTAAAAAACAGAATTTCTCTGCATTCTTATTCTCTCCCACAGATGTTGGTGCATGTGCTGCATTATTTCTGCAGTGATCTTTCTACAGTACTGCAGTACTCCTAAGTACTGCAGTATAAAAGAGTCAAATGAGTAATGTTTCTTATTGCTGTTAAACACACAATAAAATCAACTCTGCCAACCCATTTATTTACCTCTCCAAATAGAACCTGTAAGTCATACTTCCAATTCAGTTCAGTAATCACTTATAAAGCACCTGTTGTGTGTAATGTTAGCTTAAATATTAGAGATAAATAGGGGGAAAAACCGTCTCTGCCCTCAAGGAACTTAAATTCTATTTGGAGGAAGTAAAAGTTGCTACATAAGTAAATACAAAATACACATGAAGTAAATTCAAAGTAATATCTGAGCAAGGGTAGGCTGACCAAAGAGAGAGAGCACAAACAACTGAGTGGATAGGGAAAGGGGTAAACATGGTGGTATTAGAGCAAAGCCTTAAAGAGATCAAAGGACTCCAAGAAGTGCAGGCTACACAAAGCCATGGAAATAAGAGATACAATATTATATTTGGGGAACATCAAGTAGGCCAGTTTGCCTGAAAGGTGAGTATGTGAGAGGAAATAATGTGAAACTAGTCTGAAAAGACAGGCAGGTTAGAACTACATCATAAGGAGCTTCAAGTACCTTACAGAGGTATTTGTATTTTATCCTGGATAACAGGGAGTCACAGATGCTTCTTGATGAAGAGAGTAACATGGCAGCTATGTGAAAGACAGAAAAGAGAAGGAAGAAGCTAGAAGTAGAGAGTCCTGATGGGAGATCATTGCAATTGTCAGATTGAAGGATGATATGGGACTTAACTAAGGCGGCAGCTGTGGAAATGAAGAAAAGGAGCTAAAATGAGAGATGTAGAAGTATATCCAAGGAAAGTTAGTAAATGATTAAATATGGAGGTGAAATACAGGGAAGAATAGAGGATGTGTCTGATTTTTTTGAGCCCTGGAAGAAGACTTTATATTTATAACTGTTACATTCAATCTTTTTGTCAAAAATTTCCATATCAGTCATGTTGTAAAAGAAAACATAGACCAAAATTAAAAAAAAAAACAAGAAAAATAAAGTACAAAAAAGTATGCTTTAATCTGTATTCAGATTCTTTTGGTTTTCTTCAGGGATGGATACCATTTTTTTTTTGTGATAAGTCCTTCAGAGTTGTCTTGGATCGTTGTGTGCTTAGAAAGTCATTCACAATTGCTCATCTTACAATATTGTTGTTACTGTGTATAAAGTTCTCCTGGTTCTACTCATTTCACTTTGCATCAGTTCATGTAAGTCTCTCCAGATTTTTTCTGAGAGTATCTAGCTCATCATTTCTTACATCACAAGAGTATTCCACCACAACCATATACCACAAATTGTTCAGCCATTCTCAAATTGATGCACATCTGCTCAATTTCCAATTCTTTGCCACCAGAAAAGAGCTTCTATAAATGTTTGGGCATAAGAGATGCCTTTAATCTCCTTCTGACCAGTTGTTCAACCCCCTTACTATCTGTGGGCTGAAAGCTCTGGAAGCAGCATTTCTTGTTTGCTGTAGCCTGATCTGCATTGGTGTGGCCTACACTGGACTGTGCTCCATTCTCACCCCAGGGTGACAGACCTTTCCTGTCAAACTTTTAAGTTGTCTTAGGCTGGAAAATTGTTTCACACTATCCTTTTGTGGGTTCTGCCCCTCCAGCTTTTGTTTTAGGAAATTATTTAAAAGGTCTTTGGAAGACTTTGGGGAAGAGCTCAGACAAGTCCCTGCCTTTTCTCTGGCATTTTGGTTCTGCCCTCATCCTTTTTCATTTGACTTAGTTCTTTCTAACTTTTCTAGATCTTCCTGAATCCTTACTCCATCATCAAAGGAGTTAGTTATCCTATTCATTAATTAACATAGTGTCAAGAACAGATACCTAAGGCATTCCACTAGAGACCTTCCAAATAGTCTTTAGGTCTGTTTTTTTAGCCATTTCAAAATCTACCTTATTGTTCTATCATCTAGTCCACATGCAAAACCTGAGACTCTTATCAAAATCCTTGTCAAAATCTAGGTAAAGTATATTCATATTATTTCCTTGATCTATCATTCTGCTCTGCTTATCAAAAAGGGAAATGTGATCCCTTTGGCCTGGCCTGCTCTTAATGCTCCTTAACTCTTTGGAATCACTACTTCTTTTTCTAGACATTCAGCAACTGTATTAATATATTTCCACTGGCCTAGAATTTGCAGATGCCACTTATTTCTGGGTACTAAATATCAGGACCACATTTGTCATTCTCTAGGCCTATGGCACTTCTCCAGTTCTCCATGGATTTCAAAATACCATTGACAGTAATTCATCACTTCAAATCCCAGTTAACTTTTGAGGAAAAAGGCTCTGTTTTACTTAGTTCATTATGTCCCACTGTTCAATGTTTGTCTTAATTTGCCCATTCTTGAGCAATATTAGTATTTAATCAAAGGGGACACTGATGTCAATTCATCATGGCACCTATGATTTTAAATTAATTATATATTTTAATTACATAGTACTAATGCAATATTTTACAAGGGCTCATATTCTCACAAAAGAATGTTAATTCTAAGAGGAGAGGCACTAGAAGTAATAACTACCTTCAGCACTTTTCTTCAAGAAACTCAAAGTGATTTACCAAGAATAGGTCAAATCTTCCAGGTATAATAGATACTCTCAGTAGATAATGGGAGGTCCCTTTGGAACTGCTGCTCCCCACCACTTCCAGGCTTATCTTCCCAAAGTCACAGTCCCAATCACTGTATTCCCTTGCTCATAATTCTTTGGTGGGTAAAGTGGTATTATGGTGAAATTGAAGTAAAAATAATTGCCATTTAAATAACATTAGAAGTTTTATCAAGTGCTTTAAACATATGAAGTGCCCCTCTGGGGTATCATGTCCCAATTTTAACTTCCCTGGGGGACAAGCATTGCAGGTTCAAGGTATTCTGTGGTTCTACACATCTAAAACTAGAGCTTACACACCCCCAATGATATACTTGACTTGGGATAGATAACCAGAGGACACAATTAGTTCAAAATAAAGTTGTTCGCTAAAAATACAGTGTAAAAAAATAGTAACAAAACATCTATTCCATAAACCAGGGTGTGGTGGAGGACTTTTCCACAAATATAAAAATGTCAAATGAGAGAGTAGATACCTATGGAGTTAACAATGGAGAGGCACACACGTGTGAAACATATGTGACCAAGACAACTTGCACTTCTGGGGTGCTGGGCTCCTGATTTCTTTTTATAATGTCTTCTAAATACCCTTATTGGTTGGCACTATATCTACCACTGGTTCCCCTGGGTAGGGAAAGTAGATCTAGTGTCCGATCTTCATTTTCTCTAGCTTTATCATAAACACTTATTAAGCACCTAAGTCCAAGGCACTTTGAGCTAAGCTCTAGAAGCGCAGTTGAAATCCTGACCTAGGGTACTAATGCCCAACAATCAGCAGGAGTCTCCATTTTGAAACCTGCTCTCTCCCAAGCAGGATCCCAACTCCAGACTCCTGTTTTGACTCTCACCAACTCAATTTAGAACTACATCCTTTTTCCACTGGATGTAAATGTGCTTCTGCAGGAAGAAAACAGTCAATGCACAGAAGGGAAGAGAAAGAAACCCCCTCTTCCAATTTGCTCCTCTCTCCCAGAAGCTCAGTGAAAAAAGGTACACTCTTCCCTCAGCACTGGATTGCTTAGAGTTGAGCCAGCTTGCTTTTTAATTCACTATGAAGGACAGGCTGATAGCCAATCCCTGGCAGTTCCCTGTATCTCACTAGATCCTTTTGTCTACTGGCCGATGCTTTATAATTACGCTAAGATGAATGAGGAACTTCATAGTTTGCTGTCAGGTTGTTTAAGCATCTCCTTCCAATTCTCTTGTTGGGGTATTGAGGAAAACTCCAAAATACTTATTTTATATAGAAATTCATTTGAATTTCACAACATACCAATGAGGTAAATATTAAAAGTATTTTTATCCCAACTTTAAGAAAGTAATGATAACAGCTAGCATTTACATAGAGTTTTAAGGTTTGTTGGCCCTTTACAAATATCAACTAATTTTGACCTCACAACAACCCTGGGGGGCAGGTTCTACTATTAACCCTATTTTACAGGTGGAAAAACTGAAGCAAACAAAATGATTCATGTGACTTGCCCAGGGTCACACAGCTAGCAAGTATCTGAAGCCAAATTTGAACCCAGATCTTCCAGATGCCAGGCTATCCCCTGAACCTCCTAACTGCTCCTAAAACTGAGGAATTTAAGAAACTAAGATTCAGAGAGGTCAAATAATTTACTCATAGTTACAGATGTAATTGTTTCAAAATTAGGATTGGAAATCTGATTTCTACTGACTATATGGTACTGCCTCTCAAAAGAGCACTTGTCATGAATGGGAGGAGGAGGGGAGGGAGGAAATGAGATCAAATCCTGGTTCAATCACCTACTATCTGTGTAATCTTAGGCAATTCCCTCTATTTTTCTGAGCCACAATTTCTTCATTTGTAAAATGAGGATAATACTTACCCTCCCTATCTCACAGGGTTGTTGTGAGGTAATTTCTTTGTATATTACAGGTTACGTAAATGTGAGGCTTTTGTTACTCAAATAGCCTGGCATTCAAGGCCCTCCACAATCTTGTTCCATCCCATCCTCAAAGACCTTTCTTATATTAACTCCCTTTGCACAGTCTATGTTCTAGTCACATTTACCACTCCATCAAATTATTCCACATTTTCCCACCTCTGTGCCCTTGCTCATTCCATGTGGTACACATCGAAGACAGTCCCCTTCCCACAATCATATCATAACCTTTCAAGACTCATCTCAGGTATCGGTTCATCCAAGAAGCCTTTCCTGGAATCTTCATTCTTTCCAGTTAGAAGAGATCTTTTCCTCCCTTAAGATCTCATAATAATTATATCTCACCTCTTCTGCACAGTTACTATGTTTTAATTCGCATTATTTGTCAGTCAACAAGCATTTTTTGAAGCCTTTACTATATGCTAGTCACTGCTGTTGTTCAGCTGTTTCCGTCATGTCCAACTCTTCATCACCACATTTGGGGTTTTCTTGGCAAAAAAAAAAACTGGAATGGTTTAACATTTCCTTCTCTAGACAATTTTAGAGAGGAGGAAATGAAGGCAAACAAGGGTAAGTGACTTGTCCAGGGCAACACAGCTAGTGTCTGCTGCGAAGTTTGAACTCAGAAAGATGAGTCTTCCTGACTCCAGGCCTGGTGCTCTATTCACTGTGCCATTAAGCTGCCCTAGAGGAGACACAAAAAGGGGGAAAAACATGATTCCTGCCTACAGGGAGCTCATGTTCTAGTTATTTGCATATCAGCCTTATTTCCTTTGTAGGATTGTGAGCTCCTTAAAGACATAGATCATATTTTACATGTGATTAGCCTCATATTCATGATCTTGCTTGACTCTGGGCTTAACATAAGTCTTTGCAAAGACAGTTCCTCACTTAATAGTCAGTTTTATTTTCTTCCTTAAAAAAACATGCTTTCTC
Source organism: Trichosurus vulpecula (assembly GCF_011100635.1). Classification (NCBI taxonomy): domain Eukaryota; kingdom Metazoa; phylum Chordata; class Mammalia; order Diprotodontia; family Phalangeridae; genus Trichosurus; species Trichosurus vulpecula. The sequence continues at coordinate 375,083,112 of NC_050573.1, forward strand.
TGTATTATTTTGAGCTACATCATCAGGAGCAGTATGCCAGCTACTATATCCATACATTTTCCTAGTTTTCCTAGAAAGGTTTTGAGTCAAGAGAGTAAAAAAAAAATCCCCCTCCCCCAAAGTACTTAGGCTTTTCCCATCATCTGAACATCCATCATGCTAGAAATCATGGATTACTTAGGAATTCCTTATTCCATTCTATATTTATTTCATTACTTGGGAATTCTAGGAAACAAGCAGTCATTATGGTTGGGAATAGACAAAAAAAGTCTTCCTGGAGGGAAGGAGACTATCTTTTGACTTTCAAATAAGACTAGGATTTAGACAGGCAAAGAGAAAATAAAAGATCACGAGGGAGTCAAAATCACTTGCAAAGACTGATAGGGTCCAGAAATTGTAAAAGGGGACTTCGAAATATAAGAACTGGGTGTGGGAGGAATGAAGGGAAGCATCCAGATGAGACCTTTGTAACATCATAGATTTGTGTTGGAAGGGATCATAGAGATCATCTAGGTCAGAGGGGTTTAGACTTTTTTTTTTGTCATGGACCCCTTTGACAGTCTTGTGGAACCTAACTAGACTTCTCAAAATAATATCTGTTGCCCACATTCATAACAGAAGGAAATGCTTAATTTCAGTTAGAATTTAGTAAAAATAAAGGTGTCATTTTTCCCCTCCAAAGTCATACACTCCCTGAAATCTATCCACAAAAGCTTTGGTGGCCCTTAAACCTGCAGGTTAAGAACCTTAGTCTAATGTCCTCAATTTACAGATGAGAAAATTGAGGCCAAAAGAGTGAGTAGAACTACTTGCCCAAGGTCACACAAATGGTAAGGAACAGAGGGCAGGATTTGAGTCCAGGTCCTCTGTCTCCAAAGCTCTTTCTAGTTCAAGCTGACTTAGACTCCTAGGGAGGAGCAGGACAGAAAAAAGAAGGGCTTAGAGTCTGGCTGAATCTTTTTTATTTGATATGTTGGACAAGGACTTTACATAGATGATCTTTACATAGATAGGCTAACTTCAGAAATAAACAACAGGTAACTAAGACAATTCTTTGCCTCTAAGAGGAAATGGCTGCATGGCAAAGCTCTGCCTACTCTGCCCTGCTTGGCCCTGCCTACCCTTCCCTGCTCTGCCCCACCTTATCCTGCCCTCTAGAAAGGGTCCTGAAGGCATTTCAGTTGAGAAGGCATTCTTGGCACCATAGATTACTTAAGAGAGACTTTTTCATGTGTTTTGGCTCGGCTTTGTCCAGATTCCACGCATGGGGTTTGAAATCTCTGTAAGCTCCCTCTGGAGATGCTTCCCAGAAAGCTATCCTTTCAACTCACCCCTGAATGCCCTTTGAACAACCAGCTGCCTGTCCTATAAGCCCGTTATTAATGGTCTCTTTTCAAAAACAGAGATAGTGCCCTGGAAAATACTGTATTGATTTTTCCCCCTTCTCTCTCCCTGTTTCAATCACTGCTCGTTTGAATGGCTTTCATTTTTAGCAACAACAAGAGAATCTCCAAAGAAAAGTGGTTTATAGGATCAGCCTGAAATAAAATCACCGCTCAATTTAAGCTCTGAAAAATACTATTGATATTTTAATAGAAGTTTGGAGAGCCTATTGCTAGCTCAATAATAGCTACAAGGAGTTTATACACAGAAATCATACTTAGGGATCGTTTTATTTCTTAGACAGTACGTGTTAACAGCAAATAACAGTTTAAACCTTGACTCATTCCCATACTGTATACATCAGGGGTCTCAAGAGCATGAAAATGCATAGACCCTTCAGAAAGGAAAATAGTCTTTCAAACAACCTCAGAAATGATTCCGGCCATCCAACTGGCTCTCTTAGAAGCAGCCCTGGGACTGGGTTTTCTCCAAAGCACTCTCCACCTGAGGGGGAACCAGGAAATCAAACCACCAAGGAATCATAAAATGTTAAGAGCCCAAGAGAGACCTTACAGATCAATCCACTACTCCAAACCCCATATTTTACAGATGAGGAAAAGGAGATGGTGAAGTAACTTGCCTGAGGTCACACAGGTACTTCATGGCAAAACCAACCCCCCACTCTGTTTCTGTCATTGAACTCCTTGGGAACTTCGCACATCTGTATGCTCGGGTTCAGCTGCAGCTAAGAAATGATCATTGCTATGGAGAGGGACTATAGGAGAGTGGCAATGGAAACTGTTCTATAAACTGAAGGGAATTCAGAGGAAGCTAGAGGGAGAGGTACCCACCAGGGCCCGGCATTGAAATATACGGGTCTTCAGAGCATCAGGGGCAGGCAACTGAGTGAATTCCTTGCAAATAGCTTGTTATAGAACTGCCATTGCTTGACCCTAGAACTCACTTCCCTGTAACTCCTCTGACTTTGTTGCGCTCCTTGAGTCAACCCTGGCTTCTGATCCAGGTACCTCTTCACACCTTAGACCTTTCACTTCCACAGCTCATCTCTCAATTGCTGATGCTGGCTTGGTCGCACGATGCCTTCTCACCTTACCTGAGCAAAAATTTCCTAATTGCCACACTCCACACTCCCCCAGGGAAGTCTTCAACCATAGCAATAACATCTGCCTAGTTAACTAAAGCAATTGTAATGGAAACTTGTGGAAGGATTTCTTCTAGGCAAGGGAAAGATAAAATCCTTACCTTCTGGGTTTAGCTTTTGTACTTCAAATTTATTCTCATGGCAAACATAAAGCATTTTGGGAACGCAGAAAGGGAAAAAAGGAAATAAGCATTTATATAGTGCTTATGATGTGCCAGGCACTGTGCTAACCACTTTGCAAATACTATATCATTTGATCCTCACAACAACCCTGAGAAGTAGTTGGTCTTATCCCCATTTAACAGTTGAGAAAACTGAGGCAGAGGTAGTGATTTGCCCAGAATTGCACAAAGTGTCAAAAGCTTGCTTTAAACTGAAGTCTTCCTGACTTCAGACCCAGCACTCCATCCACTGAGCCATGTAGCTGCTTCTCACAAGTAGTATAATAATGTTTTTGCAGAGTCTCTCCCTCCATTAAACAGTTGCCCCATGAGGCAACTAAGCAGTGAGGTACATTAACATTTTGGCTGTGAGTCACAGGGAGGCCTCTGACAGAAATGAAGTTATTCGTTCATGAAAAGTATAGTTTTAAAAAGAGATTTAAGCCTGTAGGTTCTAGTTAGCTAGAATGGCTCCATGTTACAAGATCTTGATGTCTAACGTGAGGCAATTACTCTCTGAGAAACCTAGGAAGACTTGTAGGAACTGATGCAAAGTGGAGTGAGTAGAATCAGGGGAAGCATTTGTGTAAAAAAAAATATGGTAAAGTCGAAAAATTGTGAAAGACTTAAGAATTATTATGAATGTAGGGACTTGTATAATTCCAGAGGAGTGATGATAAAGCTATCCATCTCCTGACAGAGAGAGACCGATAATGCATCATGTCATACGTCTTAAAACAATGCCTAGGGGCTATTTGTTTTGCTCAACTGTGCATATTTATTATAAGGGTTTTGTTTTATTTTTCCTTTTTCCAGTTATGAGAGACTAGGAATAAGAGGCAGAAAGCAATACGGGTCAAGAAAAAATAAAAGGAAAAGTAAAGAAAGAAATGAAGACCACTGGCACATTTTTTTTTAAAAAAAATATGCAAAGAATAGAAGAAAGGCCAGAAGGAATTACAAACAAGATGGATCACTTTGAAAGTTCCATATTGAAATTATTACTATGTTTGTCTACATATATGTATGTACATATATATATATATACATACACACATCTACATATATATTCTAAAAAGAAAGCTGTACATAATAGGAATTCATAGTTTGAGGCATGATTCTATTTAATTTTTGTGTTAAGTATATGAAAATGATGGTCTTACTTTGTTTTTTTTCTAAGTTTGGAATAAAAACAAATACAACTTTTAAAAAAATCTCATTCAGGAGAGGAACTATCCATTCCAGACAATGGAAAAACAGATAGACCTATCTCAGGGACAAAAACATTGAGAGTTGTTTCCTTGTTTGTTTTTTCTCATCTGATGACTAGAAATCTTTTCTAAAAGGGTAACAGAAAAAAAATGAAAATAGAAAAAGTAAGAAGTAAGTCTCTGACCTTAGAGCTAAAGGACATTTATGAGGAAGATGTAGACCCTCAGGCTGAGAACTCTAGCTGGACTCAGAAGCTGAAAACAAAACTTTATTCAAAGTACAACTGCATCTAGCAGAGAAGAATACATGACCATGAGACCAGCTAAGTACTACCAAGTAATCATTGATCAGAGACCAGGGAGCAAAAACAATATCACTAGATGACAATGGAGGATCCTGCAATGACAGAGAAGGGAGTCACATCTCTACATGACTTGTTTATAAATGTTCTCTACATGTGTGTACCATATATGTGTGTGTGTGTGTATATATATATATGTGTGTGTGTGTGTGTGTGTGTATATATATATATATATATATATGTATGTATGTATATATACTCACTATTTACAATGCATGTATTGGTAGATGTTCTCCACAAGTGTACATCAGAAATATTTTATATCTAATTTTCTTATCATTATTCATTAAATGTCTTTGCTTTGACTTTACTGTGTCCTCTTGCTGATAAGAAAAGGTAAATACATTGGTAGGGACTCATGAGCTATGGTTTTGAGTGGATTTAGAACCAGAGTACCTTGAATCTAGGACTGTCTTGTCTAGGGAACCTACTAGGAGTGTCAGAGGGTGTCCTTAGGTGCTACAACCCCTTATGTTTCATTAGTAAAGTTACAGTATTCATGGCTAGGGAAGATATATTCCAAACATACTCTACCTTGGTCAGGCCAACATGAGTATTATTTCTCATTTAGTTCCACATTTTCTTTAATTAGGAAAGGTACTTATAAGTTGGAAACCACCCAAAGGACAGGGCTTCTGAAACTCCTTGAGATAATATTTTATGAAGAGAATTTGAAAATAGGGGGCGTGTATAGCCTAGAGAAGTGAAGATAACATGGAGATATAATACATGTGTTCAAATAATTGATGGACTGTGATACAGTAGAGGAACAAGATTTGTTCTTAGTTGAGGAGGAAGAATTAGGGTTAAACGGTGGGAGATGCAGAGAACCATGTTTAGGCCTAATGCAAGGAAAGGAAAATTTCCTGACAATGAGAACTCTCCAAAAATAGAATCAATCACCTGCCCTAGGAGGCAGTAGGCTCTCACTCACCCAGGGGAAAGAAGAGATTACCCTTTATCAGGCCTGTCACTAAGGACATTCTAATTCAGATAAGGAGTTGTACTAGATGGCCTCGGAGATCTCTTCCAACAATGGCATTCTGGGATTCTGCCTTTTTTTTTTTCTTGCAGTGATATGTATCTAATTCTATCTTGACACCAGACCCAAATGGCTCTGGAAGAGAAAGTGAAGCTGGTGACTTTGCACATCCCTCCCTCACTTAAATCCAATTCACTTACGTGTCATGGCATCACCACCCTGACGTCATGGTCCTCTTCAAGAATGAAGGACAAACAATATCAACAGCACCATGATAATCAGGAAGCATTGTGTCAAACTCCACCAAGGGGAACACAATGATTGGTCCCTCCCAGCTTTGTAGTCTGTTCAATGATACAACACTGTGTTCCCCTTAGTACAGAAATAATATCACACACACACACACACACACACACACACACACACACACACACATATATATATATGTATATATATGTATATACACATACATATGAATCCTTGGTTCTACTTTGATTTAGGGATACTAAAATAGTGCATGTTCCATGGCTGATTAGTCCCATACAGAAGAAATAGTTCTGCCTTTCTTCCCTCTTCCACCCCTCCAATATGTTTCAATTCTGTTCCATAGGGGTCAGTTGCTTGACTGACTCCTGTTCCTATGTAATGTTCACTCATTGATATATGACACCATTTCTGTGAACAGAGGGATAGCATCAGGATTATTGTACATAACTGTTTAATTCCCTCCTGGGAGGCTATTTCTAAATCTTCTACCTCTGATGCTTACTCACTGTGTGACCTTGGTCAGATGACTTGCCCAGGTCACTTAACCTCCCCGTAAAATGAAGAGATCAGATTAAATGTCACTTTAGGTTCCTTCCAACTCTAGGTCTATAATCCCATGATGTCTATGTTTTCTTTCTTGAAAGTTCTAATATTTCAAATGCTGAAAAGAAGAGATGTTTCTTCTTATTCTCAGATTGCTTTTGAACTCAAATCATCTATGTTTGATAAGGTTAGCAGTGACCTTTGGAGAAATCTCTGTTGAACTCCAAGCAGCTTCTTGGTGCCTCTCCAATCACACTATATTGGTGAACTTTGCCTGTCATGTAAGACTCATCTAGTCTGGCCTAAACCTCAGCCTATTATTTTGTTCCTAATTCCAAGAAGTGGGATCCCTAGTGAGGAAGGGAGTGTAACTTACATGAGTGTTACTACACTTTAGTAAACCAATTCAAAGTATGTACCATGTTGTGGATGAATCACACAGGTTTTTAATGCAAACTATATGTTATTCCTTCCTTGAAAGAAAAACAGGCTGGTTCTACCCTCTGGATCCAACTGCTTTCCTAAACAAATGTAACATTACCATATGTCATTCTGTCTCCCCGCTGAACATAGGCAGAACTTCTCATAATGACATTCAAGGTCTTTTATAATCTGAGACCATTCTACCTTTCTAACCACTTCCTGTTGTCCCACATAGTCCCTTCACTCCAGTCAGACTGGTCCTACCGTTTCCTTAAGATGTCTTCCTCTTTCCTGCTTCTACCTTTTTGTCTGGGTTCCTTCCTACCCAGAATGTCTTCTCTTTTCCTCTCTACCTCCCAAACCATCCCTTTATTCAAAACATAGCTGAGTTCCAAAGCCAACAGTTGTCTCTGACTCCCTCTGAATTCTGCAATACTCATTCATATATCACTTACTATCCATTGTCGTATTGTGTGGTTTAACTCATGTAAGGCTTCCATCTGCAACTGAATGAAAGCATTTGGATGGTGGGCCCAATTCTGATACTTCTTTCCAACCCATTCATGGCCTAGAATGCCAGCAGACATACTGTAAACACTAAGAAAACACTCAATAAACACATGCTGAGTGAATATGAAATGAACATGAGTGCCAAATCCTTTTGATGACACCTCTTGGTATATATCCACCCCAATTCTCATCAATGAACAACAACGATGAGGACAGTAATAACAATAGATATTTTGCTGCTTCTAAACATTTTCTGCCTTCAGTGATTGGTATCTGGATCCCTGTCCTCTTATGGTGGTACAAATTAGTGGCACAAAGAAAACACAAAGGCATCATTCACTCTCCTTCCAGGAGACATTTCTTTCACTCACCGTGTGCTCTGTGACTTCTTTGCTTTGAAGCCTTCTTTCCTAGTAGAAAGATTTTCATTGCTCCTTCACAAAACCTTACCTTACATTTCATTCTTTGACCAAAATAGTTTAATGTTCCTGTTGGGACGTACTCCCTAGATTACATCACCTATATTTTGGTTCTCAATAGACACTCCTATTAGCATGTTGTCGGAACTCAACTAATCAAACTTTTACAAACCTCCATTCAGTAAGCCATCTTATGACTTTCAAAATTATCTTCATACATGATTGAGGGCATACCCATGACCACATACGCATGCACACACATGCTCTTAATTTGGGTAATTTACAGATGAAAAACATATTTACAGAATGAATAAAATTATCAAAACAATCAAACTGCTTCCTCCATGGAATTTAAAGCATAATACCAAAAATTCCGAATTTTTCTATTAATTCAATAAGTGTTTAAGCAACAACTATGTGTAAGGAACTGTGCTAAGTGTTAGGGACAGAAAGATGTGTGAGATAGTCTCCACACTCCAGGAGGTAGACTAATCTTTGGGAACAATACCTTTTGTTGTTGTTCAGTCATTTTCAGTCATGTTCAACTCTTTATGACCCCATTTGAAGTTTTCTTTGCAAAGGTACTAGCATGGTTTTCCATTTCCTTCTCCTGCCCATTTCACAGATGAGGAAACTAAGGCAAACAAAGTTAAGGAACTTACTCAGGGTCACACAGCTAGAAAGTGTCTGAGGCCAGATTTGAACTCAGGAAGATGAGTCTTTCTGACTCCGGTCCTGGAACTCTATCTACTACCGCACCACGAAGCCACTAGAGTGGATAATCAAAAAAAAAAAACAACATATGTTGTATGTCCTTAGGAAGATCACTTCCTCCGTTATATCTTGATTTCCTCATTTATGAAATGCCAGGGTTGTGTTAACTGTTCTCTAAGGTCCCTTAAAGGTCTATACACCATGATCCTATGGTTTGTTTTACTATCTCTGATCATCCCTTCCCTCCATAGAAGAGCTAATCCAACACCTCATTGTAATGTAAAAGTGATACTAGATGATGGAATAATTAAAGTTCTTGGACTCTCTTTACTTCTGGTGACTCTTGCAAGGACAAATGATACCATTGTAAGGAATCTAGAAAACATTGCAAGTGTTATCACATCTTACTCAAGAACTCGAAGATATTAGGAGTACATTTGGCATTTTCATCACCTCTGTTGATTAAAAGTGAGATCTGAAAAGTGATGGAGTGGTTAAGATGATATATTCTGAGAGTGTGGTATAGATTTCTGGATCACAGTATAAAATATAAGAATGCTGGACTCCCAGTCAGGGATGAAGTCTGTCTAATGAGAAAAGGTAAAAATATTTTTCTTGCAAACTTCACAACCTGATTAAGAAATTTAAAATGGGGATGAAAGGGGTAAAAAAATCTTCACATATAAGTGGCAAGCCAGATATCACTGAGAGTAATAGGTACTGCACACAAGAACATATGAATGAATGAAGCATTTATTAATCAATTATTGTATGTCAAACATTATTTTAACAAACAAAGATTCAGCAATTAAAATCATAGCCTCATATGCATATACACAATACAAAAATGAAAACTTTATTCAATAAGGAAAATTTGACTGCTGACCTTATGGGATAAGACTTATAATTGCAATATGGCTATTAAAGGATATAACATACAACAAGATCAGAAAAGATCACAATGTATAAATTCTCACACTGATAATTTAACAATAGGTTCTTGTGAGCCAGTTCAAATTGGCTAGAGGTGACATCATTTTTTTCTTTTTAAGTTAAACCTTCCCAACAATTTGAGCTAACCAGATACATTCAAAAGTGATCACCAAGAGCCAGTACAGATTTCATAAGACACTAATTCATTTTTTAAATTGTCTAAATTATTTTAATGTGTAAATCTTTTTTTTCTTTACATCACCTTCATTTCCAGATATATTTTTCTTTTTTACGCTATGCAGAAAGCTACTCTTTGTAACAAAGGAAAATAAAAAGAAATTTAACCAACACATCAATCAAGACTGACAGTACACGCAGTATCTCATACCCACAGTTCCCATAGTCTCTTACCTCTGCAAAGAGGAGAGGCATCTATATTTTCATCACTTCCTTGGGAGTAAATTTGATATTAAAGTTATATAGTGTTCAAGTTTGTGTTCATTTTTTGAGATTTTTTTTGTGTGTGAAATGGCTAATGAATTGATAGATTAGGAAGTTGTAGACGTAACATATCTAGATTTCAACTTGTGACAAAGCAATTCACTTATTCTTATAAACAAAGTAAAAAGATGAAAAGGACAAAAGAATGTGTGGATTTGGGTCTCGTTGAATCATCAAACTAAAAGAGTAATTATCAATGGGCTGATGTTGACCTGCAGACTTCCAGTCTCTTCCCTGTCCAATCAGTCCCCCATACAACTGCCAATTTGATATTCCTCAAGTTTGACTAGAGCTTAGTGAATAAATGAATGAATGAATGAATGAATGAATGAATGAGGGAGTAAATAAACGGTACTCTAATAGAGTATACCAATGGTTTCTCCTTTTCCCTATTTTATTCAATGACAAAGTATAGTCGAAGGGTTATGGAATTTCAGGTGATAAAAGTTGTCAGGAATGGCTAAAATACTGGTTAACAAACAGGGTTTTTAAAAAATTGAACAGGTTGCAATGATGGGCTGGATCTGTATAATAAAACTTCATAAGGATAAATGTGAAATTCTACACTTGGATTCAAATAATCAACTTCCTCAATTTCACAAATAGAAGATGAGGGAGGTGTGGCCATTTACCAGTTCATATAAAAGAGATTTGAGGAGATGGAGAATGAATGATTCTGTTCTTTCAATCCTTATGGATTTGTGGTTCCTGCATGATTTGTTCACAGGTAGATACCCATGACCTTGATCTGTAAAGACAATGGTATGATATGCTAGGGACTGTGCAGCTCCTTATTGACCTAAAATAAAGAACAAATGGATTTCTGATTCCTCATTGAGCACAGCTCCAAAGACCATTCATTCTTGCAGCACCAATTGTAAATCTGGTACTCTGTTACAATAAATAATAACCACTTGAATAATAATAGTAAGTCTGCCAGGAGAAATGAACAAGAGAATTAATGGGGCAGGGCCAAGGCATAAGTCCTAGTTAGCTCTATCTTTAAATGGAGAATGGAAAGAGGCATTTTCCACCTTTACTAAAGGCTGTATTCAGTGTTTTACAAGCTTCTCCAGTTCATGACATGCCTGTGAACTTCTCAGGCCTCACTGACTCCCTCTCCCATGACACCTTTCTCTCTCCCTTCACAGTCTCTAATTATGTATATAATGTAGAAGATGAATATTAGTGGGGACACTGGATGAGGGGGAACCACAGCCTCAGTCTAGGTCCATCTCTCATGGAATATCATGTCAGGAATTATTCCTTCTTTGATTTACCCTGTTATGAAAAAACAGGACGATGATAGCCAATCCCTCCCTCTTTCACTTTAAGTATTACATATTCCATATCTGGCAAAAAAGGAAAGACATATTGTTTCTTCTGGCCAGGCTGGACTACATCTGAATTGTCCAGAGGAGAAGAGCAGAGTATTGCCCAAGGGGCATGTTTAGCTAATGAAAGTCTTCCCAATGAATCATATCATTAATTCAGTGCATAATTTTTATCCAGATTTTTGTCCTTCATCTTCTCGTCAGGACCAATAAAGATGAAGTTCCTACCCTGGTCCCTATGCCCTGGCTTCTAGAATCTCTGTGAAAATGTAGGTATTTTATGCCCTAGGCCTCTCACTTTGCCTAGGTTCTGAACCCTGAAATCCCCAGATTGTCCAGAGGAAATCTGGATAAGGAGGCACAAAGCCTGGAGAAAGAATTCCCTTTGGTTCAGATGTGATGCCTGACCAGGCCTGTTACTAGCTCTGAAGTCCTGCCCCTGGCATGCCTTATGATAAGCTTCAAGATTCCTAGGCATGATCCTTTTGCATCAAAGTATTCATTGCTGGGTAGGCTTGAATTTTCATTTGATCTCACAACAACCCTAGGAGGTAGGCACTACTGAGTTTTGAGTTTTTCAACAAACAGACAAACTAAAAGGTTGGTAGTTGAGGTCAACCCACAGCTGGTACTTTATGACCTTTTAATATAATATAAAGAACACTGGCCTGGGAGTCAAGAGATATAGGATCTAATCCCAGCTTGGTAGTGAATTTGCTGTGTGACTTTAGATAAGTCAAGTGCTTTCTTTGGGATTCAATTTTCTCACCTGGGGAAAAAGAGTTGAACTTCTCTGAATAATTACTATGATCCCATCCAGCTCTGGTGACTTAGCAGCTGTTCAGCATTTCAGTTTCTTCAGAAAAGACCCACCCGGACTATTATGGGAGCCTATGTTCACCTTGTCAGGGCAGAGGCTGCAACGGAAACAGCTGTGCTTAAACATCAACTTCACACTGTGTTCTGCTTTGTTCCCTAAAGAATTAAACTTTTCTCTCTGAGTTTTCCATTCAGGAAATTGGTGATGATTACTTTTTTCTTGCACAGAATAGCCAGGATTTCATAATCCAGCACAATGCTTTCTAGGTTCCTGCTGGTGATATCACTTGTCCCCATGTGAATCAATAGGTATGGGGAGTTGTCATCAGAGCTGATGGGTTTTAGGAGGCATTCTCTCAGGTTCGGCATATACATCCTTGGAAGAGAGCAAATCTCTCTTCTAGTTCATGTCAAATCAACATATATTTGCCTTGGAACTTGTTAGCATGGAGTCACCAATCACCATGACTTCCTTCTTCTTCCTGTAAGCAATCCTGGATTATTTGTTTCCTAGGGACACTTTTGCATCTACACTGGAACACAAAATGTTTCTTTATCCACAGAGATCAGTAGCAAATTAATATAGTACATAGTAATAATAATTAGTAGTAAAATAGTAAAAATATGATATCTCTTATACACATTCAAAAGTTCAGTACTCCTTCATCTCTTCCAACTCTGTGTCACATTCCTCTACTCTTCAAGCTCCTCACAAGGGTTAAGTTTCCATCCTTGGTCCTCAGTTTCTTTCCCACCTTTCTTTTTTCTTTGAAGAATTCTTTCATTCTTTCATTCATTTTTTTTCAAGGAACAGAGAAGCATTCCCAGAGGAAGGGAGATAGGAAGGAGAAAATTCAAAGCTGAAAATAAAATAGAATTGAATTTTTAAAAAAGTACTACTACCAAGCAAAAAGAATACAATTTCCCACCAGAGCTCAGTCCAAGACTACACCAAGCAATGGGGTCCATGGGAAAAAAAAAACAGAGAAAGAATAGTCTTCCTGAAAATGGAGTATTAAATTGTTGCAGGAATCAAACTGTGATCAAAAGTAGGCACTGGAATACAAATGGATATGCTGTAGTCAGCTCAAACATGCTTTTGAGAGCTGATTGTTAAATTTTCAGTGAGAGTATTTAAACCTCAGAAACCAACAAATGCTATAAATCAGGAAATAATTTATTATTTTGTTGACCATCCAGATTTACGAAAGTGATGGAGAAAATGTTAATAACTCAGATTAAACTTTAGTGTGTCATTAGTACATTTTTTTCAAAGATCAGGTTGTTAAATATCTACCAGCACACCCTATGATGCAAGTAACCAGATAGCAATATCGTTGACTTTGTTAGAAAAAAGCCTGCTCTGCTTGCCACTAAAGCAGTCAAGCTGCAGTCTGGCCACCCCGCACCATAAGCACACTGAACTAGTCCCTGCTGATATCACAGTTTTGCCATGGGTTATTATTTAACAAGGATAGTAGAATGGATATTAATGATGTTGGTGTAAAATTTACTTTTAAAAAATAATGTTTATATCTTTCTTCTTTCTATACCTAGCATTTCCCATTATATACCTCCTATCTCCTAGAGAGCCATCTCTTATAATAGAATAAGAAAGACTATAAACCAACAATTCAACAAAACTTTCCATGTAAAAGAAATCTTACATTATATTCAGTATTCCATACCCATGTCCATACCCATAGTCCCATACCCCATAGTGGGGCAAGGTATTCTTAAAATTTTTCTTCAGGGGCAAGTTTGGTCATCATAGTTTTGCAGCATTCAGTCTGAATCATTTTTCTGCTGTACTTTCTAGGTTGTAGTTTGTTGTAGTCATTTTCCTGGTTCTGCTTATTTCACTTTGCATCAACTCATGTGTCTTCCCATGCTTCTCCATATTTAATATGTCCATCGTTTCTTTCAGAATGGCAACATTTCATAATATCCATGTATCACGATCCATTTAACCATTGCCCAGTGGAAGGACAACTGCTTTGTTTCCACCTCTTTGCCAGCTCAAAAAGTGTTCCAATAAATATTTTGGTATATATGAGCCAATTGACTTTTGTCCTTGATTTCTCTGAATTATATGGCTAGCAGTAAAAAAGGGGACTTTTCTGAACATATCAAATCATATTATATTAAGCTAGCCTCATGTCTAAGACAAGTATTCATAATAAGAAATAACAAATAATTCTCTAGTTGCAAAGATATTAATGATACTAATGATAATAGCTAGCATTTATATAGTGCCTATAATGTGTCAGGCACTATATGAAGTACTCTAAAAATATTATTTTGTTTGATTCTCACAACAACCCTGAAGTGAGTGGTATTATTATTCCTCATTTTAAAATTGAGGAAACTGAGGCAAATAGAGATTAAGTGACTTGCCCAAGGTCACACAACTAGTAAGTAACTGGGGCTGGATTTGAACTTAGATCTTCCTAAATCCAGACCCAATGCTCTATCCACTACACCACCTAGCTGCCTAGATCAGTTATGATGGCAATAATAATAACAATAAAGCTTTAGTATTTCAATGACGTGATTTGTCAGTGTGGGTGTTTCAAATGGCACAGCTTGCAGCCTCTTGATGCGTTATTTTTTACATCAATTAATTAAGAAGCCTCTAGTAAGGGTCTATTTTATGTCTGACAATATACTAGGTGCTGGGAACAAAGACAAAGTTAAAACAACCCCTACCTTCAAAGGAATGTATCATTTCTATCAAAGGCACTGTAATGCTAATGGGATGTAAGATCTTCCCAGCCCATTAATAGGCCTCACATGGAGCCCATTTAGGGAAGCTTAGGGGAAGCTTGCTTGTAGGAAGGCTTTCATACCATTTGCTAATTTCTAATTAGGCACTGAGTCATGAAGATTGTGATGCCTTCTGATTCTGAGAAGTGTATGTATACTCTGAGTTGGTATTTTGCTTTGGGGGTTCACTTATGGGAAGGACCTTGTGATTCCCTGGTCGAGACTCTAAGTAGCCATACGTTCAAATCCCCAACTGCTCAGATGTAAAGGCTCTCTCAGTCCAGTGGTATATGTAAAGTGTATGGTAATATTGCTTTGATTCAGGAAGTCAGAGCCCTGTCTGTTGGTCTAATTTCTCTGTATTTTCTCTGATGTTCAGGGGGCTGATTTTTCCCCTGAACTAGTGAATGTAATTAAAGATTGTTGATTCCTTTAAAGTTGCTCTCCTAGAAAAGCAGATTTAAGAACCTGTGCTAGTAGGCTGTCCTGGGTATGCTAGGGTGCTTGCTATTACAGGCACCTATATGGCATAGTGAATAGAGCACTGGGCATGGAGTTAAGAAGACTTAATTTCCTATCTTTCCTCAGACACTTCCTTTTCTGTGTGATAATGGGCAAGAGGGGGTCTGAGTTTCTTCACTCTTAAGATGAAGACCTGCAAAATCCCTTACAATTCTAAATCTTTGATGTTATAATCCTAAAATAGAAGCCAACAGGTAAATAAATCCTGATACATACAAGAAGAATACAGAGAAGATGGGAAGGTACTAACAGCAGGGAAGATTGATAAAGACTTTCTGTAGAAAGTAGCCTTAGAGACAAGCCTTGAAGAAAAGCAAGGATTCTAAAAGGCAGAATTCAAGGGGCAAAGCATTATAGCCTAGGGGGCAGCTAGTACAAAGATACAGAAATGGGAGATAATGATTACATTTGTATGGCATTTTAAAATTTTCAAAGCAATTTCCTATGGTTTGATCGTTCCAAACACCTTGTAAGGAAGGCAGGAAAGGGAAGCTATAATCACCCCAATTTTACAGACGATATGGAGAAACTGAGGCCCAAAGAGTGTCAAACCTGTCCAGAATTACATGAGTAGATACCAGTGAAGCTTGTGCTAGGATCCAGGATTCTTCCCATTATGCCTCCTTGACACCTGGGGACTCAACTCCAATCAATTTATGGAGCTACAGTGAACAGAGCAATCAGAAGACTTGTGTTTAAGTGCAAACTCTGCCATTTTTTTTTTTTAAACAATGACTCTCTTTCATGTAGCAACTTTATTTTTTTAAGGGAGGGAAGGCAGGGCAGTTGGGGGTAAGTGACTTGCCCAAGGTCACACAGCTAGTAAGTGTGTGTCAAGTGTCTGAGGCCGAATTTGAACTCAGATCCTCCAGATTCCAGGGCCAGTGCTCTACTCACTGCGCCACCTAGCTGCCCCAAACTCTGCCATTTTTTTGACTGTGTGACTTTAAGCCACAACCTCTCAGAGCTGCATTCGGTTTAATTGTAAATAGGATATGAATCAGAAGATCACTACAGGCCCCTCTGGCTCCAATCTTCTATGACTTGATATTCTCCCAAACTTATTTCTCTTTCAATGCTCCACTTAGCCCATTGAATTGCCAGCAAACCCTACTGATGAAACAGTCAGACACAGGACTTCCTGAATATAAAGCTCCATTATACACTCATTGCACACATACTATATGCATGGCAATATGTTAAACACTAAGGCTTGGACTAAGGAGGTGATGAGTGCAAATCCTGTCTCAGACACCTGCTAGCTGATCCTGGGGAAATGAATTCTCTGAGTGTTAGCTTCCTTATCTGTAAAACTAGAAGTTAGACAAGATGACTTCCAAGGTCACTTCTAGCTCTCAATCTGTGATCCTCTAATTAAGGCATGGTTTCAGTCCTCCAGGAGTTTATAATCTTTCAGGAAAAAGTAGGACATTATATACAGATAGCTATTATTCATGCTAAAATACAAATTATAATGAGAAGCACAAAGTGCTATGAATTTAGATGGAGATAGACTAAAATAATACCACATTGATTTGAATTGCATTCAACAAGTATCTACTGAGTGTCAATTATACATGAGTATACTAAGTGATGTGATATATATGCATATAATATATATTAAAATGTATATGAGTATTCTGTTATATTAATATATTGTATGTACACATATATGTTTGTATGTGTATATATATGACATGGCCCCAGCCCTCAAGTAGCCTTTACTGTATTTGGGAACATATGACAACTATATGTTAAACAGAGGACAAAAAGAGATGGAGATACTCAAATGCTTGATTGTATGATACAGACTCCAAGGACTATACAAATTCAGGAAAAAAAAAAAGATGATTCCAATAGCTTCCTTTGGAGTAGAAGTCTTTATGACTCTCCCCAGGGGGAAAAATTTGACAGTCAAGAAATACATGTGGATTGAGTAGGAAGTAGACTAATGTTCTGAAACACATTTTGGCTTGAATTTCTTGTTTCCTTTTTGCTGTATCTAATTCCTCATTTCCTCTATTCCTGCTGCATACCTTAGGGACCTCTAGCAGCCAGGCTAGCAGGCCCGTCTGGAAGAACTATTCTCATAGTAGGGAAATGTATCTCTAATTCATACTAATTATGAGGGAAATCAGCCTCCATTAATGACAAGCCCCTGAATTACAACCTGTGAAAAAATGGTGCTTCGTAACCTTCCAATACAGACAACATCACAACTGACTAACAAAATAGGCTAGATAAAGACTACCTTAGATTATCTATGCCTTTCTGAGCTATCTATGCCATCCCAGGCACTACTCCTAGACCACAGGAATGTCCCAGGATCTCACTGCCAAGGTGTTATATCTATGATAGCTCAGTGTAGCCCAGGTTCAAGAAAGCTGTCAATCAAAAGAAGAAAACAAGAGTCAGGACAAGATTACTAGGGATAGAGAGAGGAAGTGAGAATAAGTTGGAAGGTCAGAATGGGGACTAATATGCAGTCATATCAGTAACATGGGTAGGCAGTCAGGAAAAGCAGCCAATAATCACTTATTAAGCATTTACTATGGGTCAGGTGCCATGCTAAGTACTGGGGATATAATTATGACTGAAGAGAAATAAAGCCCATGACTCCAAGGATTTTATATTCCAACAGAAGATGATTACATATAAAAGGTATCAGAAAATGGTCTGAGTCATGATGGTGAAATCTAGAGGGCCAGAAGCATGGCTAGGATGGAAGCACAGCTGATATAGTAATGAGGCATGACCAGTCCAGCCTGTTCCCAAAATGGAGTCTCTGGACGGAAATTCCCAATGGGTAAAAGGGACCAGCATGGTTGAGGAATGAAGTTCTAGGGTGAAGGAGGAATAATGTCAAGGAATGAAGAGTCAGAAGCACAGCTGTGAAGGGAATGAGATGACCCCAGGCAAGAATTGGCACCTACCAATGACTAACTCAACACTAAATAGGGCACCATAGCTTTAGCCACTAGGCGAAGTTAGTAGCAGCTAACTTGATCCTGATCAGCAAAAATAACATGGTATTGGGATTGTTCTATGCTTCCCCATGGCATTTGTGAAGTAAGTAGAGTAAGAAGTAAGAAGAAGAACCCAGGAAGTATAAGCTCTCTAGGATTCTTAGGGGGCCACTGACTTTCCATCCCTCAACTCCACCTCTCTCTTTGGGACAACCCAAATTAATTATCGATGGGTGCTGCGGAATTATCCAATCAAAAATCAGTTCAATGTCTGTACCTACTCCCACCCCCTTCCAAAACCTGCATCCCCTTTCAAACAGATACATTTTCATGAGCCCTAGTCACATGTAGTCAAACATCCTTATATACTGTATGCGATATTTGGTGTTATCATGGGAACAATAGAATCAATAAATAAAACATAAAAAAGCAATGAATAATTGAACACATATCAAGTCACATCGCCTCTGCTCTTTAAGACCCCCAAAAGCAGTTAGACATATAATGTATTTGAACTCAGTAGTCCTAGAAAATGTACCTTGAGTTCTCCTTTGAGGGCACAAAAGTATGTGAACAATACAGTTTCCTAAGGATTTTCAAACCAATCTTTCCAGAGGGCTAGTCTTTATCAAAAATGCAGAGACTCTGGACTTGAGATCTTAATTCTGCTCAGAGCGTAGTGTTTGGCATCTCATACAAACTCAAACTTAAAATTCTTGCATTTCCTGATCTTGACTATTCTATTTCTTGAAGGTGTTTCTAATTATTTTCTGTGTGCAGGTAGTCCATCATAGAGCAGGATGATAGAGCAGTAGTGCCTGCTAATGTCCTTCCCTGAACCTGACTGTCCAGTCCCCTTCGACTACTGCCTGTCACTTTCAGTCCCACTCTCCACCCTCGAGGCATTTTAGCAGGAAAGGCAACAACCAAAGGAGGAGAAAGGAGCATTATAGAGCAAAAGAGCTAAATCACCACAAGACAGAATAGTTTTTGGAGGCCTTAAGAATGCAGTTGGAGCTGGTAAGATCTTATCTGCTATCTCCATTTCCCAAAAGGTTCTGGGACTTAAGTTCCTCTTTCAGATGTAGATTATTGGTCTGACTTAATTCAGGGCTTCGCCCAACATGGTATCTCTTCTGTTCAGAATGTGATGAGACTCTTTCTTGTTCATATTATTACATTTTATTATGCCTCTTCTTGTAGATATTTGATGGACTATTTCCTGTTAATATTAACCTCACTTGGCTAAAACCTGACTCAAGGAACGATAGAATTAAGAGATTTTTTTTTTACATTCCTCATATAAGAAGCCAAAAGGGAGCTTGAGCTTCCCAAAATGATTTAGTGATTTGTAGAAGATTTCTCACAGACTCTGTAAGCATGTAAATATCCGCTTTCCATATGATGAGAGCCCAGTCTCTGGGAACCCCCTTGAATCTGGAATACAGTCTCTGGGAGCCCCCTTGAATTGTCCTTGAATCTTCCAACTGGATCTGGCCTTCCCCTAAGGCCACAAGCCTCACATTATCATTAGGCCCAAATCTCTACCTAGCCTTGCCCTTTGTTGTTCAGCTACTTCCCACCCTTAATCCCATTACCTCACCTTGCCCTCCTTGGACTTCCCCTCAAGACCCTCCCTAAACCCCTCCTCTAGTCACCCCAGACCACCCCTCAATCCCTCCTACAGTCTTTGTGTATATAATCTCCATCTTGCCTCCATGAAGGTGCTCAGATTCAATATAATTCAGTAGGTTGAATCTGTCCCACTTGTGGAAACAGGCGTCACAGGGTGGGGGGATTTCTTAAGACAGCCCATTGTGGTGAATCCCTAATAAACTTTCTCTTTTCCCTTGGCTGAGAAGGCTTGAGTCGAATTCTTTCGGCAGGACCCGGTGCGTCAATAGTTTGGGGTGTCCACCACCCCTCAACCGTAAACCTCTTCATTTTATGGTGCATTGGCCGGGAACGACTGCTAATCTCAAGTTCTTCTCCAGCCAGGACTAGAAGGTAAGCCTCTCCCTAACCCAAAACCTTTCTCACTCTCCAAGCATTTTGGAAGTGCTTTTTGGGCCTGACTTCCCAGGTCCCAGTAGGTCAGACAGCTGTTTGCTGTCTTGGACTCAACTCAGCCTGACGCTCTCAGTTTGGTCCAGTGGTTTATGTTCAAGGCCATGGACCTGGGCACACCTTCTGAAGCATAGAGGACAAGGACGGACGCCCTATCCGGAAGTGCGCCCCCAATTTTCCCAATTCTCTCAGTGCTGGGGAATGGGAAAATCTCAGGTACCTTTTTGTGTTTGTTTTTTTCCTGTCTTGCTTTGTTCCTTTTTGAGGCTTACTCCCAGAACCTCCTTGCAGAGGAAGGGACATCCAGCTCCCTGGGCCCACAATGGGTCAAACCTCCTCAATTCCCAAAAATTCGCCCTTAGGCTGTCTTTTACAAAATTGGAAAAAATTTAAGTTCTTTAAAGAACTTAAACAGAAAAAGCTGATATACCTTTACAATACTGCTTGGCCACAATATCGCCTAGAAGACCATGAAGAGTGGCCTTATTTTGGGACTTTACAATATAATACTCTCTTACAGTTAAATTTATATTGTCAGCGAGAAGGAAAATGGACAGAATTCCTTACATAATGACCTTCATGGAGCTGTCTCGGAACTCCGTTCTCAGAAAAGATTGTAAGATGCTCATAGCTAGAACCACCTTACAGAAGGGAAGTGGGGGTCAACAGGACATTTTGGATAACCCCTTCCTTATGGTCCCCAGGGCTTCAGCCCCAGCCCCGCCTCCTGCTCCCCAACCTCCCCGGAGCACCCTTGTTTCCTGTGCTCCCCCTTCCGTGGCCATCCCCTCTTTCTCTTGGTTTCCTGTAGTGCAACCCTCCTCTTATCCTGCCTCCTTCACGGTCCAAGTCTCCTACCCTGCATCTCCTCCCATGGCCCCTGCCCCCTTGGCGACCCCTGCTCAGGTCCCAGCCAAGGGTCTTGTTGAGGTTCCTCCCTCTGTGGCCCCTTCCCCTGAAGGGACCCCTACTCAGGTTCTGGCCTCACGGCCTGCCCCTATTTCAGGCCCTGCAGTATCTACCACCATGGGCCCTACCCCTGAGGCAACCCCTACTCAGGTTCCAGCCTCAGGCCCTGCCCGCAAGGCAGTACGTCCTCCCCCGGCCCCTCTCTCTGAGGTGGCTCCCACTCAGGTCTCTTTGGTATCTCTCTCTCTGACCCCTACCCCTCCTCAGGTACTAGCTGATCTTCTCCCTTGCCAGCCAGATGACCTGGCCTTGCAGTCTAATCTACCTCAGTCGGCAGCTCCCAGCCCCTCCCACACCAGAAGCGGGACTTCTTATATCTTATATCGCTCCGCAAACTCCAGGTCCCACAGCGCCTTCAAGGCTTTTTCCCCTGAGGGAAATGCCTGCCTCCCCTGCTGGGACAAGAAGATTGCATGTTCCATTCTCCATTTCAGATCTCCTTCAAATTAAAGAAAAACTGGGGAGATACTCAGAAGATCCCACTAAGTTTACTGAGGGTTTTAGGGATCTGTCCCTGCAATTTGAACTTTCTTGGTGTGATTTGCGTATCCTTTTCTCTACCTGTTGTACCACTGAGGAGAAGAGGAGAATCTGGGAACACGCCCAAAAATTTGGGGATAGTTTGGCTAGCAATAACCCCATAAAATATCCCCCAGGTACAGCTGCTGTTCCCACTAGTGACCCAGGATGGAATTATCAAAGGAGTGAGGATAGAGAAAAGAGAGACCATATGGTAATTTGCCTGTTAGAAGGCCTAAGAACAGCATTTCAAAAGCAAATAAATTTTCAAAAAATCAGGGAAGTTACTCAGGGAGAAAAGGAAAACCCTGCTCTTTTCCAGGCCCGGCTAGTAGAAGCTATTAAGAAGTATACAAATTTGGATCCTGATTCTGTTGAAGGGGCGGCAATACTTAACATGTATTTCATTAATCAGTCTGCCCCAGATATTAGGAGGAAACTGCAGAAATTGGCAATGGGACCCCAAACACCTCAGGCCCAATTACTGGGCTTGGCCTTTGGAGTGTATAACAATAGAGACTTAGTTAAAGTAGAGGAAAGAAAACGCAGGGAAAGAGCCAGAGACAGAGAACATGCTCAATTCTTGGCTGTTGCCATGGCCAGGAAAAGACCCAAGGAGCACCCCTCCAGGGAGCCCCCTTGGAAGCCCATTGGGTTGGGCAGTGGGGAAACCTGCTTTCGATGCCACAAGGAGGGTCACTGGTCCAAGGAGTGCCCCTCTAGGGCGCCCCCCTGGAAGAAGCCTCCAGGATCCAGGCCTCTAGCACCGTGCCCAGCATGTAACCAGGAGGGACATTGGAGGTGTCCCCGAGGCTGGAAAAGTGGTAGAGCCTCCTCCCAGTACCCTGTCCTCCAGTCTTCTCAAGACTCGGAAGGAGGGGAAAGCCTGGGGCTTGGCTGTGCTCCTACTTTCTCCACCTCTCTCGCGGAGCCCTGGGCAAAATCGAGGCAGAAGGTAAGGTTACCCACTTTATCATGGCTATGTTCTCTTGTTTTAACTAATGGCTCTGGCCCCACATGCCCCTCAACCCATCAGGTCATGGGCATCAAGGATCTGTCGTCTGAACACACCTTCTCTGGCCCTGTCCCCTTGTTGGGAAGGGACCTGATGGTGAAATTGGGAAGCCAATTTTCTCTAGTTAAACCTCATAACTCCCTTTTCCCTCTGTTTGTCAGACCTCCCCATGTTCCCTCAGAGGTGTGGGAGAAGGTTGAGCCAATTATTTGGGATGAGGGAATTCCTAGGCAAGCTACTTCTGCCACCCCAGTCATAGTTCCCCTCCATAGCCTTCAATATCCAATTAAGCCCAAGGCTTGGGAGGGACTGCAACCATTAATTGGCACTCAAGGCCCTGACTCACTCCCTCTAGAGTGGGGCCCCTACCCAGCACAAGCTTTGGGGACTTTGAAAACTAAACTGACCACCATTCGAGCATTAGCTTTATCTAATCTAGAAAAACCTTTCACTCACTCTGCTGTTGAAAGGAGAGGACAGGCTTTGGGAATCCTAATCCAGTCCTTAAGACCTGACCGCAAGCCCTGTTTTTCAAAACAATTAGATTCTCTGGCTGCTACAGCCATTCCAATTGAGGAAGCTTCTAAACCTCTAGGTGACCAGCCCTTAGAAGCTCTGACTCCCAATCAAGTTCAGAGCATCCTAGAAGCAGATGGCCACCAGTGGCTGGCTAACCACAGGCTCACCACATATCAAACCTTGCTCTTAGATACCCCCGACCTAATTTGGACGTGCTACACACTCGTGAACCCCGAAGCAGTGTGGTACACAGAACAAGTGATTAGGGGAGCTAGGTATGAAATAGTCATCTTTAATTCCCACCAGGGATATTGTCCTTTCTCTATACTCCTATACTGCCTGTTTGCTGCTTGTTTGCTTAACCTCTTTGCCAAGTTTGTGTCCTCCAGGCTCCAAGCCATCAACTTCCAGATGACCTCTCAGACCTTGCACCCCTTGAACTGGACCCATCGAGACCCCTTGAACTGGACCCATCGAGCCAGGAACAGATCTACGCCCCTTGCCAGCAGGAAGCAGTTTCAGAAGCTGAGATCTTCGTCCCTGACCCCAAAAGAATTTGGGTCCTATATGTTTGAGGGGGGAATGATGAGGGCCCAGTCTCTGGGAACCCCCTTGAATCTGGAATACAGTCTCTGGGAGCCCCCTTGAATTGTCCTTGAATCTTCCAACTGGATCTGGCCTTCCCCTAAGGCCACAAGCCTCACATTATCATTAGGCCCAAATCTCTACCTAGCCTTGCCCTTTGTTGTTCAGCTACTTCCCACCCTTAATCCCATTACCTCACCTTGCCCTCCTTGGACTTCCCCTCAAGACCCTCCCTAAACCCCTCCTCTAGTCACCCCAGACCACCCCTCAATCCCTCCTACAGTCTTTGTGTATATAATCTCCATTTTGCCTCCATAAAGATGCTCAGATTCAATCTAATTCAGTAGGTTGAATCTGGCCCTCTTGTGGAAACAGGAGTCACAGGGTGGGGGGATTTCTTAAGACAGCCCATTGTGGTGAATCCCTAATAAACTTTCTCTTTTCCCTTGGCTGAGAAGGCTTGAGTTGAATTCTTTCGGCAGGACCTGGTGCGTCAATAGTTTGGGGTGTCCACCACCCCTCAACCTTAAACCTCTTCACATCAACCCACTGTGACTTCTCTAAATGTAGTTTAATCTGTA
The DNA here is from genome assembly GCF_011100635.1 of Trichosurus vulpecula. Lineage (NCBI taxonomy): Eukaryota > Metazoa > Chordata > Mammalia > Diprotodontia > Phalangeridae > Trichosurus > Trichosurus vulpecula. Next base: position 375,107,345 of record NC_050573.1, read on the forward strand.
GCCTGACTTAGTTTATCTATAGAGTCTGTTTAATTAGGCTTGTTTCCTTAGGAGATGTATGAGATTGTGATTCTGTTTAAGTTTGTTTGACTTTTATGACACTGAAGGAAGTATGGGATTATGAATCTATAGGTTTTTTTCTAAAAAAAAAAAAACTTTTATAGCCTAAAAGAATGTATGAGATTACGATATGTGAATTTATTTCTTTGTCTCCCTGATGTAATTTCTCTATAAAAGCTTGTCAGAAACTCCAATCTGTGTTTGGGGTTATTTTTCTACCCCCTGAACCTGTGTTTAAGCATAATAAAACCTAAGTTTTTAATCTCTGTAATTTCTGTATTGTGGTAGATTTATTTCAGCAGCTGTAATCTGCCACACAAACTCAAAGAGGAGAGATTTCTCACATAACAATAAGATCAAAGAATTTTAGAAACAGAGCGGAACTTTGAAATTAATCAGTATACACTCTCTACTTTCAGTTGAGAAAATTAAAACCTAAAATGGTTAAACGATTTGTCCACAGTCACACAGTTTGATCAGCTCTACTTCTATGTGTCAATGCTCTTATCAATCTAGACAATTAAATAGAATCACCTGTAATCTGAGCCTTGCTTATGGTAATAACACATTTATGAAAATTTATTACACAGTAGCTTTGAATGACCAAAACATTCTTCATTATATGCACGTGATGACTGCTAACATGTTTTAAAATGTATTTTTTTCTCTTCCTCAGGCAAAACATTAGTTCCCGTGATATTGTTCACGCTATTACTAATTTAGAAAATGTTCTTCTCAGGCATTGAGCAAAGGCAGACATGTCCAAATTATGATAAATTCTCTATTCATGGAATCCAAATCAAGGGTTTGTTTGTTTTTCATATTTCCGTAGTAGCCAAAACAGAGACAAGGCAAAAGCTTATAAATACAACTTACCTCTCTCAAACAATCCTCCATTTAGTGGAGCTAAAAAGGGCAAACTTCATCAAACATCACAGCGGACAGAGTTCTTGAGAGAATATCTTTTAGACTGATTAAAATAAGAGGCTGAAATAAGGACTTGAATTAAAGAGTGGATGGATGAGTTCCTATAAGTAGAGGGTGAGATGACTTTAAATTCATTGAGTTCAAGGTCATGAAATTCTTCAGCAGACCAAAGTCCTTTTCAGATACTCCCCAACTCTCCCATCCCCACCTAACTCCCATTTAATTAATGGTTCTCTTATTCGACTAGATGCAACACCTTTTTTTTTAATTACCTATTGTATGCAGAACTTACTGATAAATGTTAAGGGAGAGTCAAAGTTAATAGAAAACTGGGTCTCTCCCTGGCCTCATGGAAATTAAGACCTTTTTCATCAGAATTTGGTACCCCATCTGAGCCAGTTTTTATGCCATCTGATTCAAATTCTTGGAATGGTAATTTTAGCACAGTTTTGCTCCCAGGCTAGTGGAGGGACAAAACACAAACACAATATTAATGTTACAAATTCACCAAAGGGGTGAATTCTGTGAAGTTAAAGTCTCAAAACTTTCTGCTTGACATCTAAAATCCTCAAAAACCTAATTCTAACCTAGTTCCCTTGCTGTCTTATTATATATTACTGTTGAGGTTTAGGCTCTGCCCACCCAGGGACACCAAAAACTCCTGCAGTTTCATGATGTGATATGGTGGAACTGTCTCAAAGAATTCAGTCAGAACACCTCTAATCCAAGTATAAGCATTCATTGAGATTGATGCCTCTAATGAAGTGGGCTAAGTTCCAAGAGAACCAGAAACTTCAGAGAAAGCAAAATGGATTTTTATAGGGTAAAGATGCAATTACATAACAGGAATTATGAATATTAAAAAAGCAGGAGGAGTTTGTTAAGGGATTAGGTAACAGGTGAGGGGTCCCAGTCACAGTGTAATGTGCATGCGATTACCCACAATGCATACAGAAAACCTATTGGGGGGATATGTATGTATGATAATGATATAATAAATTGTAATAAACCTCTCTATATCAACTTATGACCTAGTTTTATGACCTAGTTTTCTAGGCCAGTTCCTTACTGTTACTGCATAGGTACCTGCTTAGGGAAAGTCCCTTCTATTGTTTTGGGGTGCACATCCTGCTTGGGCATTCTGGTGGTGCTGCTTTCTGATTGGCTGAGTATTGTGGCCCTGTCTGAGATGAGATGGATGTGGTTGCAGTTGAGTGCATGGACACACCTGTTGTTTCTGGGATCCCGTCACATGGACATGCCTGCTGTTCCGTGAGAAATATGAGTTCATGGACACACCTGTTGTTCTAGTGAGCAGTGAGGCATATATGAGAAAGTTAGAATATTGGGAGGGGTGAGGGGAAGCCTGAGTGGCTATGTAGGGGCAGTGGACCTTCTGTTCAGTGGGGCCTGTAGGAAGTTAGAATACTGGGGCTGGTGGCAGCTTTATTAGGATTCCATCGTTACCACCACACTACAGCCAAACTGGTCTTCTTGTTTCTTTTTATATACAACATTCCATTTCCCTTCTTTTTTTTCTTTGCACAGATTTCCCCTATGCCTGAAATGCAAGCAGTTACTCAATCAACAAGCATTTACTAAGGATCTACCCTGTGCCAGACAGGGTAGAATAAGAATAAGACAATCCCTACTCTCAAGGAGTCCACATTCAAACTAACCTCTTCACCTCCACACCTTAAAATTCCTAACTTCCTTAAAAGCCTGGCTCAGATAATACCTCTTAGGCCAGACCTCTCCTCATCCCCAAACTACTAGTGCTGCAGCTACAAAATTACCTTGTATTTACTTTGTAGACATTAGGTTATACTTATTTATGTACATGTTATTTCCTCAAGAGTATAAATTCTCCAAGGGCAGGGATTATTTCTTTATTTACTTGTATATCCCTAGGTGCTAGAATATTACATGGCACAGGGCAGATGTTTAATAACTGCTTGCTGATTCGTTGTCCGATTAGAAAGATTTGGCCATTATTGGGAAAGAAATAACCTAGAGGATATAGGTCTCTAGGCATTAAGTATTTTTAAAATGAGTGAATGAATCTCAGATGAACTCTTTGTAAAGCAACCAAGAGATTGGGGGTAAAGATTAGAGGCAAGGATTGTATCTGCAATATCTAACTGTTTTCAAAGAAATCCTACACATTGTTAGAAATAAATAGGTGCTTACTCTTTGAAGTGAATTCTGAAGATCCAGATGGTGGGAATGATGGTGATGATGACAGTGACAGTGGGCCTGGTGGGGTTAGGGGTTGAAGCTGAGACTGTGGAGTATAGACCCATTTTCCCCTAATATTATAACCATCCTTGAACATTTCCTATTCAGAAGAATCCTATTCTTTTCTCCTAACTAGAAAATGTTAAATTAATATAAAATACCTTAGGTACTTCCAACCCTCAAGTACCATATATTACTTCCCTCCCTTTCCTGAAAGGTTGAAATGGACTAAGCTAAAGTATGACTTGGCCATTTGGATCAAAAGTCAGCCTTGTGTTTCACTCCTCTGCCTTTCATGTCTCGTCTTTATAGCTCAGAAGGAAACTAAGTACCATCTGGGAAATGTCTACTGTTTCTTTCACCCCATTACAGGGTCACCAGTAAGGAGCTCCAAAGGCTTGACTCTCAGACATGGAACACAATTGGTTTCAGGTGGTAATGTTTTCCCCTAGGAAAGCCTTTTGGATTTGTGGAAACTGTGTTTGCTCAGAGAATACAGAAGCACTTTCCAAGATGAATAAAGGAACTGTTCTGTTTTTTAGCATTGTAGAACAAGTGGGTGATACTCTGACAGTTCTGTTTGATTCAGGTATCTCTTCTGACAAGGTCTACACCTCAGTTAAAGTTTTATTCTACCTCTGGTAAAATAAAAATCCTCCTTTCAAAGTGGTGCCACTGAAATTCCTCCTTTGCCTAGACCTAGTTGCTTCACACACTCCTAATAAGTAATGTTTGGCCTAAAAGACTTAATGGAGACATCATTTAAGTAGTGAGAAACACCTACATCTGAAATTAAGCCCCAGGTTCCAGAAAATCTAGTAACATGGTATATCTCTTAGATGTTCCTCAGAATGGAAGTGAGAGTATTCATTCTAATCTGACATTAAACTACTTTGAATAGACTAAACTATATTCAAAATCAATTGAGAAGCGGCCTCTTAGAGTAACAGTAGATGGGAATTACAGCTCCTAGTGTTAATAACAGTACATCCATGACTTAATAACTGATTCAGAAGAAATCCCAAATTCTGCAGAGACGGATCTGTTTATCTCTCACAAGTTCATAAGCATAAAATTTTAGAGCTGGAAAAGATATTAAGAGACCATGAAGCACAATCCCCTTACGCAATGCAGCATCTTCAGTACCATCCCATACTAATAATCATCCAGCCCCACTTGAATACTGCCAGGGAGAAGGAATCCACTATTTCACAAGGGAGTCTTTTCTGTTATTGACTAGAAATTATTGTTTAGAAATAATATACAGAGTCTTTAACCCAGAGAGCCTGCTGCTATTTTTTGACCAAGGAGGTCAAAGGTAGAAAGTTCCCATATACACTTAAATATTCAAAGTAAGACTTTTTTTTATGATAGCAAAAAAAAATGGGAATGAAGTTGATGCTCATTGAGCCAGACTGGAAAAACAGATTGTGATACATGAATGTACTGGAACTTTACTGTACCATGAGGAAAAAAAAAGATTGATATGAACAATTCAGAGATGCAGAGGAAGAATTATGAGAACTGATGCACAATGAAGTAGGAAGAACTTGTAAAACAATGACTACAACAATGTAAATAGAAAGACTACCAAAGAATTCCACACTGAATGCTGTGTAATTTAATGTCCAAACTTGACCCCAGAGAAGAATGGAGAAAATTCCTTCATTACAAGGTGGGTGACAATATACAGGATACATAGAAAATATTGTCAGACAGTTGATGTTTGGTTTGGTTTGGGGATAAATTTTTTTCCCCTTTTTATACTTTGTTAAGAGATGGCTTTCTGAAGAGTAGACCAAAAGGGAGTATATTCAGAAATAAAAGTGACATCAAAATGAAGGATGTCAAAAAATCTTGGAAAAAAAGTAGAAAGTTCTTCCTCACACTGAAACCCTATCATTTCTAGTTCATTTCTCTGAAACTATGAAGACTAAGTATACTCAGCTCTTCAGACAGGTGAGTTAACTTACCTACTGAGAGGCAGCATGATATTAGAGAAAGAGTGCTGAATTCAATAACTGTGTGATTATAGATAAGTCATTAAATTTCTCTTAGCCTTATCAGTTCACCAGTAAAATGAGGGGTTGTGACTAGGTGACCTCTAATATCTCTTCCAGTTCTAAATCTATGATCCTATGAATGAGAAAAAAGTGGTTGCTGAAATAAAAATGATGCAAACATTGGGTAGAGTGGAGGGAAGGGGAGTTAATTTTCCATCTTAGCATTTGTGATGGAGAAGAAAAGTTGAGTATACTATGAATAGATTTTGATTGAAGCAAATTCTAAGAGTAAGAGCCCACACATACAAGTTCTGTTGGAGAAAAATCAACCCAGAAGGGATACAAAGCTCTAAGAATGTAATTTTGAAGACACAGTGAGAAACAATCACAGTAAGGAGGAAAAAGAGTAGTTTATTAAGGAGTCTGATCTGGATTAAAGGGTCAATCAATAATCAAAGGATTAAAGGATCAATAGCCAACTTAGATTTAGAAATGGAGACACATTTTCAAGAGAGAAATCAAATTGTTATGGGTGAAAATTCTTCTATGATTCTCTGCAGCATATAAACTAATCCAAATGGAGGCCCTGATGTTCCTTCATCATATAGGCCACATCAAAATTTCTCCAAAAGATTCCTGGCAATTCAAATGCTGTTCCTAAATGGCTCACAGATAGGATAAGTTCAAAAGGAAAAATATGTCAGATGACCTGGAACATGTGTGAGACATCCGAAAGAGATTAAATATTTGGTGTTGATTAGAATTAGCATTTCAAAAACTCTGGCTAACTTCCCCATAACCATCATTAAAAAGCCACTCCTGGCCCACAGGAGTAGGGCACTGTGCCCAATCCCTTCACCACTAAGGGGCCCATCTTCTCTAAGCCCATGCCCCTGTGGGGTCCTTCTGCTAGATCCATGAATGTAATCCAAGTTCTTTGCTGTGGAAACTTGTACTCTAATAAGAGAACTAGGCTTCCTTTTCTCATATTCTTCCCTTCACTAAACACGCTCCTTAAAGTCCCAGAACAAATTATTCAAAGCTTGTGTTATGGCTCAAGTGTAGGTCTCCCCAAAGGCAGAAAATACAAAAGTATTCAATGAGCAATGTGAATCAAATATAGGACTGTTCTTCATTTATAACAAGGGGAATGGAAGCACCTACTATATGCTAGGCACTACTCTAAGTGCGTTGCAAATATTATTTCATATTATTTCATTTGATCTTCACAATAATCCTGGAAGGTAAGTGCTATTAATAGCTGAAGAAATTGAGAGTGACACGCCCAGGGTTACATAGAGAGGGTCTCAGGTGAGTCATATTTGAACTCAAGTCTTTCCAACTCTAGGCCCAGTGCTCTATGTCTAGACACAAAACAGTCCCAGAGTGGATCAAAAGAGAGATTTAAAAATAATTCAGCAGCATAGATAATACTTACTATTACAATTTTTTGGAGAATTATACTTAAATCTCATCAGAACATAAAAGTAGTTTGTGGGATTACCAAATAGGCATTGGATATTTCACCTTGGCTCTTCAAGGACTAAAAAATTCCCGTCTATATTTTCTGACAAAACAGCCCAGGTTCTTATTGGTAGTCAGTTTTTCCAAAATCTATGGGGTAGTTGCTGAGGACTCCTACCACAACTTCCAAACAGCTGCTGCCAAAGAGGTCCCAGAGCCTCTGGACCTGAAACTCATAATGTCACCTTCAAACCTGACATACCCATCTCAGAACAGATATTCATTCCCCCAAGACCAGGAGCTAATGCACATAAAAGAGGCTGCCTTGTACTCAGGCTCAGTCATATCTGGGTAAACAGGAGATTTGATTTATCTTCCATGTGCTCATAACTTGCAGTTAACTAAGGTGGGGGATACTGGAAGCCACCCCTCCTCCACTCTTCGCAGAAAATAACTTGAAATCGTTCTGAAATAATTTGCAACCAAATAAGAAGAGAACACCAAAAGTAGGGTAAATCCATTATAATACTTATAGGATCATCCACTCCAGTCTTTATGGGTCTTTAGTCCCCAGGAGTTTCCACAGGGGCTCTGGGCACATATTCCCCTAAATCAATCAATCAATGACTCCTATAGGCCAGGTCACTCCACTATACTTATTATTTATCAATCAATTAACTTTATCTGTCTCTTAGGCTCTTAGCATATACTACCTTGAATTGTTAGTATTGATGGATTAGAGTATTGACCTTTCATGTACTACTCTCTCTTCAACTATGTTGTAAGTGCTCAAGGGCAGCAATTGTGTTTTATAATCTTCCAATATCTAGCTCCAAATACAATAATACTTAATAGAAACAAAAACAAACATTTAGTAAGTGCCTATTATGTAGAATAAAGATTTTAAAAATGTCTAAACCCTCAAGAAAGTATGATGGTTAAAAAGGTTTGATAGGTGTAATTTCTGGATAATTTAATCATTTTATTAATAATGCCAGAATTTTAATAAAAGGATGGTCTTCTCTGTCCCCATAGTAGATTTTTATGGTCAGACTCTTTTTTTGTTTCCAGTCTATTTCTTGACTTTTAACTTTATGTTAATGTGGGCTTTACTCACTGGGGTGGGGAGGGGGAGCAGGGGTAGAGATTGTCCCAACCTTCAAGCTTTTTCACATTGGTGTTTTCTTTAGCTAATTCTCAATGTCCTTAAATTTTCAGTGCTTCTGAGGTGGTGTGATACAGGGAGAGGTGTGGTTACTGCTTTCCTAGTCTTTGTCCTAGTCTTTACCCATGAAGAGCCCCTGTTCCCTTGCATCCACAAGTGCAAGGACACCTCTCTGTTCTTGAACTGTGATAAGGTTTCCTTCTCTCTTGCAGCTTCAAGCACTCCTCTTTGCCCCCAAATTGTGACCTAGAACTATGTATATGCAATGGAATTGCCAAACATAATCTGATCCTTTGACCAGTTCTAGCACATGGAGGGACTGGACCCTAACCCAGTATCAAAAACTCCTCCATCCTATCTCCCAAGGGTCTTGGACTAGAAAAAATGTCTTGCCCCAATCTTTTGTTGGCTATACCACTCCAGAATTCAATGTGACCTGTTTTGTTTTGTTTTGTTTTGTTTTTAAGTGGTTTAAAGGGGAATATTGAGAGAGTTCAACTGGGTTGAAGCTTCTACTCTGCTATCATGATTCTGCCTTCTTGATGATATACATCTCAAACAATCTGTGTGTCTTATCTAGAAATGCTGTAACTAGAAACTATTCACATACAGGACAATTAGCTATTGTGTAATTATGCCTTTGTTTGAACACTATATAACATAAACCTTACAGAGGCTTGGGGAAGCAGGTCACACATATTTTGGCTCTCCCCTATGGCGATCAACTTGATAGCCTTTTCTAAAACTTTTTTTTCAGTTTTGGGTTTGTTCTAGACCAACAATTTGGTATCAGAAGTGGGAAACCTGATGGTTCACCAGAGAAACAATAAAGATTTCCAGGGGAACAAGTAAGTAATTTTTCCAGATAATCTTCTCAGTCTCAGGATCAAGTAAGGGTGGGACCAACCTATAAGTGATCAAATAAGGCACAATGAGAACCTGATAAATACCCAGAGAGGTACTAAAATGTGTTAGAACTAGCCTAGTCAGCCTGATCCACAGACTAGTGGATCACCTAAGACTGATCACCCAAGGACTCTGAAGCAGCTCTGTAATTGGGTAAAATTTAATTAGTCCTCTGGCATATATTTCTTTCTTTTTCTTTCTCCTTTTCTTTCTCTTTCTATATTTCTCCCCTCAACCCTCCCATGATTATTAGAGGTGGCACAGTGGATAGGATAACAGGTGGAAGACTCATTCTCTTAAGTTCAAATCTTGGCCTCAGACACTTACTAGCTCTGTGACCAGGGCTCTATTTACCTCAGTTTCCTCATCTATAAAATAATCTGGTAAAGGAAATGGGAAATCACTCCAACATCTTTGTTAAGAAAATGCCAAATGGGAAGGTGTCCTAGCAGTACCAGACCTTAAATTGTACTATAAAGCAGCAATTATCAAAACTACTTGGTATTAGCTAAGAAGTAGAATGGTAGACCAGTGGAATAGGTTAGGTACACAAGACACAGCAGTCAATGACTATAGATCCACTGTCTGATACACCCAAAGATACTAGTTTCTGGGATAAGAACTCACTATTCAACAAAAATTACTAGGAAAACCAGAAAATAGCATGGCAGAAACTGGGCATAGACCAACATCTTACACCTTATGCCAAGATAAAGTCAAAATGGGTACATGATTTAGATATAAAGACTGATACTATTAGCAAACTAGGAGAGAACAGAATAGTTTACCTGTCAGATTTATGTAAAACAGAAGAATTTATGACCAAACAAAAGATAGAGAACATTATGAATTGAAAAAGAGATGATTTTTATTACATTAAATTGAAGTTTTCACAAAGAGAGCCAATGCAACCAAGTTTCGAAGGGAAGCAAAAAGCTGGGAAACAATCTTTACAGCCAGTGTCTCTGATAAAGGCCTCATTTCTAAAATATATAGAGAACTGAGTCAAATTTATGATAGTACAAGTCATTCCCAAATTGATAAATGGTCAAAAGCTATAAACAGGCAGTTTTCAGAGGAAGAGATTAAAACTATTTATAGTCATATGAAAAAATGCTCTAAACCACTATTGATTAGAGAAATACAAATCAAAACAACTCTGAGGTATCACATCACATCTATCAGATGGGCTAACATGACAAAACAGGAAAATGATAAGTGTTGTAGAAGATGTGGGAAAACTGGCACACTAACACATTGTTGGTGGAGTTGTGAATTGATCCAACCATTCTGGAGAGCAATTTGGAACTATGCTCAAAGGGCTATAAAACTGTGCAAACCCTTTGACCTAGCAATACCACTTCTAGGGCTGTATCCCAAAGAGGTCATAAAAATGGAAAAAGGACCCACATATACAGAGATATTTATAGCAGCTCTTTCAGTGGTGGCAAAGAATTGGAAATTGAGGGGATGCCCAGCAATTACGGAATGGCTGAACAAGTTGTGGTATATGAATGTAATGGAGTACTATTGTTCCATAAGAAATGATGAGCAAGCAAACTTCAGAAAAGCCTGGAAAGACTTATATGAACTGATGCCGAGTGAAGTGAGCAGAACCAGGAGAACATTGTACTCAGTTTTAGCCACATTGTGTGATGACTAACTTCGATAGACTTAGCTCTTCTCTTCAATGCAAGGATCTAAGACAATTTCAAAAGACTCATGATGGAAAATGCCATCTGCATCCAGAGAAAGAACTATGGAGTCTGAATGCAGATTGAAGCATACTATTTGCTCTCTTTTTGTTCTCGTTGTTTCTTCTTTCTCATGTTTCCTCCCACTGGTTCTAATTCATCTTTACAATATGACTAATGTGAAAATATGTTTAATATGAATGTATCGAGAGAGCTTCTATCAGATTGTATGCCATCTGGGGTAAGGGGGAGGGGGAGAAAATTTAGAACTCAAAATCTTATGGAAGTGAATGTTGAAAACTAAAAATTAATTAATTCATCATTTTTTTTTCAAAAAGATGAAAACCCCGAATAGGGGTCATGACAAAAATTACAGAACAATAAGAAGGTTGGAAAAACTGGGATTTCCACTTCAGAAGTTCTCCTGCATGAATAAGGTTATGTTTTTGTTAGAGATATTGAGGAAGAATACCTAGCTAAGCCATAGACTGCTATTAAAAAAATTACAGAAAGCTAGACTTGAATGGTGGGAAGATTAGTAAAGTTTTGTAACTAAAATATCTCTTCTAGCTATCTGTAATATGACATAATTTTGATGCTAAACATTCTTTCCTACTAAGCAGGTATTTACTTCTACTGACATTTTGATCAGACTTTCAGTGGGAGATGAGGTTTTAGAATAGGCAAAAACGAAACAAACAAAAAAAAATACTAGATACTGTCTCTGTTTTTTCAAGCCTGGCCAGACTGGGATTGCAAAGATAAAGACAGACATTAAGAAAGAAAATTTTTTTCCTGGTTTGCAGAAATTTATGACATTATAAGCTAATTAGAAACTAAATTTATAATTATAATGTCTTTACTGTAAATCCCTAAATTATGGTTTAATGTTTTATAAATACTGAAATCTCTTAGTGGATTGGGATGAGGAAGACATTTGCAGTTGCCAACAGATAAGATTGCATGAAAATAGCACTAATGGCCTTTTTTCCTTATCACCTTTTCCCCAGGACAATGACAGATTCTTCATTTTAGTAGAAAGCAATTTCGCCATGTATTTTCTTCTGTGAATGATTCAACATAACTTAATTGTTTGGGTAAATTAGAAACAAAGTCACCTAAAAGAAATTGAAATAGACTATACAACTCAAAGGTAAAGTTTTTGCAATTAATTTGTATGGTATAAGCAAATTTGTGCGGGAGAGAGTTAGTTGAGTGTTAGACTGATAAATGAATGTTAAAGATGAGACAGAGTCCATAGGTTCCCAAAGCGGGTGATACCGTTCCCCTGGGAGGCACTGGAATGACTCAGGGGTTGTGGCAGTAGTAGCCTTGGGTGAAATTTGGTAGCATTGAATAAAAATAAGGGTTAACAAAACCTAACCCCAGGGGGCAATGAGTAATTTTTTTTTGAAAAGGGGGTGGTGGGCCAAATAAGTTTGGGAACCTCTGAATGAAGAGAAGTAGCAAAGATATAATGAATTGTCAAGTCACAATGTAATAAGAAAGATGCAGTTTTGAAGTTTGTAGGGCTTTAATCAAAGTCCACTGGAAGAGAAAAGAGAGGAGCTTAAGGAAGTAGACATGAGAGGAAAATGTGTAGAAAGTTAAAGTTGGAGTCCATTTACACTGACAATGTGAATGGAGACTTTGAAAATACGAGTGTGGAATTTTGGAAAGAGAGGTTTGAAGACTTTTCTTATCTCATTGAGATAAGAAGGATATGAGAAATCTTTTATAGCTGTAAATCTGTGGACACCAGTTGGGGAAATGCCTGTTAGGATACTCAATATTCTAGCAAGTTACAGCATTTACAAAATGAAAACTATAGAAATAAATTTGCAGCACGGAATTATTTGAGTATAGTATACTAAAATTCTGTCCTTGGAGTACCATTGGAAGGGTATTTTCTAATCTTTGGGGCCTCATGGGCCCCAAAAGAAGAGAATGTGAAAATATGAGACTTCCACCACAATTCTTTGGAACTGAAATAACTGAAAGAAGTGAGCTCTATAATTTGAGGTGTTGGCAATTAATGGCCCTTGGGAAAATTGAGATTTTGATTGATACAATTGTAACTGTAATTCTGGATTTGATTTAATTCAGTTTATGCTAAAACTAAATTATGTTGTGGTTTCATTTAAAGTAAGATGCATTTGCCTATCGACATAATTGTGATGTTTGACCCTCTATAGGAAGATCAGATCTTAATGTAAAATACGCTTGATATTTGGCATTAAATCAATATACTTAGTAACTGCATGAATAAGAATTAAAAGTGCAATTGCTTCAAAATTACTCTATATTGGTTTTGAATGCAATTAGTATAGATTGTCAAGTTGATAGATGGATGAAATTATTTCCTATGTAAGATGATTTGGAAGTGCATTCAGCTGAACTGATATTATTTAACTGGCAATAAGTTTTGTGTTATATTGTAAAGTTCATTTTTTTTCATTATTAGACTTCTTTTTTTGTGTTGTGATTTTTGGAAAATCATTATATAAGAAATTCTTTCAATGTGAAAACATAAATAATACCTTGAGTATGATACAACTGCATCATACAATTCACTTCTTTTAAGATGGGTGCTAATAGATTATGAATTGAGCTGCTAAAGAATGTGGTCAAAATGTTTGACAACTATTTGTGTTTTGCTTTAAAACGAATGGTCAAAATTACTTAATGTTTGGGGAAAGTACCACATAACATTTGTAAATTGTCTTCATCTGTGAAGTTGTTTAGAACTTTTTATTTTGGCAGTTGCGTAAAATCTTATCAATTTTGTGAAATAATTTAATGAAAAAAAAGTGTTCCAAAACATTCATGATTCTAAAATAATTATTTAATTTGCTGAGAAACTGAAATTGCCTCCTTGATCACAGTCAAAATTGGGGGATTTGCACACATGCTTAGAGTATAAAGGTGATTTTTTTACCTGATGATAAATTGTTTGGTCATTGATTGAAGTTCTATATGAGGCAATTTAGTAACTATTTAGTTGAGATTTAAAGATTTTATCTTTGTCTTGAAGGTTAATATCCAATACCTTCAGTAGATATCTGCTAGTCTGGAAGCTTACAGTAAGTAGCCAAATATTTTTTGGGTTTTGAGTGGACTATCACTTATTCACTATCTGTATGAAACTACAGAATATGATTACTCTTAATTTCTAGTGACTGATTTCTGCTCAAGGATGGATTTAAACTATAAAGGCTGGATAAGATAGGGCCCTGTCTATGCTAATTATTAGCTGTTATTGCAACAACATGAAGAAAATAATAATGGTAACTGTACCTAGCCTTAAGTACTGATTAATGAACCCTAATATTTGAGGTAAAACCTCTTGGGACTATAAAATGATATTCTTCTGAGTTTTTATTGCATATATAAATATCTGAACTGGCATGAATCCAATAATCCACCATTCAAGGGAAATGTCATGTGCTACTTGAACTGCTACAAGTGGATATCTGTGCTTGAGAGGGCAACTTTGCTAAGGTCATAGGAGCATCTGCTTGACTCAGTTTTTCTATCATGCTTTTTCCTTTGTGAAAAGAAAATTTTCCCACCTGGTTAATTTTGAGCCTTGCTATGATACCCTGTGAATAATGTAGAATGAGTGTCTATTAATTATGATATTTACCTAGAATCAAACAGAACTAAGGAAGCTTTCCCCTGTTGTGCTTATGTCAAGTCAGTTTGTACCCTTGAAGGAGCAGTCTTGATATTATTACCATTGCTAAAACATATTATAAGCATGTCTCTCCTTCTTCCTTTCATATGAAATTTCTAAAATCATGGCTGGTGAATTGTAAAGGTTTTTAGAATGAAACTCATAATATTCAAACTTCTCTGAGTAGCTATAATGGGATGCAAGTATGAAATACCTTAATGTTTTTAATTTTACTAATCTTAATTTGTGATCAGTGTTTCTGGTCAGCTTCTTATCCTCAACAACTAGGTAAATAAGTTCTTAGGCTTGCCATCCATCCTCTTGTACATAATTATGCATTTATGTGTAATATCAGGTCTGCATAGCATCACTTCTAGATAATGTGATCATATGTAAATACATATGTATATACATATTTGTATATGGTCACATTATCTAGAAAAGAAGTGATACTGTGTGAACTTGATATCATACATAAATCCAGTTTTATGATATATACATAATTAAATAAAATTATATGACATATAACATTGTGTGTGTGATCAAACAACCTTAGAACCACTGAAAACTTCCAAACCACCAAAAGCAGCTCTGAAAAACAGCAATGGGAAAAAGTCTGATGCATAAAACAATTCCCTTCCCACAAAAAAATCAGGAACAGATCCCAATATTAACACAAAGTTCGAATCTAGAAATAGGGTGGGAAAATGAGCAAACAAAAAAAAAATACCTGATCATAAAAAGCAACTATGGTAGCTTTTTTTTTAAAGAGGAAATTTTAAAGGGCTACTAAGTGTCTGAGGCTGGTTTAAATTAAGGTGCTCCTGACTCCAGGGGCAGTGCTTTAGCCATTGCAACATCTAGCTGCCCACCTCCTTTTTTATTTGTCAAGTCTTTATTGGGTAAGTTGGGAAGGTAGGCAGGGTCCAGTTTAGTCCTTCTTGGCAGCAGGCTTCCTTGTGGGAGCTAGGACATTGTTGAGCTTCTCTCTCTTCCTCTTGGCCCAAGTATGAGTACCACCCTTTTTTTAATGAACTTAAGTGATATCTTGTCCTTCAAGATCTTTAACAATTCCATGACCTGCCTCTCATAAAAGGGAAACCCACACACCTCCCAGATCATATCTCTCACAAACCTAGTGTGTTTGGACGAGCACTCATGACAGTGGCAGTTTCATATCTTCAAACATTTTTGGTAACTTTGTGGCCCTTGTTGAAGCCTGCGGCCATGGGGTGATGGATGGCCATGGATATGCTGCTACTGCAGCCCCAGTGGTGACAGAGGAAGAAAACAATTGAGTCAAAAGAGCTGTAAGAAAAGCCTTAAAAATGTGAATTAGAAAGAAGTCCAACAAGAATTCCTAGAAGAGCTATAAAAAATTTATTTTCAAAATCATATAATAGTGATAGAGAAATTAAAGTAAAAGAAGAAAATTGCAAAAAGAAAATTAACAGCTTGATAAAAGAGATACAAAAATACTGAAGAAAATAACAACTTTTAAAAAAAAAGAATTGGCCAAATGGAAAAAGAGGTACAAAAATTCTCTGATGAAAATAACACCTCAAAAAGCAGAATTGTTCTAAAAGGAAAAGAGGTACAAAAGCACACTGAAGAAAATAATTCCTTAAAAATTAGAATCAGGCAAGTGAAAGGTAATGACTCCATGAAACACCAAAAATAGTCAAATAAAGTAAAAAGCATTAAAAAAAGAAGAAGAAGAAAAGAGGGGCAGCTAGGTAGTGCAGTAAGTAGAGCACCAGCCCTGGAGTCAGGAGGACCTGAGTTCAAATCTGGCCTCAGACACTTGACACATTTTCTAGCTGTGTGACCTTGGGCAAGTCACTTAACCCCAATTGCCCTGACTTCCCCCCCTCCAAAAAAAATTAAAATAAAAAAAGTTTTTAAAAAAGGAAAAATTGAAATAGTTCATTTAAAAAACTGACCTAGAAAATGTTCAAGGAGATATAATTTAAGAATTATTAGATTATCCAATGAAGGGGGAAATGTTGAGGAGGGGCAACACTTGAAACTCAATCACATACAAATTGGTTCTAAAAGGGAAATCATGTATACATATGTGCATGTGTGTAATGGCAAGCAAAGTAGGATTTTTTGCTAGATTGAGTTCTAGCCCGTCAAAGACTTGTGAGTTTTAGCCAATCAACATGTACTGAGTTCTAGCCAATCATAGACTTGTATGTGAGTTCTAGCCAATCAGATGTGTATTGAGTTTTAGCCAATCAGATGCCGACTAGAACTGTATATAAAGACAGCCAGTGGTGTGAGAGAGCAGACATTGAGAAAGCCAGTGTCAAGAGGGTGACACAGCATTGAGAAGAAGAAAATGAAGAGAAGAGTCAAAAAAGAAGAATGAACTTTGAGTGTTGAGCTAAGAGGAAACTTCTGAGAGCTGGGAGGAGACCTTTGAGAAAGGAGACCTCTGAGAATGAAGAGAAGACCTTTGATGGCAGAAACTTGCTGAAGGAGCCTCTGAGCTGTAAATGCAAATAGAGGTATAGGGCAGAAACCTGCACATTGCAAAGAGACTTGGCTTAAGCACCCTCTTAAGAGCTGTTAAAGTGAACTGAGCTGTTAACACAGAGCCTCTGGCCTTTGAGGTGAATTGAGATTGTGGTACTGGTAGTATGTATTGTTGCCCTGTTAAGCTTTGCTTTCCCAGAAACAGAAGCTGCAGGCATGAATCCCTGGAGCCTGCTGTCTGGCAGGAATAGGAAAAGCTTGGAGTGGAGCAGTCCCCATGAGCTGATACCTGGTACAGGAGAAGAAAGCTGCCTACATGTGAATCCAGGTGAGAGTAGGGAGTGGTCAGCCCACATAGGAATAGCCATGGGACTTGAAAGTCAACCTTGAGTCAAGATGAAAGAGGACTTTACTTGAATGCTTGGTATTGATTAAGGAGATTGTTCTTATTGTGACCTAGGGGTAGATGGTGTGGTATTTTCTGCTACCCTTTAGGATTGTGTTGTGCTAGGGAAGAACTTAGCCTGGGACCCCTTTCTGTGTAAATAAGTATTTTGGGGAATGCTACTGAATGCAATGATATACACTATGAGCCATATGAGTGATATGATATAATGTGATATGATATGATATATGATGTGATAGATGACTATAAGATGATATGTTTTGCTTAAGGATGTTATTATGAATGTTATGTTTTATCGAACAATTTTATTGCTGAGAGAGTTCATTATACTATGTGATTAGGCCCTTAAAATTATTCACAGCAGCAATCCTCAAGTGTACAGCTGTGATTGGCATTACAGTGTGTATGTGTGTACATACATTATATATACACACACACATATATATATACATACATACATATATATATATATATATATACATATATATATATATGGAGAGAAGAAAAGAGACAGAGAGAGAGAGAGAGAATGAAGAGAGAGAGAGAGAGAGAGAATGAAAGAGAGAGAGAGAGAGAGAACACTAGTAACTGAAATTGATTTTAACCATCAGTGAAGTGAAAGGGGAAGGGGAAAAGAGAAAGGGGGTGTGTTAAAAGGGAAGGCAGGTAAAATAAGGCAGTGGTCAGATGCAAAACAGACTTGAGAGAAGGGACAAGATAAAAAGAGAGACAGAAGGATAAACAGAAGAAAAAACATGCAAGGAAATGTACACTTAGCTGTGAATGTAAATGAGATGAACTCATACACCAAACAAAAGCAAATAGAATGGATTAGAAACCAGAATCCAACATTATATGTTTACAAGAAACATACTTGAAGCAGAGAGACACACACAGAAAATTAAAATCAGGGGCTAGAGCAGATTCTATTATGTGTAAAAAATTAGTTAAAAAATAAAGTAAAAAATAAAAGTAAAGTAAAAAAGACACGGGTAGCAATCATGATTTCAGAAAAAGCAAACTCAAAAATAGATCTATTTAAAAGGGATAAGCAGGGAAATTATATCTTACTAAAAGGAACTATATGGAATTAATATCAATACTAAACATATTTGCGCCAAATGGCATAACATCTAAATTCTTAAAGAAAAAACTAAATCTATTGGAGGAGGAAACAAACAGTAAAACTTTGCCAGTGGGGGAATTCAACCTTCCCCTAACAGAATTAGAGAAACCTAACCAAAAAAGAAAAAAGTGAAGATATGTCGAATCTTAGAAAAGTTATATATGATAGACCTCTAGAGAAAACTGAATGGAAATAGGAGTATACCTTTTCTCAACTGTGCAGGCCACCTTCATAAGAACTGAACTTGTATTAGGACATAAAACCCAAACAAGCAAGTGCAAAACAGCAAAAATATTAAATGCACCCTTTTCAGAACCCAATACAATAAAAATTTAATTTCATAAGGACTGTGGAAGCACAGAAAAAAAAGGTAATTGGAAACCAAGCAATCTATTTCTGAAGAATGAATAGGTGAAAGAACAAATCATAGAAACAATTAATAACTGCATTGAAGAGAAAGACAACAAAATTTGTAGGATGCAGGCAAAATAGTACTTAGCAGAAAATTAATATCTCAAATGCATACATCAATAAAAGAAAAAAAATAAGATTAGATAGATCCATGAATTCAGCTTGCAAGTAAAAAAAAACCTAGACAAAGAACAAATTAAAAATCCTCTATTAAAAACTGAAATGGAAATCTGGAACATCAAAGGAGACAGTAAAATTGAAAGAAAAAATGAATAACAAATAAAACTGTGAGCTGGTTTTATAAAAAAAAATAAAATAGAAAATAAATATAAAAAATAAAAAAGAAAGAAGAAAACCAAATTACCACTGTCAAAAAAGGAAAAGGTGAATGCATTACCAACAAAGATGAAATTAAAGCAAATATTAGTAGTTATTAGGCCCAATTATATGCCAGTAAAACTGATAATCAAAGTGAAATGGATGAATATTTACAAAAATACAAACACCCCAGATTAACAGAAAAGGAAATTGAATACTTAAATAACCTTATCTTTTAGAAGAAAGAGAGAGAGAGAGAGGGAGGGAGAGAGAGAAACTGAAGAAGCCACCAAAGAGCTGTGTAAGAAAAAATCCCCAGGACCACATGTATTAACAAGTGAATTCAACCAAATATTTAAGAAATGATTAATCCAAACACCATATAAACTATCTGAAAAAAATAGATAAAGAAAGAATGTCACCCAATTCCTTTTATGAAATAAATATGTACTGAAGATGGCAGAGTAAAGGCAGGTACTTGCCTGAGCTCTCCCCCAAACCCCTCCAAATACCTTTAAAAATGAGTCTAAAATTCTAGAGCAGCAAAACCCACAAAAAGACAGAATGAAACCAATTTCCAGCCTAAGACAATCTGAAAGGTTGACAGGAAAGGTCTGTTGCACCAGGGTGAGAGAGGAATGCAGTCCAGTACAGTTTGTGTGGGCCCAGACCAGAACCCAGCAAACCCACAGCAGGCATCAGGGAACCAAACCACTGGCAGCAGTGGGGGTTTCCAGACTTCTCAGCCCACAAATGCCAAAGACAACGTAAAAGGTCAGTAGGAAAGGTCTATCTGACCTAGGTGAGAGAAGAGTGCAGTCAGGGTAGGCCACGCCAGCACAGTACAGCACCACCGAATCAGGAGCAGTCTTTGGGAGTGACAAGATCAGCAGCAGTGGTTACTACTTCTGGAGGTCTCAGCCCACAGGTGGTAAGGGGATCAAACAATTGGTCAGAAGGAGATTACAGGGGTCTTTTTGCAAGCACTGAGACAGAACTCTGTTTCTTTGCCCATACTTGGATCTGCCTCACAGTCTTTGGTGGCAGTCCTGGGGTGAGGAGGAGCACTAGCATAGCAGAGCTTGTGGAAGTAGTGGAGGGGGGGACCCTCCTCACAGTTCTAGGTCAAAAAAGAATGCTTGTGGGGTCACTCATAGTCCAGAGCACAGGCCAGGAGAGTAGCAAACACATCTCCTTAAAACTAAAAACTTACAGTTCCCTAGAAGTATCTCTCAAAACAGCTGCACAAAACCCCTGAAGCTTGGAACAGTTCTCCCTCTATACTGGAAGAAGAGCCCTACCTTAATAAAGAGTTAAAAAGTCAAGCAATAAGCTGAGAAAATGAGCAAGCAATGGGAAAAAACTCTGACAGGAAAGATCAAAATATACCCTCAGAAGAAGAAAACAAAGCCAAAACTCCTACATCCAAATCCTCCAAGAAAAATATGAATTGGTCTCAGGCCATGGAAGAGCTCAAAAAGGATTTGGAAAATCAAGTAAAGAGAAGTAGAGGAAAAATTGGGAAGAGAAATGAGAGTAATGCAAGAAAATCATGAAAAACATGTCAACAGCTTGGTAAAAGACACAAAAAAAAACCACTGAAGAAAATAACACCTTAAAAAATAGACTACACCAAATCACAAAAGAGGTCTAAAAAGCCAATAAGGAGAAGAATGCCTTAAAAGTCAAAACTGGCCAAATGGAAAAGGAGGTCCAAAAGGAGACTCACTGAAGAAAAAAAATTCCTTAAAAATTAGAATAGAGTAAAGGGAAGCTAATGATTTTATGAGAAATTGAGAAATTATAAAACAAAACCAAAAGAATAAAAAAATAGAAGACAATGTGAAATATCTAATTGGAAAATCAACTGACCTGGAAAATAGATCCAGGAGAGATAATTTTAAAATTAATGAACTATCTGAAAGCCATGGTTAAAAAAAAGAGCCTAGACATCATCTTTCAAGAAATTATCAAGGAAAACTACCTTGATAGTCTAGAATCAAAGGGTAAAATAGAAATTGAAAGAATCCACCTCCTGAAAGAAAACCCAAAATGAAAACTGCCAGAAATATTATAGCCAAATTCCACAGATCCCAGGTCAAGGAGAAAATATTGCAAGCAGCAAGAAAGAAACAATTCAAGTATTTTGGAAGCACAATCAGGATAACACAAGATTTAGCAGCTTCTATATTAAGGGATCAGAGGGATTGGAATATGATGTTCCAGAGGTCAAAGGATATAGAATTACAACCAAGAATCACCTACCCAGCAAAGCTGAGTATAATACATGAAGGGGGCATGGGGAAATGATACTCAGTGATATAGAGGAATTCCATGTATTCTTGAGAAAAGACCAGAGCTAAATAAAAACTTTGACTTTCCAATACAAGACTCAAGAGGTACATGACAAAGTAAACAGAAAAGATAAATCACAAGGGACTTATTAAAGTTAAACTGTTTGCATTCCTACATGGAAGGATGATGATATTTGTAACTCATAAAATCTTTCTCATTATTGGGGAAGTTAAAAGGAGTTTATATAGACAGAGGGCACAGGTGTGAGTTGACTATGAAGAGATTATATCTAAAATATGAAATTAAGAGGTGAGAGAGAGGAATGTACTGGGAGAAAGAGAAAGGGAGAAGTAGAGTAGGGTAAATTACCTCACACAAAAGAGGCAAGAAAAAGCTTTTACAGTGAAGAGGAAGAGGGGGCAGGTGAAAGGGAATCAGTGAATCTTACTCTCATCAGAATCAGCTTAAAGTGGGAATAATATACACATATTGGGTATAGAAATTTGTCTTACCTTACAGGAAAGTAAGGGGAAAGGGGATAAGAGAAGGGAGGGGGTAATAGAAGGGAGGGCAGATGGGGGGAGGGGGTAATCAGAAGGAAACACTTTTGAGAAGGGACAGGTGAAAGGAGAGAATAGAATAAATGGGGGGCAAGATAGAATGGAGGGAAATATAATTAGTCTTTCACAACATGAATATTATGGAATTGTTTTGCATGAGTACACATGTATAGCCTCTATCAAATTGCCTCCCTTCTCAATGACGTGGGATGGGGAGGGAGGAAGGGAGAGAATTTAGAAATCAAAGTTTGAAAACAAATGTTAAAAATTGAGGTTTTTCACATGTGACTGGGGAAAAAATAAGACAAAAAAAATTTAAAATAGAATAAAAAAGAAGTAAATGTGTTGCTGATCTATAAGCCAAAGGGAGGAGAGAGAAGAGAGGAGAGAGGAGAGAGGAGAGAGGAGAGAGGAGAGAGGACAGAGGAGAGAGGAGAGAGAGAGGGAGAGAGAGAGAGAGAGAGAGAGAGAGAGAGAGAGAGAGAGAAGAACCAATTTCCTTAATGAAAGGTGATACAAAAATTTTTAATGAAATACTATCAAGGAGTTTACAGTGGTATATCACAAAGATCATATACTATGAACAGGTGAAGTTTATACCAGGAATTCAGGGCTGGTTCAATATTAGGAAATCTATTACCATAATTAATCACATCAATAAAAAACAGCAAAATCATATGACTTTATTAATAGATGCAGAAAAGGCATTAGATAAAATACAATACCCATTTCTGTTTGAAACCTTAGAAAGTGTAAGAATCAATGGAACCTTTCTTAAAATAAATAGCATCTATCTAAAACCATCAATAAGCATCATCTGTAATGACAGTAGGCTAGAAGACTTCCCAATAAGACCAGAAGTAAAGCAAAGATGCTCATTATCACCACTATTATTCAATATTGTACTAAAATGTTAGATATAGCAATAAGACAAGAAAAAATTAATTGAAGGAATAAAATAAGCAGTGAGGAAATCAAACTACTACACTTCGCAGATGATATGATGGTATGCTTAGAGAACCCTAGAGAATTAACTTAAAAACTAGTTGAAATAATTAACAACTTCAGCAGAGTTGTAGGATATAAGATAAATTCACATGAATCAGCAACATATCTATATACTACCAACAAAACTCAGCAGCAAGAGGTAAAAAGGCAAATTCCATTTAAAATAATGACACACAATATAAAATATTTGAAAATCTACCTGCCAAGACAAACCCAGAAATGATATGAACACAATTACAAAATACTTTTCACAGAAATAGTGACAGATCTAAGCAATTGGAGAAATATTAATTGCTCATGAGTTGGCCAAGCCAATATAATAAAAATGACAATTCTATCTAAATTAATTTACTTATTGCCTGCAGTACCAATCAAACTACAAAAGTATTATTTTGTAGAGGTAAAAAAATTAGTAACAAAATTCATCTAGAGAGCAAAACGTCAAGAATATCAAAGGAACCAATGGAAAAAATGTGAAAGAAGGCAGCCTAGCAGTTCCAAATTTCAAACTATATAGTAATCATCAAAACAATCTGGTATTGACTATGAAATAGTGTGGTGGATCCGTGGAATAGATTAAGTATGCAATACAGAGGCATAAAAGACCATAGTTATCTACTGTTTGATAAATCCAAAGATCCAAGCTTTTTGGATAAGAAATCAACTTTTGACCAAAAAAAAATTTGTTTTGAAAACTGAAAATCAGTTTGGTAGAAACTAGGTAGAGACCAATAACTCCCATTGTACACCAACATGAGGTTAAAATGGATAAATGATTTAGACATAAAGAGGATGTCATAAAAAATTAAGGAAGCTTGGGAAAATGTACCTGTCAGAAATATAAATAAGGGAAGATTTTTGTTGTTGTTGTTTTTTAACAAACAAAAGATAGAGGGCATTATTAGCAGGTGTAAAATGGGTGATTTTGATTAAATTAAATAGGTTTTCTACAAACAAAATCAATGCAGTCAGGACTAGAAGGAAAGCAGAAAGATGGAGAAAAATTATACAGCAAGTGTCTCTGATAAAGGCTTCATTTATCAAATTTATAGAGAATTGAGTCAAGTTTATAAGAATATCAGTCAGGATATGAACACGCAGTTTTTCACATGAAGAAATCAAAGCTATCTACAATGAAATGGAAAAAATGCTCTAAATCAATATTGATTAGAGAAATACAAATCAAAAGAACTGGTGAGGTACCACCTCACAATAAACAGATTGGCTAACATTACAGAAGAGGAAAATGAGAAATGTTGGAGAGGATATGGACTAATTTGTACACTAATTCACTGTTGGTAGAATTGTGAACTGATCTAACAATTCTATATTATTCCCTCTTTGAGTCAATTCTGATGAGAGTTTCACTCACTCCTCAACTCCCTCTTCCTTCTCCACTGTAGAAGTTTTTTTTTTTCTCTTGTCTCTTGTATATGAGATAATTTGCCCCACTCTACTTCTCCCTTTTTCTTTCTACCAGTATGTTTCTCTCTCACACCTCTTAATTTTTTTTTATATGTCATCCCTTCAAATTCTATTCATACCTGTGCCCTCTGACTATATATTCTCCTTTTAACTACCCTAATAATGAGAAAGGTCTTATGAGTTACAAATATCATCTTTCAATGTAGGAATGTAAACAGTTTAATTTTAATAAGTCCCTTATGATTTCTCTTTCCTGTTTACCTTTTCATCTACCTCTTGAGTCTTTTATTGGAAAGTCAAATTTTCTATTTAGCTCTGGCCTTTTCTCAAGAATACATGAAATTCCTCTATCTCATTGAATGTCAGTTCCCTTCCCCTGCCCCGCCAGATTATACTCAGCTTTGCTGGGTAGGTGATTCTTGGTTGTAATTCTATATCCTTTGACCTCTGGAATATCATATTCCAAGCCCTCTGATCCCTTCATATAGAAGCCTCTAAATCTTGTGTTATGCTGATTTTGGTCCCAAAATACTTGAATTGTTTCTTTCTGGCTGCCTGCAATATTTTCTCCTTGACCTGGGATCTGTGGAATTTGGCTATAACATTTCTGGCAGTTTTCATTTTGATATCTCTTTCAGGAGGTGATCAGTAGAGTCTTTCAATTTCTATTTTACCCTCTGGTTCTAGACTATCAATGCAGTTTTTCTTGATAATTTCTTGAAAGATGATGTCTGGGCTCCTTTTTAATCATGGCTTTCGGATAGTCCTATATTTTTTAAAAGATTTCTCCTAGATTGTTTTCCAGGTCAGTTGTTTTTCCAATGAGATATTTCACATTGTCTTCTATTTTTTTCATTCTTTGGGTTTTGTTTTATGGTTTCTTGATTTCTCATAAAGTCATTAGCTTCCATTTGTTCCCTTCTAATTTTTAAGGAATTATATTCTTCAGTGAGCTATTGGACCTCCTTTTCCATTTGGCCAATTGTGCTTTTTAAGACCTTCTTCTCCTCATTGGCTTTTTGGATCACTTTTACCATTTGGCCTAGTCTGTTTTCTTCGGTATTTTTTTGTGTCTCCTTTACCAAGCTGTTGACATGTTTTTCATTATTTTCTTGCATCACTCTCATTTCTCTTCCCAATTTTCCCTCTACCTCTCTTACCTGATTTTCAAAATCCTTTTTGAGTTCTTCCATGGCCAATTCATATTTTTCTTGAAAGCTTTGGAGATTGACTTTGTTTTCTTCTTCTGAGTGTGTATTTTGATCTTCCTTGTCACCATAATAACTTTCTATAGTCAGAGGAATTTTTTCTGTTGTTTGTTCATTTTCCCAGTTTATTACTCAACTTTTAACTCTTTGTTAAAGTAGGGCTCTGCTTCCAGTGTGGAGGGAGAACTGTCCCAAACTTTAGGGATTTTGTGCAGCTATTTTGAGAGATACTTCTAGGGACTTGTAAGTTTTTAGTTCTTCCAAGGTGGTATGATTTAAGATGTGTTTGCTACTCTCCTGGCCTGTGCTCTGATCTTTAAGTGACCACAAGCATTCTTTTCTGCCCTGGAATTGTGGTTAGGATCCCTCCTCCACTACTGTCACATGCTGTTCTGTGCTAGTGCTTTTTCTTGCCCTGGGACTGCCACCCTGGACTGCAACCCAGGTTCAAGTATGGGCAAAGAAACAGAGTCCTGCCTCAGTGCTACCAAAAAGACCCCTGTAATCTCCTTCTGACCAATTGTTCGACCCCCTTACCATCTGTGGACTAAGAGCTCCAGAAGCGGTCACTGGTACTGCTAATTGAGTCACTCTCAAGCCTTGCTTCTGGTTTCCCGGGGCCAAGGCCATACTGGCACAGCCTGCACTGGACTACACTCCACTCTCACCTACGTGTGACACCTAAGTTGTCTTTGGCTTCTGTGGGCTGATGGGTCTGGAAACCACCACTGCAGTTGACCTGATGCCTGCTCCAGGTTTGCTGGGGCCCAGTCTGCTGGGACAGCCTGCACCACTCTCTCACCCTGGTGCAACATACCTCTCCTACTAATTTTCCAAGTTTTCTTGTTCTGGAAATTTGTTTTATTCCATCTTTTTGTGGGTTCTGCTGCTCTACAATTTGTTTAGAGTCATTTTTAAAGGTATTTGGATAGGTTTGAGGAGAGCTCAGGTGAGTTCCTGCCCTTACTCCACCATCTTGGCTCTGCCTCTGATCTAACCATTCTAGAGAGCAATTTAGAGCTATGCACAAAGGGCTATAAAACTGTGCATACTTTTTGATTCAGCAATATCACTGCTAAATCTGCATCCCCAAGAAGCAAAGAAAATGCAAAAGGACATATCTATACAAAAATATTTATAGCAGCTTTTTTGCGATGGCAAAGAATTGAAAACTGAGGGGATCCCCATCAACTGGGAAATGGCTAAACAAGTTCTGGCATACAATTGTGATGGAATATTGTTGTGCTATAAGAAATGATGTGCAAGATTGTTTCAGAAAAACCTGGGAAGATTTATATGAAATCTGGCAAATTGAAGTGAGCAAAAGGAGAACATTGTATATAGTAACAACAACATTGTGAGAGATCATCAACAGTGAAGACAGCTACTCTGATCAAGACAATGATCGAATTTCAAAGAACCTGTGATGAAGAATGATATCCACCTTCAGAGAGAAAAGTGACAAACTCTGAATGCAGTTTGAAGTGTATTTTTTTAACTTTTTAAATTGTTTTATTTTATTCATGTTTGATTTTGTAACATGGCTAATATATAAACATGTTTCGCATGACTTTACTTGTATAATCGATATCAAATTGTTTGCCTTCTCAAAGAGGGAGGAGGAACTGGAGAAAGAAAATTTTAAACAAATTTTTTAAATGATTTTTAATTTTTTTACAGGTAACCAAGAAACATTTAATGAAATATATTAATATTTTAGAAAAAAGAAAATGTTTCTGAAGATCACACAGCTACATGGGACAGATAAGGCTCAAGATGTAATGTGGTAATTAAATGGATATTTGGAGTGAGTTACCAGGAACAAGGAGACTTTATGTTATTTACTATTGATGATGATTATTGTATTACTCTTGCTTTAAGGTTTTCTGGTGCTTGTTTGCCTGCAGAGGTGTATGCTCAAATTCTTTTTAATTAACTTTTATTGTTCAGGGCTCAGGGGAATTCCCCCTGCAACTTTTGGTTAACAGAATACCTGTGTACTGTTAATATTAACTTCCATTGACCAAACCTAATGCCTGAAATAATAATATTATAGGAAAGCTGATATTCCTCAGGTACAAGCCAAAAGTCAGTTTGATGTCCCCAAAGTAATTTAATTATTAAACTCCTCCAGCTAATTGTGTAAGGTAGGATTTTTCTGACACAGGGTATTCTTGGTTATCTTGATGTTATGTAAATCTTTTTTCTGAATGAGTCCATTTTGAACCCTTTAAATATAGTTTAATCTGAAACTTGACTTAATTTGCCTACAGAATCTTTTTTTTTAAACTATGTTTATTTTCTTAGGGGATATAAGAGATTATGACTATGCCAAACTAAATTTGCTCAACTTCTGTAACACTGAAGGAAGCATGAAATTTTCAATCTTTTTTTTTTTTAACTTTTTGGTGATCCTTGTGGCCATGTGTATTCTTTTCTTCTGTTGCTTTTAATGCCTGGGAAATCCTTCTGTATTGTGTAGTGTGTATTTTTCTTGGTAAAAATATAAGCACCTGACTTGAAACCCCAGATACTTATTAAATTTGATTCTTCTGACTATGAGATGTTGGGAGAAATTTGTCATCACATGGTCCCATCTCCTTTAAAGAAATTCTATCAAGCTCTGGATAAGATTAGCAGTGAGGAGGTACATCCACTGACTCTGGTTGTTTTAATGAACTTCCTTTGAAACCTTAACCTAGCTCTCTGCTTCTGTAATTATGTTTTCACTAGCATAAGAATGTTGGGCATTAGAATGCCGAAAGTAAGGAATTGTTAGTGGGGGTTGGGGGTGGGGATGGAAACATTATTATAATAACCTGTATTGTAATAGCCTTTATTGTGGAGAGAAACGCTGACCTAACTTTATTGGAGTAACTTGGCTTTTGCCCAGATCTTGTTGGAATGCTTGGAATTACATGTTGTTATACATCTCAAGCAACCTATTTGCCTTATCTAGAAGCTGTCTACATGCGAGCCAATCATCTGTCATTTCCTTGGGCTTTGTCAAGCTCCATATAATATAATACTTACAGAAGTTCAAGGGAGCAGGACACACCTTTTTTGGCTCTCCCCTGTGTCAAATATTTTTAAAAACTTCTTTCTAAAACTTATTCAGCTTTGGGTTTGTTCTCAACCTATAATATACAACTTAATATCAGTGGAGCAAAGGTCACAGAGAGAGAGACAGAGAGAGAGAGAGAGAGAATGCAAGGAGAGGCTTTCAACAACTCTAGACAGAAGGAAAATTATTAAACAAGAGATAGAAGTAAACATAAAACATAAAATAAGCAATATCTGTTATATAAAATTAAGAAGCTTTTGTATAAATGAAACAAATGCAGCTATAATAGGAGGAGATGTCAAAAATCACTGATAAAGTTCTGATGTTCAAGAAACACAGGGAATTGATGCACAAATACAGCTTCAAGAGCTAATCCACAAATAGATTAATGTTCAAGGAATATGAATAGGTAGTTTTTGAAAGTGGAAATAAAGCCTACCAACAACCATGAAAAAGAACATTCCACATTAATAGCATAAAAAATAATAAAAAACAATTCTGAGCGTTTACCTCACACCCATCATATTATCCAAGATGACATTGGACAAAAAATAGGAAATGATTAAAAGACTATGGGAAGATCAACCTACAAATGAATGAATGAATGTGTAAATGAATAGGTGTTTACTAATTGCTTAGTCTATGCAAAGCACTGTGTTAAGCACTGAGTATACACACGTAAAGGCAAGACACCCTCAACCATCCTAACTCCTCAGATAACCAAGATATTCATTTCCTGTGACCTATTTCTCCATTCAAACTCAGTTACACAAAGAAATTTTCAGCTATGGTTCAATAAAAGTGCTGGATTTAGAGTAAAGAAGACCTGAGTTCTAATTACTCCTCAGATATTACTTGACATTGTTCAAGTCACTTAACTGCTGTAAGTCTGTTTCCTCATCTATAAGATAGGCTTAATAACAGCACCTACTTCAAAGTGTTACTGTGGGGATACAGTGAAATAATAAATGCATAGTGTTTTTCAATCTTTAAATCATTACTTGTATGTTTATGTGTATATACATATGTTATATTTTTCTACCATAACCAACAAGTGTTCATATTCATGCACTCTGAAATGCCTTTATGTGGTCATAATTATCATTCCCTTTGCCTTGCTATCCCTAATACTATTCTTTATCCTCATTAACTCATTTATCTTCCTGACCATCATCACTGCACTGGTTACACTCTTCTCTCTTCCTCTCTTGACCCCTTCATCAATGAGTTTAACCTCTCCACTCTTGATAGAGATGTGGGGGGCAATATGTGCAGAATGAGAAATACCTTATGGGTTTATGTGTTTATTTGATTTGCTGAACATTTTTTAAAAGAGCATAAATAATTTTTTAACAAAAATCCACAGAATTTTATTCTTTAGACAAGCAGGAGCCACTGAGATTTTTTGTCAGGAAAGTAACATGGTCAAAACTGTATTTTCGAAGAATATTTCAGTAACTGAAAGGGAGATAAATTGAAAAAGAAAAGAGGGGGGGAAAGTAAAAGAACAGAAAATCATTAGGTGTCTATTATGAGTCTAAGTGAGAGTAGATAAAGGCCTAAGATTAGGTAATATGGTCATATATGAAGACAGAAGGGGATGGATATAAGAGATTTGGTAGAGATTAACAAGATTTGGCAACTGCTTGGCTACATAGAATAAGAAAAAGAAAAAAGCTGAGGTTGCTTCCAAGTTTGCAAATTTGGGTGCAGGGTAGAATGGCTATTCCTCAACAGAAACAAGGAAGTTCAAAAAAGGGATGAATTAGAGTATGAGTGGAAGGACAGATAATGAATTATATTTTGTTCATGGAGAGCTTGGCAATTTCATGGAATTGTTCAATGGACATGTCTAGGAGGAAGCCTGTGATGGGGGACTATAGTTCAGGAAACAGAACTCATGAGAATTGATGAGATCACTGAATGGGAGTGTAATGAGAGAAGAGGACACAGGCCAGAGCTTTGAAGTCATCCACATTTAGTGAATCAAAAAATCTATGATTATCTACTAGTGAAAACTGAAAAGGAATGGTTATGCAGGTAGAAAGGGAAATGGGAAATAAAAATATCATAATATAAGGGACTTCCTCCTTTCTATTTGAGCAGTTTGGTTGGAGAAAGAGAGATAAAATGAAGTTGTCAATCTGAAAATTAACTTTGTATAAAGAAAAAGAAGTAAACCAGTTTGTAAAGGAAGTAAAGTATTGCCCTCTTTTATGACAATAGTTTGTTTTTGAAAAAGGCAGACAAATAACTTCTTTTACAAGCAAGTTTTAAAGTTGACATATGAAGAAACAATGTGACAGATACAGATTTTTTCAGGACCAAACAGAAAACTCAAAAGGCCTCTTGGAGAACAATGAAATGACATGAAGGTGTTATAGAAGTCAAGGAAGGAGGATCCAAAAGGGAGAGTCCTTAATTGTGTCAAAAGCTTCAGAGAGGTGAAGTAGGATGAAGACTGAAAAAGGGCCATTAAATTTAGAATTTAACAGAAGTTCCAGTAAGTCTACTGTTACAACCCGTATTGCAAGAAGTTGAGAAACAGAATGGGTAAAGAAGAAATGGACGCAGGCCTCATTTAAAAGTGTGGCTGTTAAAGAAAAAATACATAAAAGATGATAGCTTAAGGGGATGGTAGGCTCAGGTGAGGGCTTTCTAAGGTTTGAGGACAACTGGGTATATTTCTAGGCAATAGGAAAAGAGCAAATAAGTTAGTTAAAATTAAAGGTAAGAGAAAAGGGGTAATTAAAGGGGCAAGGTCCAGGAGGGAACAAAAGATATCAAGAATATGTTGAGGGATTGGCTTTTGTTACCTCTTCCTCAGAAACTAGAGCAAAAATAGAGAGAATAGGCAATAAAGTATAGGGGTTTTTGGATATAAAGTAAGGCAGAAGAGGGAGCTCACAACAGGGGAAATAGTTGATGGTTTCTTTAAAGTATGAAGTAAAGTGTTCTACGGAGGGAGGAAGAATGGAGGAGTGAGATTTAAAAAAGAAGAGAAAGTTATGGGAAATGTGAAGAAGAGTCAATAAAGGAAAGAGCCTAGATAACATAAATTTCTAATGGGCCTAATCAACACCATTGCATGGTTTTCTCTAATAGTATTCAGGTAAGTAACTGGTAAGTAAGAGTGGAGAAGGAGGATGTTAATGGCAAACCAGGAATGGGGTTTAGCAGGGTATGAATGGCTCTAAAACAAGAGAATATGAGATTATAGGGTGAATGATGGTGTATAGTTCAACTGGTCAACCAAAAGGTCAGAGCTGTGAAGTGAAAAATATGAGGTCAGAGGCTGAGTTATGTACTAAGAGGAGAAAGAGAGGAATGGAGGAACTGGCTGTCAAAGTAAGGACAAAGTATATCTTTAGAAGGAGTGAGACACAGGGAAAGATGAAAGGATAGGGGATCAAAGATAAGAATTTCAGAGATAAGATTTACAGAAATAGAACAGTTATAGTTGATGTCAAGATCTAAGATGTGTCCATCTCTGAAGGTGACTGAAATGGAGTGAAAATATTATAAAGGAAATTGACAATGTTGATGAATTAGCACACCAGAAGTCCTTAAGTATAAAGGAAAAATTTAGAGTAGAGGAAAAGTGACCTAATACTGAATTATTTGAGAAAGGAAGGAGAATGATTAGGAGCCTAACACATTCTATTTTATTTTATTTAGGCAATCAGGGTTAAGTGACTTACCCAGGGTCACACAGCTAGTAAGTATATAAGGTCAGATTTGAACTCAGGTCCTCGACTCCAGGGCCAGTTCTCTATCCACTGTACCACCAATGGCAGCCCCATTTTAGTCAGTATGAATTAGAGTAGATGATGTAAATGAATGGCGTAAATTTCAAAAGATTGAATTCTGGGAATGGTGGTAAACAGATAGTCTGGAAGTAGCTGTGAAGATCCTGAAATATACCTCCTCCTTCTATTGGCTAATTTTGTTAGAGTGGAGGAGGACTAGGAAAGTATGAGCAAAAGAGTATTTAACATTGTAGAACCTATGTTTTAGAAAGGGAGTGAGTTTTTCCATGAGAACCAAAAAAAAAAAAAAGAACAAAGTGAAGAATAA
Source organism: Trichosurus vulpecula (assembly GCF_011100635.1). Classification (NCBI taxonomy): domain Eukaryota; kingdom Metazoa; phylum Chordata; class Mammalia; order Diprotodontia; family Phalangeridae; genus Trichosurus; species Trichosurus vulpecula. The sequence continues at coordinate 375,139,857 of NC_050573.1, forward strand.
AGAAATTTAAGATAAAGTGGAGATTATTAATAATAGAGTAGGTATCCCCGAGGACACAAAGGAATAGGGAGTGGTGGGGCTGAGATAGATAAAGATAAATATTGGGAAAGATGGAAAGGGAAAATGCCTTTTATATCAATAGACAAGATCACTGTGATGACAGAATTCCAGGTTGAATATAGCCATCACCTTTTCAAAATCATTTGAGAGGCTGATGCAATTATTGTCATCTGTTTTTATTAGCACGCATAATTTTAGTAGGATGCTTTAAATGAATTTCAATGACCTCAGAATCTTCAACTTCTCCATCTTCAGATTTTGGTAGCTACTAAATTTTTATCTTTTCCTCAAACCTAGCCTTAGGGTTTTTGTTTGTTTGTCTTGTTGATTTTTTGTTTGTTTGTTTGTTTTTGTAGGAGGATTTGTTTGTTTGTTTGAATTCCCTGCACTGGTAGACAGTACATAGTTTTTTGATTTTGAGTTGAGGGTGCCATTAACAAAAAGCACTATAAAGCCCTTGCCTAAAACTAGTGAGATAGGTTTCCAATTTGTTATGATATAGTACTTGCCCATAATGAGAGTATTCATGTCTTTAGTCCATTTCATGCGGATCTGTGGTTTATGCATGATAATAGTACTCACCATCTGTACCAAAGTTTGTTTGTTTTTCCCCCAGCATGTGGGGTACTGGCATTTCTGATTTATTCTGATGTATCTCTCATGGTACTAGAATACAGTGTGTCACTTGTTCCACTCTCCTACATGTCAAACTGATTATTATGATGGTTTTAAGTTGGGTTAGCCTATAGCCCTATGCCACCCCATCATATTCCGGTGGAATGTAGTACTCAATTGTCCAGCACTTCAAGGTTCTTGTGAGGCCTTCACAGTATAGTAGCTGTCTCAGGGCACACATTAAACCTATTTACATTTACCTCTAGCTAACCCCTGGCCTCTTTACAGTTGAAGCAAATCTCAGGTTACAGGAAATATTGTGGTAAAGAAATAATTCAAGCATGTTAGTGTCTATTAAGGGATAGGCATGGGGAAGGGAAGCTGAAGAGCAGACCTTTTTTTTTTTTTTGGAACTTCTCTCAATCCTTGAATAGGTGGGTAAGTGTGGGAGCTTTACCCTGAGCTTTCCATCTTGAGATGACTGTGAGAAATGGCTCTTCTCAGTCTCTCCCTTCTTGGCATACCTCCTCCTTTTAAATTAATCCTTTTGCCTATTGCCCCTGAACGACTGGCCTATTTTTCTGGTTCAGCTCATTAAGTCCTGATTGTGACTAGGGAGCCAGACTCCACTGTTGCTACTGTTTCCACTGCTCAGTAGTTGAGGTCCCTCTACCACTTCTTTTCAGTCTGTCTCTTGAATTTTAATTATATTTCTGTCTCTGTCTCTCTCTCTGTCTCTGTCATTCTCAGTCTGTCTCTCTCTCTGTGTCTCTGTCTCTGTCTCTCTCTCTTTCTCTGTTTTCCTTTCTTCAATTGCAATTCCTTTGCCAGAGAAAATTTAACTCATCACACCTAAAAAACTCTGGCCTCCAGTTCTGATCCCATGATAGCTTGTGTCATTCCTTCAGATTTGGGAAGAAATAGCAGTCTGGGGATCTTTAGCTCCCTCAAAAGGCAGCCAAACAGAGCCTTGCCAAAAAGACTATCACACATTCATTTAACAAACATTTAGTAAGGGCTTATTATCTGCCAGATACAGTAATAGATGTTATGAATACAAAGAAAAAAAAGCAAATGGTTCCTGCTCTCAAGGAGTTTATTATCACTTTTGTTCCCGCAACATGTACACAAGTTAAAAGCTGAGGAGGGAAATAGAGAGATCCAGACATATATATCTTGAAAAATTAAAAGAAAGAGAGAGATCGTTTTCAAGTAAAAGGTCAAAGAAGGGTTTTAGATTTTCCATCTAAGGTAGACCCTGAAGGAAGAGAAGGTTCTTATCAGGTGGTAATAAGAAGGAGTGCCCCAGGCCTGGAAAATAATGACCTAAACATATATAAGAAGGCCTGAGAGTGAAGGACAAATTAAAAAGAAAAACAATCATTAATCCAATTAAGTTCTAAGAAAGGGTGCCTAAAGGTAAGTCAAGGCAACTTAGGTGGCACAGCAGATACAGTGAAGACTCTGGAGTTGGGAGGACCTGAGTTCAAATCCAGCCTCAGATACTTACCGGCTATGTGACTCTAGGCAAGCCCCTTAATATTGTTTGCCTCTTTTTCTCATCTTTAAAATGAGCTGGAGAAGGAAATGGCAATCCACTCTAGTATTTTTGCCCCCCCCCCCAAAATGGGGGTCACAAAGAATTGGACACAACTAATTGGCTAAACAACAGCAACAAAAATAAATCATTGTGTAATAAGGTTGAAAAATAAATTGGAACCAGATAATTTTTTTACAGGAGCTGGATTATTTGTTGAAGATACATATTATGGGACTCTTCTTATGTCAGAAATTTGGTCTAAAGTGAAGGACACAATAAGAAGGCTCAAAGTAGATGGCAAAGTTTTTAGAAAATCTTTTTTTTTCCTAAAAAATTTAAATGAAATTTCCCTTAAGCAAATTCCATAACCTGAACCATGGGTCAGACTTGCTAACCAAAGACCCTGTTGTCTAACATGTTAGCTTAGCTGTGTTCCAAGTGTCTAATGACAATAATTTCCTTAATAAATGGCTTCGGACACTAACTTAATCACCATGAAAAATGATCTACCTAAACAACGTTTGGTTGGGTTCATCATTTCTAGGGGGAAAAATAATAATTAAATCTGACAATATTTGCATATGTAAAGTACCATAATTTAATTTTTAAAATATTCTCTTCATCCTAAAGGGCATTCACTGAAATTATTAAAAAACCAGAAATTTCTATTAGCTACAATAAGATAAGAAATTAGCTACAATAAAAATAAATGTGAATAATGAAGTTCACCATTTTAATTTGAGGGAGCAGTAGAAATATCATACCATGGCTAATATTAGGTTCAAAGATACTTGCTAAGTCAGATATTAAAAATGAAAAGAAAGACATGTAGTATCAACTAAGCATTAACTATTAAAAGGAAAAAGAAAAGATTATAGGGAAGGGAAGGAGAGCCAGATAGCAAAGCAGAAAAGTAAAAAAAAAAAAAAAAAAAAAGGAGAAAGGAAAGACTGTCCATACGCTGGTCTGTAGGTTCCAAAGGAGTATGAAAAAAATGGCAAGGAGTTAGAACTGAAGAATTCAAAACAAGGATTGAAAAAGCGGTACAGAGAATGTGTCAGACCTAGAAAGTGGCTACGAGCTTGTGATCACAGCAATCCCATACTTTAGAAACTAAATGAGTAGGTGAAGATGAATAACACAATCACAAAACAAAAGAAGTAGAGCCAAGATGATGGAGTGAGGGAAAGATTTTTTTTGAATCTTAATTCCCCAGTACACCTTCTCAACAACAACTTAGAAAACACTCCAGATCAAATTCTGAATATAAAAGTCAAGATAAAAATCACAGTGAGTCATTTTCCCAGATGAAGCAGCTTAGAAATACAGGTAGAGATGGCTTTGGACAATGGAGTGAGAGATGACTAGGAGCCTGGGACAGTAGGAGAAGCAATAGTAAAGAGTCCTGGGATAGGAAAAGGTCTGATACTGAACACCAGGGCAGGGATCACTGGGACAGAGAGACAACGAAGGGGACATGTGAAAAACCACTGGGAGCAAAAACTGACAGATTTGTCACCTGTTATCCAATTCTGGGTCATAGATTCAGGGTAGGGAGCAGAAGCCATGAGCAAGTGCAGGGCCCAGAGTAATTCTGAGCATAGAATAAATTCCAGAAACTTGGCTGTTTGGCTCTAAGCCTGGGGACAAAATGGTAACTCAGTTCTAACTTTTAGCCCAGAATAAAAGCCTGAATCAGGATAACAGAGGCAGAAGACTAAGACCAAAGGGGAACCAGCAGTTCAGTTGCTCTGAACCTGTAGAATCTATGAGTAGGATAAAATTAACTTAATCCAGCAGCAGCGTTTTGAAACTCAACTATACACAAGCAAACAGACCCAAGCTTCAGAGCTCAGGAGGGTAGTGAACAGATCTCTCCCCAAATCACATCACTTTGGAAGCACTAAAACTTTTCAGGCTTGCAGACTGAGCTATGAAAGCAGAAGGAAATAAAAGGACAGAAACTGAAGCCATGTACCTCACCCACCCTGCCACAAGGAGTAAATAGAACCCAATATAAACAGAGTCCAAAGTCAAAAAGTAGTCAGGAAGAATGAGAAAACAAAAAAGAACCTGACTATAAAGAGATACTGTGGTGACAGGGAAGCTCAAGACTCAAAAACAGATGAAGAAAATGACTTGGTAACATCTATGAGCAAATCCTTAACAAGAACTAAAAAAAATTAGATTGGGAACAACGACAACAAGAATTCCTTGAAAAGTTAAGGAAGGAGCTAAAAATAATTTTAAAAACCAAATGAGAGCCATAGATGAAAGATATGAAAAGAGATAACACCTTAGTCAAAGATGTATAGCACATTACTAAAGAAATTCCTTGAAAATGAGAATTGACCAAACAGAAGCTAATGACTGCATGAGACATTGAGAAATAATAAAAAAAAAATACCTGAACTTTTAGAAGATGTGAAATATATCATGGAAAAACAAATGACCTAGAAAATAGATTATTGAGGGGAGATAATTTAAGAATCATTAAATTATCTGAAACCGATGAGTTCAAAAAAGAGTTTAAACATCCTAGTTCAAGAAATTATAAAAGAAAACTTTCCTCAGAGCTAAAAATCAAAGGACAAAGTAGAAATCAAAAGAATCCACCAGGCACCTCCTGAAAGAAATCACGAAGGTCCTGTAAGGAGTCTAATTAGACTGAGGGAGTGGGTGTGATTCTATTATATTTGGATGATCTCAAAAAGAACAGAAAGATGGGGAAGATAGAAGTCCTGAGAGAGGGAGGAAGAGAGAGAAGGAATGGACAAAATTTTCTCACATAAATGGGGCACACAAGAAAAACTTTATATGATGAAGAAGACAGTGGAAAGAAGAATGAGAAACAATTGGACCTCATTCCCATCTGTACTGGTTCAAAGAAAGAACATCAAGCCTACACACACAGTTGGATAAAGAAACTCTTCTTACCCAAAAGAGAAATATGAGGTAAAAGGGTTAAGAGAAAGAATATGGCTGAGTGGGAGGGTAGATTAAGGAAGGACTCATCAGAAGCAAAACAGACACTTGAATAGGGGACAGACTGAAAAAGAGAAGGATAAGTACAAGAGAATAGGATGGAAGGTTAAATAATTAGCTGTAGTGACCTAAAATGTCATTGCCATACTTACTGACTCAATTTCTTTATACTTAAGAGCATCTTAACTACTTCAGTTACCTCTCCTCTCTGATTTGGAGGGCTAGAAAGCATTAAACTCCTTCCAAAGCCTTCCTTTATAGAGGGCTCAGAACTCTCAAAACTTTTATTTTCAGGAAGTTTCAGAACTTTCCATGTAACTCTCCATTTTCCATTAGCAACTCTACTTGGTTTCAACTTCACAGAACATCTTGCCCCCACAGCAAGTACCCTGTGCACTCTGACCTCACCCACACTTTTCAGCTTCCTTTGGTGTGTTGTCTTTCCCATTACATTGTAAGCTCTTTAAAGGCAGATAATTTCTTCACTTTTCTATTTCTAGAATTTAACGCAGTGCCTAGTACATTGTCAATGCTTTATAAAGATTTATTGAATTGAATTGAACTACGATTGTGAATGGGGAGAACTTACCCATTAAAAGGGTAGCAGAATTGATTGGAAACCAGAATCCAGTCTGTTGTTTACAAATAACCCACTTCAGAAAGATACACATAGAATTAAATATACTAGACAGTTGGGGAATATTTAATGGAAATAGAAAAGTATATACTTATTTCTCCAGTGCATATGGCACCTTCACAAAAATTGATTATGTATTAGAGCCTTAAAAACTCACAAAAATAGAGAAAATTTGAAATATTAAATGTACCTATTCTGACCATAATGCCATTAAAAATTGCATTCAGCAAAGTACCTGTGAAGCATAGATTTTCAAAAATTGGAAATAAAAATACATAATAGTAAAGAAGTGGTTGGTGAAAGAAACAATAATTTTATTAAAGAAACTGACAATAATAATATAACATACCAGCATCTGTGAGATGCAGCCAAAACTGTACTTAGGCAAAATTATATCTCTAAATGCATACATGAATAAAAGAAAGAAGAGATCATTGAATCAAATTGAATTACAAATTTTCTCCCCATTTCTACCCTCCCCTCCACTCCAAGATGACGTATATTCTGGTTATCCTGTTCCCCAGTCAGCCCTCCTTTCTGCCACCCCACTCCCCTCCCATCCCCTTTTTCCTTTCTTTCTTGTAGGGCAAGATAAATTTCTATGCCCCATTGCCTGTGTATCTTGTTTTCTAGTTGCATGCAAAAACTTTTTTTTTTGTTTTTGAATATCTGTTTTTAAAACTTTGAGTTCCAAATTCTCTCCCCTCTTCCCTTCCCACCCACCCTACCTAAGAAGTCAAGCAATTCAACATAGGCCACATGTGTATCATTATGTATAACCCTTCCACAATACTCGTATTGTGAAAGACTAAATATATTTTTCTCCTTCCCAACCCATCCCCCTTTATTGAATTTTCTCCCTTGACCCTGTCCCCTTTCCAAAGTGTTTGTTTTTGATTACCTGCACCCCCATCTGCCCTCCCCTCCATCATTCCCCCTTTTTTATCTTCTTCCCTCTTCTTTCCTGTGGGGTAAGATATCCAATTGAGTATGTATGGTATTCCCTCCTCAACCCAAATTTGATGAGAGCAAGATTCACTCATTCCCCCCTCACCTGCCCTCTCCCCTCCTCCCACAGAACTGCTTCCTCTTGCCACCTTTATGTGAGATAATCCACCCCATTCTATCTCTCCCTATCTCCCTCTCTCAATATATTCCTCTCTCATCCCTTAATTTGATTTTATTTCTTTTAGATATCTTCCCTTCATATTCAACTCACCCTGTGTCCGCTCTCTCTCTCTCTCTCTCTCTCTCTCTCTCTCTCTCTCTCTCTCTCTCTATATATATATATATATATATATACACACACACACACACATACATATATACATACATGCACATTCACACACACACACACATATATATATATACACACACATAAACATATGTATATATATGCATATTCCTTTCAGCTACTATGACATTGAGATCTCATGAATCATACACATCATCTTTCTATGTAGGAATGTAAACAAAACAGTTCAACTTTAGTAAGTCCCTTATGATTTCTCTTTCTTGTTTACCTTTTCATGCTTCTCTTGATTCTTGTGTTTGAAAGCCAAATTTTCTATTCAGCTCTGGTTTTTTCACTGAGAAAGCTTGAAAGTCCTCTATTTTATTGAAAATCCATATTTTGCCTTGGAGCATGATACTCAGTTTTGCTGGGTAGGTGATTCTAGGTTTTAACCCTAGCTCCATTGACCTCTGCAATATCATATTCCAAGCCCTTCGATCTCTTAATGTAGAAGCTGCCAGGTCTTGAGTTATTCTGATTGGGTTTCCACAATATTCAAATTGTTTCTTTCTGGCTGCTTGCAGTATTTTCTCCTTGATCTGGGAGCTCTGGAATTTGGTGACAATATTCCTAGGAGATTTCTTTTTGGGATCTATTTGAGGAGTCAATGAGTGGATTCTTTCAATTTCTATTTTGCCTTGTGGCTCTAGAATATCAGGGCAATTCTCCTTGATAATTTCTTGAAAGATGATATCTAGGCTTTTTTTTTGATCATGACTTTCAGGTAGTCCAATAATTTTTAAATTATCTCTCCTGAATCTATTTTCCAGGTCAGTGGTTTTTCCAAGGAGATATTTCTCATTGTCTTCCATTTTTTCATTCCTTTGGTTCTGTTTTATAATATCTTGATTTCTCATAAAATCACTAGCTTCCACTTGCTCCAATCTCATTTTTAAGGTAGTATTTTCTTCAGTGGTCCGTTGGAGCTCCTCTTCCATTTGACTAATTCTGCCTTTCAAGGCATTCTTCTCCTCATTGGCTTTTTGGAGCTCTTTTGCCATTTGGGTTAGTCTATTTTTTAAGGTGTTGTTTTCTTCAGTGTATTTTTCAGTATTTTTTTGGGTCTCCTTTAGCAAGTCATTGACTTGTTTTTCACGGTTTTCTCACATCCTTCTCATTTCTCTTCCCAATTTTTCCTCTACTTCTCTAACTTGCTTTTCCAACTCCTTTTTGAGCTCTTCCATGGCCTGGGGCCAGTTCATGTTTTTCTTGGAGGCTTTTGGTGTAGGCTCTTGCACTTTGTTGACTTCTTTAGGCTGTATGTTTTGGTCTTCTTTGTCATCAAAGAAAGAATCCAAAGCCTGAGACTGAATCTGGGTGTGTTTTCACTGCCTGGCCATATTCCCAACCAACTAACTTGACCCTTGAGTTTTTCAGTGGGGTATGACTGCTTGTAGACTAAAGAGTTCTATGTTCCATGTTTGGGGGGATGCGCCAGCTCTGCCACATCAGCACTCCTCCTTCCCCAAGAACCCCCAACTCGGACTGGGCTTAGATCTTCAGCAGGCTGTGCACTCCTGCTCTGATCTTCCACTTAATTTCTCCCACCAGGTGGGCCTGGGGCTGGAAGCAACAGCAGCTGTAGCTGCCCCACCTCCGCTGCCCGGGGGGTGATGGCTGCCCAGGGGGTGGTGGCTGAGGGAACTTCTTCCACTCCCGCAGCTTTTCCCACTAACCTTCTCCACTGTCTTTGGTGTTTGTGGGTTGAGAAGTCTGGTAACTGCCGCAGCTCACTGATTCAGGGCGCTAGGGCCCGCTCTGCCCGGCTCCTGGTCTGGTTGGTCTGAACCGCTCACGCTGGGCTCTGCTCTGCTCCACTCCCAGTTCCCAGCTCCCAGCTCCCATCTGCATGTGGGATAGACCTCACCCAGAGACCATCCAGGCTGTCCTGGGCTGGAGCCCTGCTTCCCTCTGTTGTTCTATGAGTTCTACATTTCTAGAATTGGTTCAGAGCCATTTTTTATAGGTTTTTGGAGGGACTCGGTGGGGAGCTCACGCTGGTCCCTGCTTTCCAGCTGCCATCTTGGCTCCACCCCCCCCCCCTAAATGAAATACATTAATATTACAAAACAGTACATACCTAAATTTTTAGAACAGGAAATAAAAAAAAAAACAAATCCCAAGAGCAATAAGAAGCCACTAGAGTTTATTAAGTATGGGGCTGATATGATCAGACCTGAGCTTTAGGAAAATCATATTAGTGGCTGAATAAAGAGTGGGTTGGAGTGGGGAGAATCTTGAAATAGGCAGATGCACCTACAGAATATTGCAATAATCAAGGTGCAAGGTGATAAGGAACTGCACTAGAGAGATGGCAGTGTCAAATGTGAAAAGATAGCATATTTGAAAGACCCTGCAAAGTTTGAATCAAAAGGGCTTGGAAAAACCTTGGATATAGGGAGGAGGAGAGTGAAGAATCTAAGCTGACTCCAGGTTGTGAGCCTGAGGGACTAGGATGATGGTGTTTCCCTCTCCAATCGTAAGGAAGGTAAGAAAAGAGAGGGTTTAGGGGAAAAGATAAAAAGATTAGAAGGAAGGAAATGAACACAGTAATCAAATATTTGATGAACCCAAAGATCCCAGCTTTGAGACAAGAACTCACGATTTGACAAAAACTTTCAGGAAAACTGGAAAATAGTCTGTCAGAAATGAGGCATAGACCAACAAATGACATCATATTCCACAATAAGTTCAAAATGTGTGGGCAAATGATTAAATAAAGGATGATACATAAGCAGACTAGTAGAGCATGGAAGGAATTGCCTATCAGATCTGTTGGTGGGGGAAGAGTTTATGATTAAACAAGAAATAAAGAGGTTCACAGGAGGAAAATTAATCATTTTGATTGCATAAAATTAAAAAAATTATTTCACAAACTAACCCAATGAAGCTAAATTTAAAGAACAAGCAGGAAATGTTGGGGGGGGATGTGGAATCTTCACAGTATTTTTTTTCTGACAAAGATCTTATTTCTGAAATATATAGTGAGCTGAGACAAATTTATAGGAATAAGACCCATTCACCAATTGATAAATAATCAAACTATATTAACAGGCAATTTTCAGAGAAAGAAATCAAAGCTATCAATAGTCATATGACAAATACACTAAATCACTAAAAATTAGAGAATGAAAATTAAAACCACTCTGAGGTACCACCTCAGACCCATCAGATTAGCTAAGATGACCAAAAAAAGACAAATTAAATGCTAGAAGATTATGGGAATATAAGTACACTAATTCACTGTTTGTGGAGCTCTGAACTAGTCCAACCATTCTGGAAAACAATTTGAAAAAGCTATTAAACTGTGCATATTCTTTGATCTAAGAATAACACTACTAGGTCTATAGCCCAAAGAGATAAAAAGGAAGCAGAAAAAGACCCTATGTACAAAAATAGATCTTTTTTGTGGTGGCAAGGAACTGGAAACTGAGGGAATGACCATCAATCAGGGAATGCCTGAACAAGTTATGGTATATTAATGGAATGGAATGGTATTGTGCTACAAGCAATGATAAAGGGGGTGGTTTCAGAAAAAGCTGGGAAAATGTATATGAACCGATACCAAGTGAAGCGAGCAGAACAATTTACACAGCATCAAAAATATTGTAAAGATAATAAACTTGAAAAGATTTAGTTACTCTGGTCAACACAATATCCTACCACAATTCCAAAGGACTGGTGGTGAAATATGCTATCCACCTCCACATAAAGAACTGATAAACTCAGAGTACATGAAGCATACTGCCTTGTATTTCTTTCTTTTCCTCACCCTTTTTTAAACTCAGCTCATGTGGAGATTTGTTTTTCATAACTGTACATATTTGCAATGAACCTTGTTTTTCTTGACTTCTCAATGGAACAGGGGGAATGAGTAGGAAGGAGCAAATTTGAAATTGGATACAAAATAAAACTGATTTTTTTAAGAAAGGAAAAAAATTAAAAATAAAATCACAGAGTTCTAGAATCCCAGAGATAGAAGGGACCTTAGAAGACATCTTTTCCAACCATTGTATGAAGTATACATGACCCTCTACCACACTTTCGACTAGTCATGGAGTTTCTCTTCGGAGATCTCAAGTGAATTTAATATGTACCCCATTCCATTTTTTGGCAATTCTGGCTCCTATGAAGTTCATTTTTAAATGATAGTAGATTTGCCTTCTTATAATTTCAACCCATTGGTCCTACTTCTGCTGTTTCAAGTCAAGTGGTAACAAGGATGAGGATGAGGATGATGCTGACAAATAGCTTATATTTCTAAGAATTTTTAGGATCTAAGTTATTTCTTCATAATAGTTCATGTAAGGAATATTGTGCTAGTATCTTTATACCCCTTTTACAAAGTTATAAAGTCTTGGCATTGGGATCCATACTCAGGAATTCTGATTCCACAATTTTGACTCTTACTAACAGAATATACTTTATAATTCCTTTTAAACATGATAGTGCTTCACATATTTGAAGACACTGATGATACATTTTTCTTACTTTACCATATAAGATATTTCTCCTCTAGGTTCAATGTACTTAACTCCATCAACTTAAGAACATATGCCCTAATTTTGATTGCCTTTTCTATCCTGGAATCTTCCTCTGTATATATCCTAGTTCATCAATATCATTCCCCAAAATTAAATACAGCACCCTAGATGTGGCCTCATTCCTACAGAGTAGAACAATATGAACACCTCCCTTATTCTGGATATCTTTCTCTTAATACAACCTTAAATGGGATTAACTTTTTTGGCAGTCACATCACAATGATGAGTCATATTAAGCTTAGAGTCCACTAAAAACCCTCGGTCTATTTCACATAAACTGCTGGCTTGCCAATTCTTTCCTTTCCTGCGCTAGTATTGTTGATTTTTTTTTAACCTAAGGGCAGGACTTTACATTTATCTCTGTTTTATTTCATCTTATAAGATTTGGCCCAATATTCTAGTCTATAAAAATCTTTTAAGATCCTTATCTTTTCATTCAATGTATTAACTAACCCTCCCATCTTCATGTCAACTGGAAATTTGTTAAGCAGTATTAGAAGTCAGAAAAAGAATGTGGGTCAAAGCCAAGCTGGTAAGCTGAAGTCAAGGTAGTGGCAAATAAATACTGGAGGCCAGGGAATATATAGTTTTGATTCCTACAGGCCTATCCTCTTAAACTAATCCTATCAAACATTCCCAGGACTACAAATTGAATTGAGCAAGATGAGAAGATTAAAAGCTGTACAGAACTCTAAGAATCATTTAGTTCAATCTCCTCATCTTGCAGATCAATAAATCAATTACAGTGCATTTATTGAGCACCTATAATATACCTGCCTCTGTGCTGGGGCTACAAATACAAAAAAAAAAAAACAGGTCAGCTTTCTAGAAGTTTGCATTCTATCAGGTAAGGAGGAGAAAGAAAGAGGTGAGAAGCATGTAAAGAAAATGGAAAGCAATTTCCAGGGTGTGTGGGGGTGTGTGACATAGCTATTGGAGGGATGGGAAAAAGCTTCAAACATAAGTCAATACTTATACTACTTACAAAGCTGAACCTTGAATAAAATTAGGGGTGCTGAAAGGAAAGAGTATGGAGAGCATGCATTAGAGACAGGGAAGGTAGTATATTGTTAAGGCCATAGAAATGGGTAGAGTATGGTTTCTGTAGAACGATAAGAAGGCACTTTTGGCTGGACCATACAACATAGGAAAGGGACTTAATGTATACTAAGGCTGGAAAAGTAAACTAGAGCCAGGTTATGGAGGAATTTATATGCTCAAAAGAGGCACATATATTCAACTTTAGTGGCAATAGGGAGCCCCTGATTTTTTGAACAGAGGTAGGAAAAGGGAAGAAAAAGGAACATGCATTTAGATAGTGTCTACTATGTTACAGGCACTATGCCAAGTGCTTTTTACAAATATCTCATTTGATCCTCATAACAACCCTACAAAGTAGGGACTATTATTATTCCCATTTTCAATTTGAGGAAACTGAGGCAAATAGAAGTTTAGTGACTTGCTCAAGGTCACACAGGTAGGAAGTGTCTATGACCAGATTTGAAAACAGTTCTTCCTGACTTCAAGCTCAGGACTCTAGACCTAGTCTTAAGGAAAATTATTTTGATAGCTATGTGGAGAAAGTACTGGAGAAGGAAGAGAGCAGAGACTGGGAAACTAATTATGAAGTTATTGTAATAGTCCAGGCAAGAAATAATGAGGGCAGGAACTAGAGTAGTTGCAGTGTGTGTGGAGAGAAGGGGGCAGATGGGCATGATATTGTGGAGTAGAATCACTGATTGATGTGGAGGGTGGGGTGGGGAAGCACAAGAAATTCAGGATGATTGCAAGACCTTCAACCCAGGTAATTGGAAAGAAGGTAACGATCTCAACAAAAACAACAAAGTTAGGAAAAGTCATGGGTTTTAGGAGAAAGATGATAAGCCCTTTTAAACATATCAAGTCTGAGACGCCTATAAGACACCAGTAGGAAATGTCCAATAGGCAGTTTGGGTGCAGAACTGCAACTTAGAAATAGAGATTAATGATAAATATGTGAATCTCAGAGTTATCTATATGGAGGTAATAACTGAACCCATTTTACTGATCTAATCAGTGTGAGAGAGAGTATAGAGGGACCAGAATAGAGCCTTGAGATTAAATCTAAAATTAGAGAATGGAAGATGACTAATAATCTAGCAAAAGAGAATGAGAGATGTGAGACAGATGATGAAACTGAGTCCCAGAAATATAGTTAGGATTCAAACCTACATCTTCTGACTCCAAATCCACTGTCCTTCCTACCAGAACAGGCTATCATTAATAGCTGATAGCAACTTAGGATGTTAACATTTTAGGTATTATTAATAACATTATTTAAAGCACTTTTATATAATTATTTAAATTTTAAGGCATTGTACATATATTTTTATCTCATATGATCCTCTCGTTTGATGCTAGTTTTATAGATGAGGCAATTGAGGAGGGGAGAAGTGAAGAGACTTGCCCAGGGTGACAGAGATCAGGAATGTCTGAGATGAGTGTGGACCCAAGTCTTCCTGACTCCAAATCTAACACTCTATTCTCTGGTCTACCCAGTTGTCTTTAACAATCTACTATAGAAGTTTAAAAAATACGCTCAGATCAAATCGTAGGATGGCTTTTCTGCTATAACTATGAAATTCTGATCTATGGTCTTAGGTACATAATAAACAGTCTACAAAAGTATTCACAGACCAAGATATCTATTGGAACTAAAAGACAAATTGACCAAACAGCCATGGGATGAGAATCCAATAAGGCAACAGACACAGGATATTGCAAAGAAAATATAATTTCTGGGTCAACCATCTCATCTATTTCTTTCTGCAACAAGAACTGAACCCAGGACACTGGGGACCCAGAGCCCCCAGGTTATAACAGTAGAGTAGAGAAGTCATTGAGAAAGCAGATCCTGACAAAGAAAAAATGGAAATGTTGATTAGAGTGCGTATGGGGAAAGAGAAGAAATAGGGAAGAAGGAGAAGGGCTAAATAGAAGAGAAAAGAAATGGGGGGGTGAAGATGAGAGAAGGAGTAAGGATAGGAATGGGGACAGGATAAGGTAAAGCAAGTTGGAGACAAAGAGGGAAAGAAGAGGAATGTTATAGGCATTCCACTATTTGCCAATAGAATGGGAGTCTGGCCCACATGCATACCTCAATAGTTTGCTAGAATGGCTGTCCACTTGAAGGACATTAAAACATTAGGGAGCTGATTGAGGGGGATTTTGAGGACTGGAGCATTTATGGGCATCCTGCATTGGCCTAACAGGTGGTTGGGAAAAATCTTTTTCATTGATTCAACAGTCATAACTATTAATGTCTTCAAAACACCTTGAGTTAGCACCTACCAAGGCATTTTATACATTCCTGTTACTCATATCTGGTAAGACCATGTGGTAAAAGGTGAGGAGGACCTTAGACCTTCCTCATACCCTCAGCCACACTCTTTCCCAGGCCATATGATTCAAACTAATAAGTCTGGATCTTTTTATCTTTGCATTCAACTTTTTTCTATTCTAAACACAGGGAGTAGAATCTTCACTCTGGGACAGAAGCACCAGTCCATGGATTTAGGAATTCAGGAATCAAGGCTGGTTATTACAGCCAGCCCAATATCAATGTCTTTGCAAAGGTCTGAGATTCCCATCAGGCAAAAGTCCACAGCAATGCCAGCTTTGGACATTAATAAGGTAGGACTGATGTTGTGTAGGACCTGAGTTAAGTTGTAAGCTCCCCCCCATACACAGACACCAAGGAGTTATTGAAAGGATTATGCCTCAAGGTGACATATGAGTGAGGAAATGTCTTCATGTTAGTTCTTATTAAATCTGTGAAGTATCTATCCCTTTGTAAAAACATTGATACCAAGTGGTTAAATGGAACTGAAGTGGTAGTCACTTCCCCTCTTAAAATGAGAGGTGGGGTTGGTGGGAGAGGAATAGGGTTGATGAGTGTCAATTCTGATGGCAAAGAAAAGAGACACTCCAATCCTTTCAGAGTACCTGGGAATCATGAGGGGAAAAAGATGTGATAGTGACAGAGAATGACCACTGCCTTTAACAAATTCTCTCTTCCTTGACTGTATCCAAGTTCCTTGAGATGTACAGCCATTATGGACAATATAAGTTATGGAGACAGTAAGGAAGTGTGAAAGAGGTTAAAAATGGAAATGATGCTTTAATGAGTTCTTTTGTGAACTGATCTGTAGAGAAATGTCATGCATTTTGTCTTGAGCGAAAAGGAGTTCTTGGGCTCCCCTGTCTGGCAGCGGCTGCAGCTGGGCACTGGGGCTGACCTGGCAAATCAAACAAGAAGGTCTGATTTCTGCAAAGAGCGTGAGGTGCTGAAGGAGAGAGGAGAAGAAAAAAAAGAAAGAGAACAATTACGTTTTTATCTCATGTAAAATCTGTAATAATCGCCGTAATCAAAAAGCTTTTAGGTCCAACTTTTGTTTGATGGCTGGATTTGCACTGACACTTGTAAAGAAATGAGGAGTAATACACCCTCCTTTGTGGTAATGGCTAGATGCAGTATAAAACTCTCAAGCAATTTTTACACTTCTGGTGCTCAGGCCTTGGGTAAATTAGTCGCAATATCTTAGACCATTAGAATGATTATAGGCAACTATAATATACAGTAATAGTCTGCATTGGGCTGTAAAATTCCTTGATAATGTTTAGTTATGTGCCATACTATAGTACCTAGAAATAATTAAGGGAGTTGGTGAGAAATGGTATCTAACAGTTGCCCAGACATCTCTATCCCAATAAATCAAGAGAAGAATTTTTATCAAATGCCAATTGTCTTAACATTTTCTTGCACAGAGACACCAAGCTCGGTTTGACACTATAGCTTTCTTTAGCTAGGAGATTCTCGAGTACAGGAAGGAAAGGTTAAAGACTTACAGATTCCCCACTATCACTACCCAGGTTTTCCCAGGGCCATATCCTTTTATTTCTTTCTTTTTTAATAAGGAAAGATTTTTGTGTAGTAGAAAGGATAGAGAAAGAAGGAAAGAAAGAAGAAAAGAAAGAAAGAAAGAAAAAGAAAGAAAGAAAGAAAGAAAGAAAGAAAGAAAGAAAGAAAGAAAGAAAGAAAGAAAGGAAGGAAGGAAGGAAGGAAGGAAGGAAGGAAGGAAGGAGGGAGGGAAGAAAGGAAGGAAGGAAGAAGGAAGAAAGGAAGAAAGGAAGAAAGGAAGGAAGGAAGAAAGAAAGAAAGAAAGAAAGAAAGAAAGAAAGAAAGAAAGAAAGGAAGGAAGGAAGGAAGGAAGGAAGGAAGGAAGGAAGGAAGGAAGACAGACCTAAATATACATACATACTTACACGTGTATATATGGGACCTGAAGGGTCAGAAATTTGATTTTTTTGTATTTGTGTCCCTAAGACCCAGCACAGTACCTGGAACATGGTAGGTACTGAGTAAATACTAGGTGATCCATTGATTTTGTTCTAAGTTCTATCTCCCCCTGTCTGTTATTCATTCTCTCTCTCTCTCTCTCTCTCTCTCTCTCTCTCTCTCTCTCTCTCTCTCTCTCTGCCTTCTCTCCCCTCCTGTCTTTTTGTATGTCTCTGTCTCTCCTCTCTGTATCTATCTCTATCACCCCTCCACCCCAATCTATCTTTACTGCATAGAAACATATACAAGGTCTCCAACATCCTTTAGAAATAAAACAAAACAAACAATATATTCACTGTCTTACCTCCCACCCAATTCTTAACCCCTCGTAATCTAAATAAACTGAAATTCTTTTCTCCAAAGTGGCCAATGATCTTTTACTTGCTAAATCCAATGGCTTTTTCTCTGTCAATATTCTTTGTGAATCCTCTGTTGCTTTTGATATTAATGGCCAATCCCTCCTCTTGGATAATTTTTGCTCCCTTGACTTTCATTGACACTGCACTTTCCAGGTTCTTTTTTTTACCTATCTGATCAATCCTTTTCAGTCTCCTTTGCTGCATTACCAATGACCTGACCCCAAAGAAAGGGAGCACTACTTGACTTGGCCTTGCATTTCTTCTGCCTACTCTGTATACCCTCTCTCTTAATGATATCAATAACTCTCATAGGCTAGATTACCATCTGTTTGTAGATGACTTTCAAATCTATATATCTAGACCAATCTCCCTCCTGAGCTCTAGTCCCAACCACTAACTGCCTGCTGGAGTCTTTTCCTGAATGCCCCATTGTTACCTCAACCTTAACATAGGTCCAAAACAGACCTCGCTCCCAAAACAACCCCTACTCTGAAATTCTTTATTTTTATTTAGAATATCATCATCCTTCCATCCCATCCCATCCCATCCAGAAGCATTGATTAAGGGACAGTCCCTTAATCAATGCTTCTGGAATGAAATGGAATCAATTGGCATGGAATAGAATGGGATGGGATGGGATGGGATGGGATGGGATGGGATGGGATGGGATGGGATGAGATGGGATGGGATGGGGTGGGATGGATGGGATGGGATGGGATGGATTGGAATGGAATAACTTGTTAGCTGACAGACCACACTGGGGAGGTGGGAATGAAACAGATAGGGAACCTAGAAAAGGGAGGTAAGAATAAGTCGACCAAACACAAACTTAGGAAGCAAAAATGTTAAGATTTAAAACTGAGAAGTACCTTAAGTATCCAAAGTAGTCCCACCATCTTTAAGAGCTGAGATCCGGAGAGATTATATAACTTGCCTAAGGTGACAGTGGTGGTGAATGGCATAGCCAGGACTCAAATACAGGTGTTCAAATAAAAGGCTTTTGAAACAGTGCATGTGAAAAGGGACGAACTGTGGTATTATGAGTAAGAGAGAAGGAGATTGGTACAAGAGATGCTGAAGAGACAGAACTGACAAGACTTGGCCACAGATTATCTATGAGGGAGGTAATAAATAGTGAGGAGTGAGAGATGACTCTTTGTTGTGAATCTGAGTAACTGAAATCATAGAGGTGGCTTCAGTAGAACTAGGAGGAGGCATGAAATTAGGAAAGATGATAACGAGTTTCAAAATGGACATGTTGAGTTTGAATTGTCCATGGTACATCCAGTTGGAAATGTTCATCACGTAGGTGCTGCTGCTGGCAATTGTTCTTGTGGGATTAGAGCTCAAGAGAGAGATGAGAACAGAATATATAGATTTAGAAGTCATAGGTAAAGAGATGGTAAATAGATAATGAAACCTAAATCAGTAAGCTGTAATTTGACTAGAAGATGTAGCATTGTATAATACAAGTTGCACTGGATTTGACATTAAAAGATTTGGGTTTAAATCTTAGATTGTTACCTCTGTGACTTTGAATATACCTCTAATGATTTGCCTTCACACTTTACTGTAGGGTTTATTCAGAACTCTCTGGACTTCTGTTTCCTTATTTATAAAATGAGAAGACTGTATTAGACAAATACTACATTAATACGTAAAATATATAGTGTTACATACAATGGGTACATATGTACCCATTTGACACATGTGAAAATGAGCTACATAAAGACCATTATTTTCTGAAGGTTCCAAAATTAGGTAGTGGCACAGTCAAATTCTCTTTGGATTATCACTAAAGTGTCTGGACTTGAGGGATTCCAGAGAAGGAAAATAAGTCCAATCCTCTCTGCCTTCAGAGCCTTCCAGCTGCATTTTTTTTTTGCAGGCCAAGGAGTAAAAAGAATCTATTGTCTCTTTCCCAAGTACCCATTTTGTTAAACAATTAATTGAAACCATATATATTCTTAATGCACTGAACCAATTATCCTTTCAAAATAACCTTTGCTTAGTGAAAAAAGTGCAATTTCAGTGATCTTAAAACCAATTACTTCTAACAATTTGTTCTCATGATGTATTCCCTCTGAAAATCCTCATACACACAATGCGAAATGCAATTTTCTCCCAGCAGCATATCCCAAGATTCCCTACATGCCAGGGGTCTCATATGCATTTTATTCCTAATGATTTACCTTCACCACATATCATCAGATCCATCTAAAAGGGCCAAGAAGTGCAAAGGTATTCACATTTGCCTGTGCCCTGCAATTCCAAATTTGAAATAAAAATGAGAAAGAACTGAAGAGGATCAGAGAGATTAGCTATTAGAACCCCCTCATTTTGTAGATGAGGGAAAAAGCCCAGAGAGGATGAGATACACAAGTGGATGCTGAAGAAGACTGTGATTTCCATTTGGCAAGATTTGCTAATAACCACAGAAAGATTTGCCCAGGAGAATTGTGTTAGATATTTCTTATTAACCATGTGATTAATACCTTGATATTAGCCAATTCATTCAGCAAAGCCAACATGGCAAGATTCATAGAGCTAAAGCAACTGGAAGGGGCCACAAAGGCCATCTAGTCCAACACCTTCATTTCATAGATGAGGAAGCTGAGGCACAGGGAGGTTAAGAAATTTGCCCAGGGTCACCTGGGTGGCAAGTATCTGAGACAGAATTTGAATGCAGGTCTTCTCAAGCCATTGTTCTTTCCACATAGCCTCTTAAAATACCTGCCATGGGGCAGCTAGGTGGCACAGTGAGTAGAGCACCAGCCCCGGAGTCAGGAGGACCTGGGTTCAAATCCAGCCTCAGACACTTGACATATGTACTAGCTATGTGACCTTGGGCAAGTCACTTAACCCCAATTGCCCTGGCTTCCCCCCTCCAAAAACAAAACATAATACCTGTCATAAATATGATTGCCAAGTCACCAAAACTGATATTTGAGTGACTATGGAAAATTGAAGATATACCAGAGAAGGGCAAATATTCTCCTGGTTTTCAAAACAGGCAAGAAAAGGGAGTCCATGGACTTTAAACCAATGGCTTGATTTTGAGTCCTGGAAAAATTCTAAAACCAATCTTTGAGGAGATACATGATTAATGAATATCTAGAAAAGAAAGTGATGATGACTAAGGGCCAACATTATGTCATTAATAACGGGTCATACTAGACTAATCTTATTTCTATTATTTTATAGATTTCCTAAACTAGGAGGCCTTGGGAATGGTGTAGATATAGTTTACCTAGATTTTAGCAAAAAAATTTTCTTTTTACTTTCCATACTATTCTTGTTGTTAAAATGAGAACATGAAGACTAGATGAAAATACAATTAGATGTATTCAGAACTGGTCAAATGGCCAGAACTGGTCAAAAGGAGTAGTTATTGCTGAATCCAGTGTAAACTTGGCAAAAGTCATCCAGAGGAATATTTCCAGGCATCTCTGTTTGTCACACTGCTAACATTTTTATCGTTGGTCTGAATAAAGGGGTGTGTATGTATGTATATATGTGTATATGTATACATATATGTGTGTGTTATATACACATAAACACATGTGGGTTTGTATATATGTATGTATCACATGTATGCATTGCTATATGTCAATATGTGTTGATACATGTGTGTATACACACATACATTTACATGTATGTATACACACACTATACTTTTCAGATTCGCTTATGACCCAAGGCCGGGAAGGATAGTGAACAAACTGCATGACAAAGTCACAATCTAAAAAAGATTTTGACAGGCTCAAAAACTAGACTCTGCTCTCCTGCTCTCCAGCCTTCACCTTTACTACTCCTAAGCCAAGGATCTGATTGATGAATATTTCATTCTACTTGACCTTATCTCAGTTCTACAGCATCTCTTCATTCAAAAGTTAGATGACAACTTGGTATGTGTGTTACAGCGGAAAAAACTTTGAGGTATAGGTTGGGAAAGATGGTGACTGAGGTTTCTTTCAGTTCTCAAATTCTGTAGTTCTGATCTTGTCATCAATGTTTGCAGAGAGAAGATTCCATTTGTTGCTTGCATGAAAGTTACAGTGGCTTACCAGGCTCAATGCTAAGCTAAGATTGGATACAGTAACACTATAATATGCTTCATTATTTTATATGTTGGGATACACTGTAACATCCCAAATATAACAATTATATTTGGCAACAACCTCACCTAATTTTTCCTTTTCTTGTTCTCCTCTACTCCTCTCCCTATCCCCTTCCTCAATCTCTCTGTCCTCGTCCAATAGCTCTATGGTAGGTTTCTAAGTAGTTGTATACCTAGGTATTCCTATTTGCATAGGGCCTATAGGATACTATAATTTACATAAGATACACATATGAATGTGTGTATATATGTATACAAGTGTGTGTGTGTGTGTGTGTGTGTATATATATATATATATATATATATATATATATATGAATAAAGAGAAAGGGGGGGGGTTTCTTGGCAGATACTGGAGTGGTTTGCCATTTCCTTCTCCAGTTCATTTTATAAATGGAGAACTGAGGCATATAAGGTTAAGTGACTTGTTCTGGGTCACATAGCTATTAAGTGTCTGAGGCTAGATTTGAATTCAGGTCCTCCAACTCCAGGGAAGGTGTTCTATCTACTGTGCCACCTAGCTTCGTAGATAGATGGATAGATAGGGAGAGAGAGAGATGGATCCATACATACACACATATACATTTATGTGTGTATAAACATATGACCAAAAGTGCTAGAGCATCCAAGTGTTAGGTAGATAGAATTTTAGGCTTGTCCTAGCGATATGGCAGGCAGTCAGATAAGAGGAGAATGGCCCTCAAGTGGTATTTGGGGAAAAAGGAAGATCCGTGCAGGGGTACAGTCCCAGAAGCCTCGTCTGACTGGACAGTCATGAAAACTCTTTAGAAAGCTTTAAAAAGAAAAGCAGTTATTAAGTAGTTGCCGTTTTGGTGGGGATACTGCAAAGCATATGGCCTTTGATGTAGAAAGTATTTTTAAAATGCTTGTTTAATCTCCTCAAAGCTGTTATATTTAGCATTACAAATTAATGTCTCCTGAAATTCCTTTCTAATGAGTTGCTTTGGATGTTTTTTTTTAAATATTAATAATATTAAAGTCTTGAAATTTTGAATTTGCATGGCAGTTCATACTTTTTGAAGTGTATTTACTTTGGTCTTTGGACTTATTGAAGATGAGTAGCCTAGTGGACCCAGAAGCAGGAAGACATGAGTTCAAATCTAGTCTAAAATACTTATTAGCTATGTGACCCCAGGCAAGTCACTTAACCTCTGCCCAGATTTCCTCATCTATAAAGTATGAACAACAATAAGATCTACTTCCCAAGGTTGCTGTGAGATCAAATAAGATAATATTAGTAGAGCACTTTGCAGACCCTAATGCACTATATAAATCATAGTCACTATTCCCATGAATTGATACATGTAACAATGGTATGAAGAACATAGAGCAGATCATGTTTCCAATTTATAGATGCAGAAACTGAGTCCCTCAGTACTTAAGTGACTTACCCAAGGTCACAGAAGAGGTTCTTAATGGAAGCAGAATTCGAAACTGGGTTGCCTGATTTCTAGTCCAATGTGCTTTTCATAACTACGTAAGAGGGATTTGAGGAGGTAAAGAATGAATTCTTGATGCAGATACAAAATAATTAGGATCAGACATAACTGTGAATAGAGAAAAAACACCCCAAATAGTTTTGAAGCTCAGTATAAGTAAGGAGATATTATAAAAATTTGGAAGAGAAAGGTAGTAGAATGTTGAGGTTTTCTTTATTTAAAAAAAACTGATGATTTTGACATTTTAATTTAAAAGAAAATCACACAATGCAAATCTCAAGAGAGAAGATCATTCTTTGTACCTTGTGTGTGTCTATATGCATGTACATGTGTGTGTGTTTTAAAAGGGAAATGTGGTTGCACTAAGTATAAGTGTTATTAACCACAATTTTTTTTCAAATAACATGTCATACTCTGCTGTCACCTTTTAGGTCTGTTTTTTATTCATCCTTTTTTTTCATAATTTAGAAAACTAACTGAACTTCCTGTTTGTTAGCTTTCTCTGCAGCAGGGAGTCTAATATGAAGGTTCACTGACTCCAAAGACAGAAGGGAGGGATTGAAGGAAGAGAGGAAAGAGGAAGCTGGGTGTTTTTCACGACAATTACCAGTTGTTTTGAAAGACATTTGATTATTTCCTCTCTCATCATTTTCATATATCAATATGGTAGTCACAAAAGAAAAGGAGCAATATTCTTCAGGTATAATTCGAAATGAAATAACTCACACTGAAATAGATGTCTTTCCAAAGATATGGTATTGTGTTCTACCAATTAATTTTTGGGAGGGATTTGGGAGAAATGCTTGATTTTCTATTTTTTTCCTACAATAGGAGCATTGAATTCTAAATGAGAAGGAACCTTAGAGTTCATCTAATTCAGATTCTTTATACTACCAATGAAGAAAGTCTTAGAAAAGGGAGGAAACTTAGTTGTCCGGAATCAAACAGAGCAAGACAAGAACATGTGTCCTTCCCAGTGCAATATTCTTTTCCATTACCATCACTGTGCCTCCCTGTCACTCTGTTGCTCTCTGTGGAGATGGCATGACTGTTCAGATAACCATTGAACACTTGACCTTGAATTTCTTTCCCAACTCCAAGATTATGTGATTCTTGGACTAGTATCATTGTGTTTTTGCCAAGATTTCCAAAATGGGCCTTTCTCTGATCAGGCCTCTATTTTTCACACCTTTGTGGGTAATTTCTTATATCTGAGGTCTTCAACTTACAAGAGGCATCAATCACAATGCTTTTTTGTTGCTTTAGACCAAGAGTTTTCAACTTTTTTTGCTTTAAGGACCACTTCCATTAGTCTGATGAAACCTAAGGATCTCTTCTCAGAATAATGTTGGGATTTTTAATAATTTAATGCAACATTAAATTTCAGTTCGAAATTAATAAAGGAAAACATGTATTTTGCCCTTTTAGATTCATGGATTTCCTGAAATCTATCAATGGATTCCACATTAAGGACACCTGCTCTAAACTATCACATGTGGATAAATAATTCATTGAATAGAGACACTCAAGATGACTACATTACGCCAATTTACAAGATTATTATGCTATGAAAGTCAATTCAGCAAATACTTATTAATAATAGCTCACACCTATATAGAGCTTTAAGGTTTGTAAATCACATTATATCTATTATGTCACCAGAGACTTATAACAGCCCTGTGAGGTAAGTGCTATTCTAATCCCTATTTTACAGAAATCTAGTCTTAGGGAGATCAAGCGACTAACCCAAGGTCACATAGCTAATCAGTGTTACAGAAAGAATTCAAACCAGGTCTTCCTAGCACCAAGTTTAGTATTTTGTCTACAAAGACTTGTCACCTCTCTGTGAGCATCTTCTATGTGCAGAATACAATAAAAGGTGCTTGAAAAATACAAAGATAACTAAAACATAAATATGGTGAGCTTAAAGAGCTTGCAATCAAGTTGAAAAAAAAGAAAATAGAAACAAATGCCTCTAAATCAAGTGAAATTTGAAAGTCCCAAAGCTGAGCAGAAAGTGCTATGAGATCAGGAGAGAGAGAAATCATTTCTAGCTTGGAGTTGGAAGAGGGGTTGTACCATTAGGTAAGAGTTCAAGGAGAAAGGAGCATTTGAATTAGGTCCTGAAGAAGAGATGGGTTTTCACGGCACTCCTCTCTTGGTTCTTCTCCTACCTGTCTGACCAATCCTCCTTTGCTGGGTCTTCCAGCAGGTCACACCCTCTAGGGTTAGTCCTAGGCTCTGTCCTGGGTCATCTTCTCTTCTTCCTCTATTCTATTCCCCTTGGTGATCTAATCAGCTCCCATGGATTTGATTATCCTCTGGAGGCTGATGATTCTCAAAGCTACTTCTTCATCCTCAACTCTCAGCCTATATGAAGTTTCATATGCTTATTGAACTGCCTATTCACCATCTCAAACGCGTTGTCCTGTAGAATTTTAAATGTAACATGTCCAAAGCTGATCTCATCATCTTTCTACCAACCACTTCTGCTTTTAAACTTCTATATTATTTATAAGGGTACTACCATCATCTCAAGCTCACCACAGAGGGAATTAGGACCCCTCCATCACACCTTCCATTGATATTGTACATGCTCTAAGCACTGGGCTCCCATTGACCAATCCTTCATTACATTTGTATGTATTACTATGTACTGAAGATGAACCGGGGGCAGAGGCCTGTACACCTATTCCAGGGATATTATCTAAGACCAGAAAAATGAGGACTTTGGGGCCAGAAATCAGAGATAAAATAAGGTCTTAGTTAGTAGCCAATCTGGAACCACTATTAGGGGTCAATACCCAAAGTGGCTACTGGATTATCAGAACCAAGATTCCAAAATAAAATTTAGGAGGCTACAGCTGGGACAAGGACTAACTCTAATAGTAACAGCAGCAAGCAGCAGTTGTAGGCAACATAACACAATGGAAAAAAAACATAGAGCTGGAGTTAGAACATAACTGAGTTCAAATTCTGCCCTTGAGACTTGATAATCTGTGTGCGACTTTAGACAAGGCATTTAACTTCTCTCAGTATCAGCTTCTCTGTCTGTGAAATAGAGATAATCATAGCTTACATGAGTAATGTATATAAAGTACTTTGCAAACCTCAAAAATGTAAACCTCAAATAAATATCAGTTACTGTTATTCTTGTGGAATTAGTATACCCTATAAACTCAGAGCCCTATTGTAGAGTCAATCGAGCTTTTCAGGGCAGTTCCAACAAATGACCAAAGTTCTTGGTTATAGTCAGCCTAGGAGATAAGTCGGGATTGATACAAGGTTTCATGGGGTCAGGATGTCAGAGAAGGAAGTACAAAGTGCGGAGAGGGAAGGATCCCTGGCAGACATCATTAAAAATGGAATTTTGGAGCTGAAAGGGATTTTAGAGATTATCTTGCCCCTTATTTGATGCATGAAGAAACAAAGGCTCAAAGAAGTCCATGACTTGCCCAAAGTCACAGAATAAATGACAGAGGAAGAACAAGAACTCAGTTCTTCTGACTCAGTCCAGAGAACATTTCACTCACACTGGGCCATCTAGTCCTCAATGCTATGAAACTCTAAAAAGAACAATTTAGCAACAACTGCAAAGCACTTACAGTGTATGAAACACTTCCCTTACAATGACCTGATAGGTAATTGATATAAATATTATTATACCCATTTTACAAATGGTAAGAGACAGAGAGATGAATTGACTTGATTAGGGTTATAAAGCTGGTAAGTTACAGAGCCAAATCGATGACTACAACCAGATTCTCCTTCTCAATAGCTGAATCAACAAAACAGGAATTGATTCATTAATATAAACCCCAAAATACACAGCCCACTTCTCCCTGTCACATTGAACTTTAGGTAATGATGGATCAAAGACCTGATAAGCTATAACCCGGGTTCAGAAGAAACAAAGAAAAAGGTATGAACAAAAAGAAATGGGGAATTATCAAAACCTAGGAAATGCATAGAAATTGGAGGTCAAAGCAGAGTAGTGAGTTCCAGACACATTAATTCTTGGAAGCTAGAGATCACAGAGAAACTAGAGGAGGAGAGAAGAAACAATGGGCCATAGGAAGGCATGGGGGGTGGGAGGGAAGCGGGTGTCAGGGAAGAGCAGAGGCACATATCGCACCACAAAAAAAGGAATGCTTACAACTGACGGTAAAGCCTCTCACACACAACAAGCCCTTTATATTCTTTCTCCTACAGGAAGAACCAATGAGGAGCTTCCTAAGGTCAAGTTAGACCAGGAATTGGGTTTGACAGACTATCAGTGGGTGACGATTTGCTGTGCCTGATGATACAGATGCAAAGAGTAAAACTCAACTCAATATAATACAATGCAAGTCTAGAACCATTTATAAAGAATCTCCGTGTGTAAGGTAATTATTTTTTCCCCTAGAGCCATAAGAGAACTTATGTTCTACTGGGGAGAAGGGGATATATATTTGTGTTTGTACCACATAAGTAAATGAAGTGCAAAGTAAAAGGATGAAAACCTGCAGTCAACAATACACAATAAAGTTAAGGCTCAATTTGCTGCTTTTGTGTAGTTTCCCAGTGCTGGAAATCTAGTCCGCCTTCGCCCTCCTTTAGCCCCCAAACCAGGAAATAGACAAGAATACTATACATTCTATAGTCAAAGTACGTATTTGCTATGCAAAGGGGTCTCCAATTCATGGGTTTATCTGATTCTTACAAAAGTTCACACTTATTGGCTTTATTTAGTTGAGAAGGAAAATGGGCCATAAAGAGTGGTGAATATTTGCCCAAGGTCTACCAGTTCCACTGATGACAGAAGTAAAGCAAGAGCTGATTCCTGGGTAGGGCTTTATTTTCTTTCACAGTCCCTCACAGAATTTTCTTCAGAAAGTTTAGATATAAAAATGGAAACCAATTTAGTTTTACTTCTCTGACAAGTCAATAGTGAAGGGCCCAAGACCCTGAGTTATTCCTCTTTTGCTCTAGATGACAAGTTAAGAATTCTTGGTGGGATGCAGAAGGGAACACAAACCAAGGCATCCCCCTTATAAAGAATGTGTTATGTAAGCCTATCCCTTTTTAAGGAGTGAAGTGATTTACCTGGTGCCTCCATCTCTGTCTTTTCTGGGCCATTTCCCCAACTTGATTAGCATCCACGTTGTATGGTCTTCAGGACTACAGGATCCTCACTTTGTTTTCTTCCCCCAGTCAGTCAAAGCTTGACTTTTGGAAAGGAGTTTAATCTAACAGTGAAAAAGTGGCCCCTCCATAACAGTTTAAAATATGATAACTAGCCAAGAATAGTCACATTGAAATGAAGTATACCATACTTCAAAACATGATTCTGTAATTCATCTCTCTGTGAGGCAGAGGGGTTCGATTTTTTTTCTTTTTGATGGGGTGAAGAGAGATCTATTGAAATCAGACCTAGATGACCCCCAATCAGCCTATAACTAAAGCCTACTCTGACTTCTCTTGTACTGGCCAAAGATCTCTGAATACCAGAGGGAAAGCATTGTAACCGGACTAAAAGCTCTCATATAAAGCTTTTCTTGTGGTTAAAAACCTGCCAAATTAAAGGTTATTATGACTACTTTCCTTAGAAGTATCTGAGGGTGTGGCAGGAAGTAGAGGATTATTTCACACTTCCCAAGTGCTGTTCAGTGACTCTTGCTGCTACTTTATAGTTAAATGCCACTGACTTGTGTTTTCTATGAGATACAAAGCATCCTACAAGTATAACAGAGGTATGGCAAATGAGAGCCCGATTTTCAAAACATGTACAGGGGGTTCTACTTGCTGTCAACGTATGTGGAGCTTACTTCTACAAATGTGTTGATAATTGGGTACAGAGGGTGCCAGCTCTTCACTATTGCCTCAGGTATTGGGTGACTATTTCCTGACTTCTTATTGCTTACTAAGTGTGCATATAAAAGCACAAAAGGTAGAAATTAACTGATTATCTCTTATTTCTGGTAGTAATCAAGGAAAGGCAGCTGGTATCATAGTGGATAGAGTACTGGGCCTGGAGTCAGAAAGACATGAGTTCAAATCCAGTCTCAGATATTTACTAGCTGTGTGAGCCAGAGCAAGTCACTTAATCTCAGTTTCCTCAATTATAAAATTTAAAAGTCCTAGGTTGTTGTAAGGATTAAATAAGGTAATGTTTTTAAAGCATTTAGCCCATGCCTATAGTGAACAGGTGCTTATTCACTTACCTCACCCCCTTCTTTTTTTCCCTCTTATATAAGGCTCTAGGTGGGGAAAGATAGTCAGTGTTAGTAACCTACTCTACTCCCTCAGGCATAGAACAATGAGCACATGGCCCTCTGATCCAGCTGTTTTGCTCTTTCCTACCCTTAAGTGAATGAGAGTTGGAGATGGAATGAATGAGGCTACAACTTGTGAGTTTCAAAGGTTTGAAGAGTTATCAGAAGTCCAAGACCTAGAGTCAACACCAGAGCTTGCCAACAGCTGAGGCTAGTTGGGATCACAGCCCTGAAGAATAATCTTTGAAACTGGGTACAGCATGTAAAAGTGATTTGATCCAGCAGCCAAGACACTGTTTAGTGGATGCAAGGAAGGAACCATCCATTAGCTACGTGTTCAGGAGTGAGTATGGTGGGACAAATGCCTTGTAGCAACCACTTTAAATTTGAGCCCATTCTCCTCAGGAACAAGGATGGTAGAGAGAAGTTTAGGGGGTTGGTCTTACACTTCTATCCATGCTATATCTTCCTGATAAATATCTTTTGAAAGTCTTATCAATGTTAATTGCTTATTCATGATATCGAGGAGAAATCTAAAGGTCAAACGATTATGCTATTCTATCACTATTTAGATGATATTAAAGAGGTAACTGTTCAATTGATATGAGGGAGGGGAACACACCAGACTGGACCCTCACAGTCTAATAATAGCATTAGAAATAAAACCAAGTACCACACAAGAGAACTCCTAGGATTCCAAGGAAGAGATATAGCCACCCAAGCTCCAGGAAGTTGACCTTTTAGTGCAAGACTGAATTGGGAGAGTGATTGAAGAAACTTGCTGCATAAATGAACATAAAAAGTTTTGTCTTCAAGTTAGGGACAGATTGTAGCATTTGTAAGTCTATAGTTTGGAATTTCAGTCATATATTCCCATGCAAATAATATAATGAATGATGTTTTAATTCACAGACTAGCCCATAACATCTTGGTTAACCATGACTTAGCTGACCCAGCCTAGTAAAATTCCTTATCAGTACCCCCTCAGACTAACGCTGCTGGCTACAAGACAGACAATTTGAAAGTTCACATAACATTTCCTACTCTACTTCTGACTAGTTCTTTGTAAAGAAAGGATATTCAAGATAGGATCTTTTGATAGCTATGTAGATTGTGAGTTAGAGAGTATCTGTAGTGGTGGTTTGTGGGGGCTTTTTATATTGGGTGTTCCTTTAACTGTAGTGTGGAAGGGGGAAATAGCTTTAACTCTGCTTAACCACTTCCTGAACAAATAACAAACTCTGAAGTACTCCCTCAGCAGATAAATCTCATGGTAGTGGTCAGAGGGACTTGAGGAATTGTTAGGGCATGAAGAACATTTTCTCTAAACCAAAAATGTCACCTGCTAAAGACTCCAAAAATGCTTGAGGTGAGCAGAGTAAAGAAGTCACCCTGATGGGGTGCCGTTAAGGCCACAGCAAGGCCCCCTCACCAAATTGTGAAGATTCCATGTTAAATAGAAGCTTTTCATAGAGAACCTTTGTCTGTCCTCCTGAAGTTTCTTCCTATTATTACTAACTTCCAAGTCTCCATCAACTTAATTGATTGAAAATCTACTTACTAACCACAATGTTGAGTTCTTCCTCTACCCATACTTATCCATTCAACAAGTATTTATCAACCATTTGCTATGTGTGACTATGCTAGGTGCTAAGGATTAAAAAAATTTCTGCCCTCACTTAACCTCACTTAACTTTCCATATGGATTTCATCAGAGGCAAATGACTTGTAGACAGAAAAGTAAATCCATAAGAACTATGTAGAACCCGCTCTGAGATATTACCCCAATAAACAATGACTGGTTTGAAATTGAGTTTAACTGGGAGGTGAATTGAGACTATTGCAATATTGTAGGCATGAGCTGATGAGGGCCGTCAATAGAGTGATGACTGTGAGTTGAGAGAAGGAAGTGCATATTGGAGGTATGTAGAACAGACAAGTCTTGACAACTGGTTGATATTAGGGGTGAGGGAGAGGAAAAGGTCAAGGATAATTGTGAGATTGTGAACCTGAGTGACTAGAAGAATTGTGGGGAAGGACGGAAGGAAGGAAGGCTTGTTGGAAACTACATTGGATTCAGTTTTAGTCATGCTGAGGTTGAGATACCTCCATGGTGCTTGGAAGAACACTGGAAAGAACATTGACCTTGAAATCATAGGACCTAAGTTTGAATCCCCAACATGCTAACCACAACCTGTCTGAATTTTGACAAGTTGGTTATGATGGAAAGGATTCATGACAGTGACTAGCAATTTCTACACGACAACCATGAGAGGCAGGTAATAGTGTGATCATAATTATCCCCATTTTCCAAATAATGTGACAAAGGTTCAGAAAGGTTAAATGATGTACTCATGGTTACATAGTTTATAAGTGTCACAGGCCGAATTTAAATCTGCAAGTCCAGCACTCTTTCGACTCTATTATGCTACTCTGATAGCCATCTTAATCACTGAAGATGAAAAAAGGTCACTTTAGAAATCCTTATGCCTATTTACTATCTTCCTTCCAATTACAGCTATAAATGCAATTGGGAATATTTAGTTATAGCTTAGTTATAGACCACACCGCCTTTCTGTAAGATTGTTTTCCGCTCTTCTCCTTTTCCATAATTTTATAAAATCATACTAATTGTAATCTTCCTTCATCTTCCTAGATAATGTTTACC
Source organism: Trichosurus vulpecula (assembly GCF_011100635.1). Lineage (NCBI taxonomy): Eukaryota > Metazoa > Chordata > Mammalia > Diprotodontia > Phalangeridae > Trichosurus > Trichosurus vulpecula. The sequence goes on from NC_050573.1 coordinate 375,171,770, forward strand.
AAAAAGTTTATAGTATCAGCCATTGCAAAGCAGCAGCATAGAGAGCCAAGAAAACCTGAGTCTCCATCTCATCTAAGACACAGGTTTGTTGTATGACCTTGGACAAGTCTTTAATTTTTCAGTTATCTTGGTTACTCTTTGAGATTACAAATTACAGAGATTTTCACACACCTATGAAATCACAGGTGTAGACCCTATCCAAATCTAACCAGTATTGTCCTTGATGGGTACATCCTCTGTGTTTATAAGGGGAGTAAGTTTTTGTTGATAGATGCAGTTTGTGGGATACTTGGCCTCCTCATTGTATTTTGCATTAGCTAAACTTCTTTAAGAAGTTCCAACATTTCTCCAATGAGCTATTCTCGTCAACTATAGTAGGACTATCACATTTGGACTCAACGCTCAGTACCGTGTGCTGCAGGAGGAATTTTAAAATGGAACTTAAGGAAATAAAGTTGGGAAGAAAAGTCACAATAATTAATCTTTGCTGGAGGAAACACAATTTAAAAGACAGTCAGGGATTGAATTTCATGCTTTCTCAAAGTGGGAAGATTCCAAAAGAACGAAAAGTATTACAGATGGTAGTATTAACACAATAACAAAAGGCAACCAAGAAAACATCAGAAACTATGGATTAATCAGCATACCTGGTTTTCTTCCTACATGTCTTACCACTCCCCAGTTTCCTTTGCTGGACCTTCTTCTGGATCAGACTCAATAACCATGGATATCTCCCATTCCATCCACCCCTTCTCCTCCAGCACATTGTTCCTTTTCTCATCCCCTCTCTTTCACTTGTCTTCAATCTCTCCCTGTGTACTGACTCTTTGCCTATACCCTACAAACATGTCTCATGTCTCCCACGTCTCCCCCCAGCCTGGAAAACATACCCGCACTCACTGTCATTCCCACTATTGTCTTACCTCTCTTCTACTCTGCTCTTTGTAGCTAAACTCCTCCAAAAGGTTGTCTAGAGTAGGTGCCTTTGCTTTCTCTCCTCTCACTCTCTTGATTCCTTACAATCTGGATTCTGACCATATCATTCCACAGAAATTGCTCTCTCCAATATTTCTAATACTTTCTTAGTTGCCTATTCCAATGGCTGTTTTTTTCAACTCTCATTCTCATTGACCTTTCTGAAGCCTTTGACACTGTTCATCATTCTCTCCCCCTTGATATTTTTCTCTAGGTTTTTAGTACACCACTCTCTCCTGTTTCTCCTCCTACCCAAGGGACCTCTCTTTCTTTTTCTCTTTGGGTGGGGTGGGGCAAGGCAATTGGGGTTAAGTGACTTGCCCAAAGTCACACAGCTACTTGAACTCTGGTCCTCCTGACTCCAGGGCCAGTGCTCTATTCACTGCACCTCCTAGCTGCCTCATGACCACTCTTTCTCTGCCTTCTTTACTGTATCCTCCTCTAGGTCATGCCCTCTAACCATAGGTGTTCCTCACAGTTCTCAGCTGGGCCCTCTACTGTGCTCTTTATATACTACTTCATTTAATGATCTCATCAGCTCCCATGGATTTAATTGCCATCTCTGTACTAATGATTCTCAAATCTACCTATCCTGCTCCAATCTCTCTGCTAATCTCCAATCCAATCTTGTATCTCCAACTGCCTTTCAGACATCTCAAACTGGATGTGCAGCAGACATGTTAAACTCAATATATTTAAAACAGAAATCATTATCCTTCCCCTAAATTCTCCTCCCTCCCTACCTTCCCTACTACTTTAGAGGGCAACATCATCCTCCTCAAGTTCACAACCTACAAGTCATCCTTTACTCCTCGTTGTCTCACACCCCACATAACCAATCTATTACCCAGGTCTGTCAGTTTTGCCTTAGATATTGCCTCTTTCTCTCCTCTGACACTGCTGCTATTCTAGTATAGGCCCTCAACAGCTTACCTCTAGATTATTGCAATAGCCTGCTTGATCCATCCTTCATTCTGCCACTAAAGTGATTTACCTAAAGGGCAGGTCCAATCATGTCACCCCCTGCTTAATAAACTTTAATGACTCCCTGTTGCCTCCAGGAACAAATATAAAATTCTCTATTTTGCATTCAAAGCCCTTCATAACCTGGCTCCTCCTACTTTTGCAATCTTCTTACACTTTACTCCATCACATCTGCCCTTCAATCCAGTGACACTGGCCTCCTTGTTGTTCTGCAAACAAGACATCCATCTCCCTGCTTGGTGCATTTTCTTGCTGGCTGTCCCCCAGTACTCTCTTGCCTGTGGGGCAACTGCTAACCTCCTTGGCTTCCTGTAATTCCCAACTAAAATCCCGCCTTCTATTTCCACACCCCATTTAATTCTAATCCCTTCCCTCCATTATTTACTATTTATCCTCTATATAGTTCACTATGAATAGATTTCTTTGCATGTCATCTCCCCCATTGGATTGATTGTAACTTCCTTGAGGATAAGGACTGTCTTTTGACTCTTTTTGTATCACTAGCTCTTAGGACAGTGCCTGGCACATAAAAGGCACTTCATAAGTGTTTACTTATTGATTAATTGATTGATTTAAATATGAATTTCTTGAGAGAAAAGAAGTTGTGTTTGCCTTTCTTTGCATCTCCAGAGATAAACATAGTGTTTGGTACAAAGAAAGTTAATAAATGTTTATTGACTGGCTGATTCACTTTGTACAATTTATAAAAATCTTTATGAGAACTTTCTATGCACTCATGTAATTGCTATCAATACAAGGAAGGCTGTGAACTCTGAGAAGAAGCTGCTCACCTATTTCAGAAAGATTGCCAAGGATGGATAATAGCCAATAAAATGATTCTGTGGAGGATCATATAGGGTATGAATGCCGTCTAGAGGAGCAGGAAAAGCAGCCCAGATATTTGGGCTTCTGGGGAGTTAAACAATGGGACATAGTTTACCCAGTGGCAGACCTTTCAAATCTAATACTACAGTTCTGAAGGTATCTGAGAAAAAGAGGGGGATTCAAAGGCCATGTCAATAATCATATACAAGCTGAGGAATGGAACTGCAGAACAGTAGATCAGTGGATGTGATAATCATTCTGGCTGGGCCATCCATAAACACAGGAGCTAAAGGCAAAAGTGTCGGGCCTATTCAGCAGGGACCCAACTTAGTCATGATTCAAGAAAAATAAGAGAAGAAACTACTCATCTTGACAGACGAAGTTTTGTTAGTGATGTACAGAAATACTAGTGATTTTGTAACTTTATTTTGTGTTATATTTGTTGAAACTCTTACATTTTTCTTGATTCAAAATTACTAAGTAATTCAGTATATCATCTGCAATGATACTTTTGCTCCTTCTTTGCAAACATTTGTTCTTTTGATTTTTTTCTTGTCATATTACCATAACAAGCATTTCTAGAACTATGTTAAACAGTAATGGCCTCCTGGCTTTAAACCTTAAGCTTATTAGGAAGGAGTCTAGAATTTCTCCACTAAAAACAATTCTAATTCCTAATTTCAGAAAAATATTTTTAACTATTTGGAGGAAAAATATTTATAGTCTCATGTATATTAGTGTTTTAATAATAATGATGATAATTAATTAATAACTAATAGCATTCATCTACTACTTTAAGTTTATATATTTTATATAAATATATTACATATATTTTAAGTTTATGTATTACATTCATATACTACTTTAAGGTTTTCAAAGTTTTTTCTTTACAGGCTTCCTTTCAATCTATTGAGACAATCACATATTTTTCATATTTAATTTTCTTTCTGAGATTATTTTATTTAAATTGTTTTGATAGTCCAATAAAACTTTCTGTTTGAGGAGACTCCATGACATATAAACTTTAGTGTCATACTTTTATCGCATTTAATAAACCACAATTCAGGCCTATAATCTATGTTTCTTTTTTGAAGCATCCTCTTAAGTACCAACATTGTCGTAACAGACTGGAACATATAGGAATGGGACAATTATTAATTTCTCAGTGTGTCTAAGTTATTGTATTTTAGTGCATGTTCATTCTATGTTGTTTTGTTAATAAAGAATTGTATGGTATATTTTAAAATAAATTGTCCTTAATTTCTCTTACTTTTTTGTTATTTCACCTTTATTATTTTTTCTATTTTGGTAGTTTGTTCTTTCTCTATATATTAAAGAATTAAATTAGTTCATGGTTTGCCAATTTTATCTATATTTTTTAAAGTACAACTAATTGTTTTATTTATCAATTATTTATTTTCAATTCTGTTTATTTTACCTACTTTTTTTAAAATTCTGTTTTATTGTGATTGTTTTGTTCTTATTAATTTGTTGATTTTCTATGTTTTAAACTGCATGTTCAAATTATTGACTCTTTTTTCTCTTTTGTTAGTATTAGCATTATGAAATAGAATCCTTGTCTTTCATCAATTCTCCATTCAGGTGCCACCATCTATAGGAAGACTTTCATCATTCCAAAAGTTATTAGTAACCCATCCCTCCACAATTATAGAGTATTTTTACTTATCTTGGTCTACGATCTATCTCTGAAATAGAATGAAAGCTCCTTGAGAGCAGAAACTTTTTTCATGTACTAAATATTTTATTAATGTTTACAGAATTGAAATAAATACAAATTTTCCTCAAGGTTATTTTAACTGTAGTCTAAATATTTTGGTGTATGGTGTACACAGTATCATATTTATTATTCTTGTATTTTATTGTGACATACATATTACTTTAGGAAATTTTTTTTTCCTGTTTCTATTTAGATATGCTTATTTTATTTGTATTTCCCTGTTGATTACTATTTCTTATATTATGTTTAGTTTTCTAAAAATATTTAAGATTTCATCATTTATATAAAAGTTCTTTATGCTTTGGAGTATATAATTTTTTAAATGTCTCATGCAAGTTTGAGAAGAAAATAAACTGCTTAATATTTCCATTCAATCTTCTACACATGCAAATGATTTTTTTCAGCACCCTAAGTCATCAACATTTTTCTTATCTTTCTTATTAAATTTTAAAAGAGAATTAAAATATTCTATATACAATGTCTTAATAGCTGTTTCTTTTTTGCTCTTTGTTAACTTTTCTTCTAAGTTACTGCATTATACTATGCTCAGTTTAAGTATGTTTAATATTTATTATTTCACTTTCTCTTGTGCCCCTAAGAATGATACAATTGCTTTATTTATTCATGTTAATGTTCAGTATTTTCATTTCTACTCTGTCAAAATCATGATTGCTATGCCTGATTTTCTGAAGTGTTCTGAGTGATAGCACATTCCAATTTCTCACTCTAAATCTGTATGTGTTCCTGTATTTTAAGTATATTTCCTATAGGTGACATATTAGATCTTTTAAAGAAAAAAGGCCATTATGCAATTCTTTTCTGTTTGAGTGGTAAATTTAGTCCATTTATATTCTGGGTTATAATCTTTCAAATTGTTTTCTCCAAACAGTGGCATTTCCTTCTCAATGACTAGAGTGTAAAAGGAACAGATAAGAGAGGCAGGGAAGAAGTAGGAACACATTGGATACTAGAAGTTTTTAAAGAGAAACATGTTCTCATTGGTTCAAGTACACTAGCAGCCCTCCTAGAATACTTTCAGTGTACAAATATCTATTTCTACTAAATCTTCAAGACCAATCTTCTAGCAATTAGAATTGACTAGAAGTAGATGGGGTTCCCATGAATAATCATGGCTTACCCTTCATGTTGGGTGTGCCTATGCAGGCTGGATAATCACCTGTTGAATATTTTAATAGAAAGGCTTCTTGTTCAGATGATGGTTAGACTAAATGAACTTGGAGGTCCCTTGCAGATCTTAAATTTGGTGAAGTATTACTTCTAGGAAACCTTCCATGGCTACTCAAGCAGATGCTGATCTTATCTTTACTTGAGTTCCTTTTGGACTTGCTGTTATTTAACACAGAGACCAATACCTTATAAAATAGTCTTACTAACATTATCATGTGCATATATCTGAGCTCAACAAATATGTAAGCCACACAATATCTGATGTATAGTCAATAAATTCTTATTGACAGATTGTATAGTAGCAGTCCATTTTAATATGTAAGTAATCAAATGGGATCTAATCAGACAGCTTAAATCTGATGGAGAAAAACTGGAGGCCATCAAAATTGCATGTATTTTTCTCTATATCACCCAAACAATGGACTTAACTAAAAGTTTCACTTTTGCATGTTTTTGTTTTCTCATTGTGCAGTGCAAGGAGTATGACCTTTGAAATTCATTTTTGGGGTCATAATTATGCTTCATTTTCCAATAAAAAGCAGTTTTAAGTGTTCTATAAAAAAGTATTTGCTTTTAAAAAAGTTAATGATTTGCATGTGTTCAGAATATTGTTCATTATTTATGACTTGCTGATAAGAATGAGTGGGAAAAAGAGGTATTTTTTGCTATTACCACTTGTTGCACTATTTCAACTAAGGCATCATCTAAGCCTGAATACTAGAAATGATAGTTACTATAGTTGTTTTTGGAGAGCAAACTCATCTGAGCAGTAGGTCAATATGGAAGCATCAGAGAAGTAGCCCAGTGATTTGTTTCATCCAGCTGAAATGTTATACTTACTAAGGTGTTAATCTAGCACTTCAAGGGAACAGCTTAACATAGTAATGGAATCATTTGTTCACACAGAAACTATTTTAATTAAGGAACTTTTATGGGAAGTTCTGAGACAGAAAGAGGCTAATGAAGACTATGAGTCCAGACTCGTGAGTTCCTCCAACCACATGTATTCCCTACATATAAGTCTTATTACCCTGGGACTTATCACATAACCTCAGTCTCTTCTTGGGCATTATTTAGATTGGTAAAAGAGTGTTTTCCAAATTTATAAGTAGAATGTTATGTAACCATTATGTTTATTCTGCATTTAAATGTTTTTATTAATGTTAATTGAGTATTAATGGTTAAATTATTCTTGAGCAATGCACTGGTGGGGGCTCATGAGCTACAATTAATAGATTAATAGTCACTCACAAAGGCATCCCTTGGGTCCTGAGAATATTGAAATGTAGCAGTCACTCTCCCTCTTGGGAAACCCTCACCTGCCAACATGAAGGAAGGTCAAGGGGAAAAGAGCTATAGATAAAGAGTGAATGTTCTAGGAAATGGGAAGGGGAGAAAAGGGAAGGTTGAGAGTATGCTCATTACATTGTGGGTTGGCTTTCCCAAGGAAGTACTATGGTACATATGTCTTAAGTGCCAAAGCCTTTAAGATTTGTTCTTCCCTAAGAGTCAGAAAGAAGAGCTGAGCTCCTCCTGCCTAGAGCTTTCACCTTTGCCTTAGAAATCTTTCATCTTCTTCCCTTCAGAAGCCCTGTCAGTGTAAAATGAACTGGAACTGTGCCCGCTCCAGGCCGCTGGCTGTTCTCAGAGATTGACTGTCCAGAGTGTGTCATCCTGGAGCCTACAAACAGGATGTTATATGGTGGTCATTCTCCCATGCCTGTCAGAAAAAAATGAGCCACCCACCTTACGGGACTAGAGCCCTCAGTGGATGACATTTAATACAATTACATAAATGAGTACTTTAACAGGGCCTGGGCTGCATTATCCAACAGGACCATCACAGTTTATCTGCTGCCCTCCTCAAGAGGCTAGAAATGATTTATGGCAGCCCAAGTAGTTGCTGAGGAATTACAGGTTTAAACAAGTACTTGCCCTTTCACCAAATTCAAGTACAGACAAAGAGGCCAAAAGACAAAGACCCCTTTAATCATCATGTGAGCAATGATTCTGGAAGAAGAAAAGAATGGGAAGCAATGAGAAATGGGTCCTCATTCCTTGCCATCCAAAGAGATGTGATTTTGCTACACACCCCCTGTAGATCCTCAAATTATAGTCAGCAAGCATCAGTCTGTTGTTTAGAGGCAAGAGATGGGGTGGGAATCTAGAATCTTCCTTGCTGGCACATCTGGTAGGTCTGAATTGGCATCCACTGGCAAGGGTTTGCAAAATTAATTACATTCTGATGCCTTGTCACAAACAATAACATGGCGTGCCAAACCCTGATCCTTCACACTCTGCCAAATGTAGTGCATCTGCTTCTTTTTATGGCCTTTAATCTCATTTGGCAAAGGATTCCTTGGAAAAAATGGGGCTGAGATGGGGGGAGGGTGTAATGGCAGAAGAGATACCAGTTTTTAGGAGATAGGTTATCAGTGAGGTACTTAGTAGACACCAAGAAGATTTTCCAGGATTAAGAAAGGGGAGGCTTCTCTCCCCTCCCCAAGAAAGAAAAGAGAGGATGCTATTTCTTTTAAAACGTCGCAATCAGTACGTAGCAAGCCCAATCTAACACTCTGTTGATCTTGGCCTCTGCAATTCAATATGCTCGGTTTTGATGGAATCATACCCATCTAAAATGTATTCATATATTCCTGGAAACTATAAGCTAGCAGACCCAAATTCTAGTCCTGGCTCTAACATTAACTTGATAAATGACCTTGATCATGTCTTTTCACTTTATTTGGATTTAGTTTCTTTACCTATAAAAAGAGTTGGACTGGATGACCTGCATGGTCCATTCCATCTGCAACATTCTATGATTCTATAAATCCCTGGTCTATCCTTTTCGTGAATTTCTCAAACAACAGACTGTTGAATGATGCTCTTTGGGAGATCATAGGGATTTTCTTTTTGCTGTGATCTTCTGGGCCCCAGCAGTATCCTCTTACTAAACTCAAAGACCTCTCTTCTATTAATCCCCACAACAGGGAGGTGACATGCATATTGTAAATCTCCCTCTGAAATGGAGCTGCTCTAAAAATATCCAAAATGTGACTAGCAAGACACTGCAAGCACATTATGGAAAGTGTGAGGACATTGGCTTCTTGGGATTCATGTAAAACTTTGCTCTTTTGAGTTTCCTAGCACCAGAGTACAACAAACTCACAGACTTAATGGAGCAGAGTTTTGGTTTTGATAAATTACACACTATATAAGTTTATATAAACCAATTTAAAAAACACATACTGAGTCAATTTCTGCATTATGCCCTTCAAATATTGCTGTATTTTAAATCTTCCCTGAAGTAGCAGTGAATTAACTCTCTCACTCTCTCTCTCCTTCCCTCCCTCCTTCTCTCCTTCCCTCCCTCCCTCTCTCCCTTTCCCTCTCCCTCCCACTCCCCCTTTCCTTCCCCCTCTTTTCCTCCATTTCCCTCCTTTCCTCTCTACCTCTCTGTCTCCCTCCCCCTTTTTCTCTTCCTTCTCCCTTATTCTTCCCAAATCCAATGACTTTTTCTCAATCCTCATCCTGTTTAGCCTTTGAAACTGCTAACTCTCCCTTCCTCAATGCTCTCCCCCTTTGGCTTTTGTGACATTGCTCTCCCTTTTTCCTTACCTGGATCCCCACTGACTCATTTTCCTCCACTCATCCCTTAAAAGTAAGTGTGGCGGCACACACTTGTAATCCCTACTACCGTGGAGGCTATGGCTTGTGGAGTTCTGGGACTTAGGAGTTCTGAGCAGAAGTGACCTAAGCCCATCAAGCGTCAACACTAACTTCACCATTAATATAGTGAGCCCTTAGCAGTAAGAAACCACCAAGCTACCTAAGGAACAAATCAGGACAAGATGGAAATGAAACAGGTCAAAGTTCCCGTAAGGATCAGCAGTGGGATCAGCTGTAAGTGGTAAACTGCACTTCCTTCCTGGAAGAGATCAGGAGACATGGTCTCAAAAAAAAAAGAGTAGGTGTCCATCAAGGCTCTTTCCTCAGTTTCCCTTTTTTACCTCTGCTCTGTTTCCCTCAGTGGTTTAATACACTCCTGTGACTTGAGTATCTTTTTCCTTAGAGGCATATTCATACATTTCCAGCAGCCCACTGCACATCTCCACCTAGAAGTACAACTGGCTCCTCAAACTCGATACACCCCAAATTGAACCTTTCCCCCCAAACCTTTCCTCCTCCTCCTGACTTGAATATTTCTGCTGATGGCACTACTGTCTGTAGCAGGAAGCACCCTAGAATACCCAGGATGGCGTGCTAGCACAGGTTCTTAGATCTGCTTTTAAAGGAAAGCAACTTTAAAGGCATCAACAATCTTCCTTAATTACATTCACTAGTTCAGGGGAAAAGTCAGCCCCCTGAACATTAGAGAAAATACAAGCAGAGAAATTAGCATAGGGCTCTTACTGCCTGAATCAAAGCAATATTGCTATACACCTTACATACACCACTGGATCAAGAGAGCCTTTACATCTGAGCAGTTGGGGGTCTGAACATATGGCTACTCAAAGTCTCCACCAGGGAATCACAAGGTCCTTCTCATAAGCGAACCCCCAAAGCAAAATACCAACTCAGAGTATATATACACTTTTCAGAGCCAGAAGGCATCACAACCCTCATGACTCGGTGACTAATCAACTTAGTACAAAAAAGTGTGAAAGCCTTCCTACAAGCAAGCCTCCCCTAAGCAAGCTCTACTTAATGGGTTCTACCATGAGGCCTATTAATGGTCAGGGAAGATCTTCATATCCCATTAACATTACACCATCCTTCTAGTCACCCAGGTTCAAAACTTCAACTTCCTCTTTCCTGTCCTCACTCCCCATCCCCACACCCATCCACCTGCTAAGTTCTTTTAATTCTAGTGACAGAATACATCTCACATCTACTTTCTGCTCTCTAATCACATAGTTACTAGCCTGGTTCTGCCTTTCATCACCTCTTACCAAGACTATGGCAGCAGTCTCCTACCTCACCTCTCTGACTCCAGCCTTTTGCTTCTCTAATCCAGTCTTCAAAAATCTTCTAAAATGTGCAAATTTGATGACCTTACTCCCCTGATTAAAAAAAATTCAGGGGTTCTCTCCTTCAGATGATGGGTAAAATCAAAAACCTTCAGCCAGCTTTTAAATTCCAGCATAATGCGCCTCCAATTTAGACCTGTAGACATATTTTACACTGGTAAATTTCACATTCTAGTGAACCTGGATTGCTTACTAATATCATTCTGCCCTATCACATTTCCATGTCTTCCTGTCAACCGTTCCTATTCCTGATCGACTCTCCATCTATATCTCCATTGAATAATATCCTTTTCTCCCTTCAGGATGCAGGTCAAGAACTCCCTCCTCTGATAAATTTCCTCTGCTCACACGAGTTGAAAGCATTCTCTCCACCTAAAGCTCCTTGAGACACTTGACCTAGACCTTTCCTTACTCCAAACACATTTTACCTACTATTACATTTGTTTGTGTATTGTTCCTATCTCCCTATTAGATTGTAATTTCTTCAATGGCAGAATATGTTTAATTTTTTTAGCTTTCCATCCCCAATGACTAGTCCAGGACCCAGCACATAATTGGTGCTTAATGTGTTTGTTACTTTTGATTTGAATACAGCTTGTTACCTTAAAAAAAAAGGTTTCAGTTATCTGAATATTTTCATCCATTTTCCAAAAGAGGCAGATCATATGATTGTAAGCTTGTGCCGAACCAGACCAGTTCTTAGCAAAACAGTGAAGCAGGTTAAATTTATATCCCCTTTTCTTGTCCTTTGTCTCTTCTCCTACTGCCTTGTACCCCTTCAAGGCCTCCAGTGTCCTCATACCACATCGAGTGGCTGCCCACTGAGTCCCAATATAGTCTCCTCATTCAGCCTCCCTCCCCACCCCCACACTCCCAAATCCTAAAAGTTAGAGAGTTATCCATTTTCCAAACCTCTCCTCCATCTTATCAAATTTCACCTAATTGTCAAGAGCAGAGGGATTGAGAAACCAATTCCCATTAAAGTGTAAATGACCCATGATAATTTAATATTTTATCTCTCCCAGGAGAATTGGCATTTATTTCACTGTAGACTCTCCAAATAGCTGTTTTACCTCCAAGGAGCGAATCTCTCATGGGACAATTTGATACGCTGAACAGGTAAAAGTGCAGAAGCCCTGGAGGAGGAGAGGTTACAGAGACAGCAGTGAGGTCTTAGACAAGTCACTAATCCTTCTGAATCTCAGGTTCCTGATTTTTAAAATCATGAGTTTGTATAAGAAGGTTATTTGGGTCTTTTTCTGTTTTGAAATTCTTCCCAGTCTATGAGCTATTTGGGGGGCAGGGAGGCTTTCCCTTTACCACATAACCCTGCTTCTACACAAGAAGCTATCCCTTGTGGGGAGGCTTTATTAAACACAGATATATTTTTTCTAAGCCAAGCTCTTCCATATTGAAAGCACTAAAGCCCAAAAGTCAATATTGGTATTAATCTGAGGATTAGTGATCTCCCGAGGGATGAGGATGTAATACAGTAATTAAACATGATCTCACCAGGCCCTTTTCCCATCCATTCTTTATGTTGGGAATCTATGGTGTCTCTTTGCCTTGACATTGTGCCTCCCCCACCCCCAAAGGCTCAGTGTTTTCTACTTCATCTCAGATCTCCCCAGAGATATTTACATATGAAATAAACAAGGGCAGAAATATATCAAGTTCTTATTTGCACAAAATACCTATGAAATTGGGGCCAAATGCTACACTAAGACATCGTCTGCCTCCCCCGCCTAAGCGTCCATCAAGGCACAAAAATTCGAGCTGTGCAATTGAGTCTTACATTTATATCTACATGACATTTAGGAAAATTGAAGACTGGAAACTACACATACAAGTAAAACTAGTGATTAGAGACAATGAGATGCAGTCTGAGAAAAACAGTGATATTATTAAAGAGACACTGTCAAGTCCTGTGGGCCCCAAATATAGATTCCACCAAAAACGAAACAGTTTTAGAATTCGTCAGAAATGTTAGCATGAATGTTTTTAATCAACAAAAGCATGTTTTCTTCTTTCCCAATTCCATTTTCTCGCAGAAGCACAGAGAACTCAAGTGCTTGAAATACGATTTAGACTTTCTCACCATTGCCTAACTCATATACATTGAAGGGGGAAAAGGGGTTCCACATAACTGAATTTTCTGTAAAACTGCAGTTTACCCCTTCAAGTGAAAGTACTGTGTTTTTCTTTAAACAATGAGCATTTTTCTATAAGGCATTATTCACTTTCCTTTCTTCTTAAACAGAAGACACAAAATATAATTTTTTTGAAATGATAATTTAGGGTCATAATTACAGACCTCAATCATTGCAGACTATAACCTAGCCTAAAGATGTCAAAGCTCTGGGGATATACAAAACTCCCAAGTACAAGTCAAATCAGATTAAGATATCATTGGGAAATGTTTAACAAAATAAATAAAATCCAATACAAACATAAATAATGTTAACTTGTGGTTTTCTAAGTCGATATGCAACCCGTTTCTGTTTGAGTTTGACTTCATTGTCCTAGACTACAGATTTGGCTAGACTATAATACAGTGATGCCCTCAGTGATAAACAAGGATGATAGTACTCTGTTCCTATATGTCCCATACTGCTGTGCTTTTATGGTTCCTGTGTCTTATTATTATGGTTTTTCTATTTCCTTCCTCATAGTGAGGGTATTTCCTCATTATTCTCAGGGCACCTGCCTCTCTGTCTTTCTCTTGCACCTTCCAGGCTAGTTAATCTAATATCCAATACTGTTAGGGGAGGTTAAATCAAATTGGCTGAGAAAAGTATCTCCCATATATCCATGAGGGACATATAAACATCTTAGCCTGTGGTTCTAATGCCTTCAAAGACATTGGCCCTTTTTTGGTTTATTCCACCCATATGGTAGAATGAAAATTCAGATCTCTTTGAGTGTTTGAAAGATAATGATTATCAAATTGTGGTCCAGAAACAACTAGTGGTCTGAGAGTTGGTTTGTGTGTTGGTCTCTTGCTTACTATATCAATCAATCACTGAACAAGCATATATTAATTAATTTAGTATGGGCCAGGCACTCTGATGGGTACTAAGGTTACAAAAGTGAAAAAGTCCTTAACCTCCAGGAGATTTAGTCAATCGCATAAATAATTGGGCAAAGGGAGAGAAGGTCATTAAAAGCTGAGAGGATCAAAAAAGGCTTTATGTAGGAGATGTTACTCAAAATAAGCTTTGGAGGAAGCTAGCACTGAAAAGGGGAGAGGTGAGGAGGGAGTGAATCTCAAGCATTGTAGACCTGTGAAAAGGCACTGAGTCTAAAGACAGAAAGCCATTAATAGGTAACAGCCAGTAAGCCATTTTTGTCTAACCTCTAGAATGTATGAAGTAGATTCTTATTTATCAAGTCCAGAATGAGCTGGAGCCACAGTTTTAAAGGTTGTAGATGCCGAACATGGGAATTTATATTGATCCTGGGGACAATAGGGAGCCACTGGAGCTTTTTGAGTGGAGAATAATTCAGTCACATCTGGGTTTTGTTTTAGTTTATTTTTTGGGTTTTTTTTTTAGGAAAATCACTTTGGCAGGATAGACAGCAAACACTTGAAGCTGGGAATTCAATTAGGAAGCTATGGAAAAAGTAGAGGTGAATCACTGTTTTAGTTTCTATCATTAATTATTACTACAATTATCCTTCATTAGTATGTTATCCAAAAAGTCACTAAACTTTGGGTTCACATTAGTGAGATTTTTTTAATTTTTAAATCAAAGGCAAACCAGAATTATTAAGGCAAAGTTGTCCACAAGGTCTTTGGTCCATCCAGACTCAATTCAAATCAATAAGTGTGCACTGAGTACCCATTATGTGTTTTGCCCTCTGAGGGATATTAAGAAGAATAGCAAAAAAAGAGAAAATATAGCACCTACCCTCAAGGAGTTTACAGTATGGTAGAGAAACAAGAATAACGTATACCAAAAAAGTTTTAATTATTAAATTTGACCCCCCAACACAAGAAGCTAAAAGAAGCAACCAAACTGAATGTTATATAATGCATAATGGGAAACCAGAGAGCTAAGGGGTCTATTATGAATTTATCCCTCTACCGGCCTACTAAGTGGCACAGTAGACAAAGTGCTGGCCAGGGAGTTAGGAGGACCTGATTTTGAATTCTCCCTCAGACACTTAGTGATGTTGAATCCCAGCAAGTTACTTAAAATTTCAGCCTCAGTTTCCTTTTCAGTAAAATGGGGATAACGATAGTATCTGCCAGACAGTGTTGTTGTGAGGATGAAATAAGATAACATACATAAAGTGCTATATAAATGCTAGCTACTATTATAGTAAACCAGAAGTTTCTTCTGTCAAAGTTCTATTCCAATGTCTCACTGTGGTGTGAAGGTGACCTTGGGTTCTCAAAGGACCTATTTGTTGTCAGGGCTCAAGTTCTAGAAGGTACTAGCAAGCTAGAGAAGACTCCAAGGTGAGCCTGGCAGTAGACTTTGTGTCTGTCACCCAAGGGCTACAGCCCAGAAATACTCAGAGAGGCTAATCACCAAATGATTTTCCATCAGGGATGGGGTTTTTTTCATTAGTTTGCTTTATGTTTCAGCAATTCATTAATTCAGCTTTTTATAGGGTACAGGACTTTTAATCTGTGTCAGCAAGGGTAAATACTTGAACCAGTGCAATCTTGGATCCTTGAAATTCCAAAATTTAACAGGTGCATTATATTTCTGTTTTTCAAACAATTCATAAGAACCTTAACATCTATGAAGTTCCCCATACCCCTTAGAAACTTAGTCATATTCCTAGGCTACATCACTACTCAGGGTGCCAGATTCCAGTTCTTTATTCTTAATAGGCCAGGGAAATGACCACCAACTTTAAAAAGACCAATAGAAAAAATCAGCCTGGAATTTAGATATCCACCACAGTATGCACATGCACTAGTCCAGTCAGTCTTTGTAAGTCTCCATTCAGTGACCCTGATTCCTTATTCTTGATCCCCTCTAGAATAGATCCTTTCAGCATTGATTTCCAAAAAGAATACTATCATACACAACCTCCTTTCATGTTCTAATCATTGCCCTTAGCTCACTGCTCAGCTGTTTTTCAGAGAGGTGTGCAGGGCAGCTCACTCCACACCCAATGCTATTAAGACTTTTCATTTCCCACTTGGTTGTACTCCTCTGGACTTTTTCCATCATGATCCAGGAACCTCTTCATCCTGCAAGATCATTTCAGCTCTGAAACTCAGACCTCGTCAGTACCGGCTGTCCCTCAGGCTCTTCCTTCTCTCTGATTGGAGGGTGGAGAGCAGAGATGTCCCCCAAGAACTTCCATTTAAGAAGAGTGCCCAGGTCAACCATCTCTTCACTTCCTTCCTGAATATAGCCATTTGGACTTCTCCGACATTCCCCAAAGAGTACCTTCCTCCTCTCCCAACTCTTTTGTACTTTTTTAATGTAATGTTTTCCCCTATTGGATTCCCCTTTTGAATTCCAATCTCCTTAAAGACAAGACTCTCTTTTGCCTTTCTTTGTATCCTTAGTTCTCAGTACAGTGCCTGCCACATAGTAGGCACATAATAAATGTTTAATTGCCTTACTGACCCAGTTCAAATATCACTTTCTCCAAGAAGCTATCATTGATCCCTCCAGCCATGCAGAATTAATTTCTCTATCCTCAGAATCTCATAACTTTGTTTCTAATAGTGATAACAGTTGGTATTTTTGTAGGTTTAAAAGCCTTTCCCCCACAACAATCTGGGGTGTAGGTATTTCAAGTATTATATCAAGTACTGTTATAAGAAAGTATTTTTACAGATGAAGGAACTGAGACTCCAAGAGGTTAAATGGCTTGCATATAATTATTAAGCTAGGAAATAACATATCCAGGACCCAAGCTCAGGTGTTCTGTATTTGAGTATAACACCTTTTCCAATACTCCAATAGATCTCTCATATTTCCTATTGACATAAATATTTACACTGCAAATCTATCTATCCATTTATATATGTATCTATACATCTGCCTGTTGAGTTAAGGTTTTAATGTTACCTTTTATTTTTATACCACTGTAATTTTTTTTCTTTAATCCTCCATCTCCTCCACTACACCTTCCAACCAACATTGAACCCTCCCTCGAAAAAAGAAAAGTATTTAAGCAAAGCCAACTCACAATTGTCTGATAGTATATACCACATTTCACACTCATAATCCCCACATTTCTACTGTGATACATGTCTCCCAATCGGTTTTCCAAGAATAAGATTACTCATTGTAATTTAGGGCCTGACTGCTTTCTTAATATTGTCACTACTTACATTTTTGTGTGTATTGTTATCTAACTTCTATTTACTTCGCTCTGAATCACTTCACATATGTTTCTCCAAATTCTTCATGTAATACCTAAGGATACCTCTTTACTCATATATATACCCACTCCAGACCCACTACCCCAGGTCCGAGATATTTTGTGGGCTCAAATCTGCTCAAAATTCATTCCTCATAACCCTCCATCAATGTGTTCAGGTCTCTGTTCACAGAGTAAGGCCAAAGCAATATTGTTGAGTGCCTAGTCAAAGGCCAAACAAAATCACAGATCTCAATAGGGTATTTTTAAAGGACAAATTCTCTCTAAAAGTCCCACAGGGTCATGGAGCAAACCACCCAATATTCCTTTGTCCCAGAAAAATGACACTATTTACAGATGCTTAAAAAGAGAAACAAAGAACCTAAGTAATTTTTGCTAGGTCACAGCAATTTTAGCAAAAGAACAGGTATCAAAGCTCAGAATATTCCCTTGCCTTCATTTAGCCTGTCCGTTAATGAGAGCTCAAAAATAATAGCTCAATACACATAGATTTTATCTATCCTGGGGAAATAATTAAAAGAAATGAACTTATAAAATATTAAACCATAAACATCCAGAGATAAAAGAGCTAGCTGAGATAATATCATAGTGCTTCGCCCCCCCCTTTTTTTCTTTTTTTCATCAGAAGTTGTTGTAAAGGATCAAATCCACCTCCATGGCATATATGGGATTCCCCTGTTTTCTCCGGTCCCTGCTTGCCTAAGAGAAAGATCTTAGAAATAATGAATCTTGGAGGACAAGGGCTAATTATTTGATCCAATCCCATGCTTTTGGGCCTGCAAACATTTCACTATCAGTTTCTCAGTGTAGTGTCAGAAAATTCCTCTTTTGTGTTGTGGCAAGAAAAATAAACAGATTTGGGAGGAAAGGTCCTTCCATAATACATCAGGCAGCAGTAGTTATTATCCTAAAGGGATGGGATGAGCCCATTCCTGTATTCTCTGGCCAACCCTATTTTTTGACAGTCAGCCCTGATTATGAAGCTGCTGCATGAGACCTTAGGATCTATAGCTGAGAAGGACCTTGGAGATCATTTATCAATACCCTCAGTCCATAAATGAGGAATCTGAAATTGACAGATGAAATGAGTTGTCCAAAATAGTATAATTGTGCAATAGCAGGTGAAGAATTTAAACCGAGTCCTCTGACTCCATCTCCAACTCTGTGAAGTATGCCTCACATCCTTGGACAAGCCAAGATGAAAAAATCATCTAGTCCAAGGTAGGGAACCTGTGGTCTCGAGGCCACATATGGACTTCTAGGTCCTCAGGTATGGCCTTTAGACAGAGTCCAAGTTTTACGGAACAAATTCTTTTATGAAGGGGATTTGTTCTGTGAAGTTTGGATTCAGTCAAAAGACCACACTTGAGGACCCAGAGGGCCATATGTGGCCTCAAGGCTGCAGGTTTCCCACCCAATTAAGTCAGAGGGCAAGCTCCTTGAGGACCATTTCTAGGGCTATATGTTTTGTCTCATTTTTAAAGCATCCAATTCCCAGAACCTAGTACAGTGCCTTAGATATAGTAGCCACTGGATAAATGCTTGTTGATTTGAACTAAATAGAACCTATGGTCCTCAGGTATTATATGGGTCCGTGCTGATATTTCTAATAGTTGGCATTAAAAAAATTATGTTTATGGTAAAAACTTTTCCAAATAAAATTGAATGAAGAGTCCTGAAAGAGTGAGCTTATAAGAGCACAAGATTTAGAGCTGAAAAGAACTTTATGGATCATCTACATTCCATATCTATGGGGCAAAAGTATTGATTCCCTCTTTTAAACACAAGGAAAGTGAGATTCCTTCCTCAGTGTTTTCTCCATTTGCCGCCGTGTGTATGATTTCTTCACATGGAACTGAAGTGATAGGAAAGGGCAAGGGGCCTGTCAGAGGAAGTTTCTTAAAAAATTACAGCTACAGCCCAACCAGCCGACATAGCTAGTGGGCTCTTGAGAAAGAAGGCAACCCAATTGCTGTCCTGCTGGCTCTCCTCTAGGCATAGCTTTCATTCCTCCCAACTGTTGGGTAACAGGCTTACTTCAAAAGGGACTGCTCAAGTGGCCACCAAAAAGGGAAAAAAAAAACAAAGGAACTCCAAACACTAAATATTCTTTAGGGATCCTTTAGGGATCAGCCTCTGATCTGTGCCTCTGAGCTGCTGAGGACCAGACAGGTGGTGTCCAGGAAGGGAGATACTACATCTTTACCCAATTACAAATTACAGAGAACAAAGAGACTGCTTCCAATTCCAGTGTGCAGTAGTGCCAGGGGAAAGCAGAGTCAAATGAGTTAGAGGCCTAATGAGGTAAGTGGGAGGAGAATCTTGGTGCAGTTTACAGCTTTTTCACATTGTTGGTTCTCTAAACCAGATTCTGGAGGGGAAAAAATGAAAGATGGAAAGGAGGCTGAGGAAGGGGATAGGGAGGAGGGATTTCTTTGGCCTGACAGGAAGCACCAAAAAGGGGGCTTCAGCTTAATTGGTTCCATTCATTTAAGTCTAACTCCACTTGTCTGACGTAAAGAAGCTGTTGATTTGGAGGTTTGTTGCAAGTTTCTAAGATAACATTAAACATCAACATCGCTAAAAGAAGGAACAGTCAAGAATGTTTAATATTGAAACTATTCTGTTTGCTGAAATAGTTTCTGGTTTGTGGAGTAAAAACCTGAGCAAATCTATGTGGAATGATCAGCGTTGAGCTATGGAGAGACACCTTGGCACTAGGGATGACCTCTGGAGTGGGAGTCAGGAAGGAAAGAGTCTGAAACCTGTCCTCAGCAGTTACTTCCTGTGTAGCCCTGGGCAAGTCAGAGTCACACAGTGAGTGCAAGTTGACTTCACATGGCCTCCATTTGTTCATCTATAATTTGAAGGTATCTATAATGCCTCTCTCATAGGGGTATTGTAGCATCAAGTAACTTAATGTATGCAAAATGTCTCATAAAGCTGAAGGCTGTTTGGATGTCAGTTATTAGTCATTTGCAGTGCATGTAACATACCTGTCACCTCCAAAAGTATGAGCTTTTAGACCAGACATATTCATGAAGGCTGTCTATTAAGAGGTAGATGGATTTACAATCTGCTTTAATGGTAGGATGTTGGTGGGTGTACAGCTACAAAGTGTGGCTATGCTCGGAGGGGTATAAGACAAAAAACCCTAGACCAGGCATTTTTAGTTTTAATACCCGCTCTCCTGATAACTGCTTGCGGGATGCCACTTCAGCTGTCTAGGCCTGAATTTCTTCATTTCTTCATGAGCTTTCAAACCCCTTAGAGTTGTTGTGAAGAACCAAAAGCACTTCAAGGAATTAAAATAAATATTGCAAAAGGGAATAAGGACCAAAGACAGCACAGTGGAGGAAGCTATATACCCCACCTCTCTCCTACAGCTACTCTAACAATTATTTAGAAAGAATGCTGAACTAAGTAATAATAAAAAGAAAAATCCAAGGAGAAAGACAATGAATCATTTCTTTAGCCTGAGATCAGGAATTCAGCCTTCAGGCAACTGACAAGAGTAGGAATTGTAGAACAGGCATGGACCTACAATTCTACTGCTCTGACACAAGAAGAGATTTGTGGATTTATCCCAGGGGGTAGACCAGGGGTGGGCAGGGAGCACTATCACTCTGACTGGGAGAAGCATGAATGTGGATTCAATCTGCTGACACAAACTAAAGGTAAACCTGTAGAAATCATGGATTCAGGCCTCAGGAAACTGAAAAGGAAAGATATTATAAAGCATGGCAGGGAAGAGAGGGAGGAGGGAATGGAGTGGAAGGGGGTCACTCTGAACCTGTAGAGCCTTCCAGCTAACTGATGGGCTGGCATCAACTTCTGGCTACTAAATCCCCATTTACTGGTAAAGCTGTAGTTGTCCTACCCAGATACAAATCAGGTTACATAGCCTGCAAAGCTTAGGCCAGAAGGCAGTGATCAGACTTTTCTCTAGATCAGACCACTTTGGGCACACTAAAAGTTTGCAACTATCTGGTTTCAGCTAACCCTGAGACCCTTGAAGGATACCTCACTCAATATCTGGGAAATGCAGGAGCAGGACTTGAGTTAACAAAGAGCAGGACCATACAAGGCCCAAACATTCCTTCCCAAAGTATGCAGAACTTGGCACTAATAAAACCTCCCAGTTTAGGAAGTAAGCCTAGAAGAATGAGTAAATAATAAGAAACAAATAATATAGAACTCATCTAGAGACAGCAACTCCTAAAACATAAACCTAGAGGAGATAATAATTCCAAAACATCTACAAGCAAAGCCTCAAAGACAAACACAGGTAGGCCGCAAGATCAATGAAAATTCCTGGAAAAATAAGCAAGGGATTAAAAGATTAAAACAACCTTATAAATGAAATGCCAAGTGCAAAGGAAAGAACTGAGGGAGAGGGGAAGGAGAGCATAGGGAAAAGATTTGGAAGAAAAACTAAAAAATAAGAACTAGAGCTACAAAACCTTAGCTAAGTAATAGACTCCCTAGAAATTATAATTTGACAAAAAATTAATAACTCTTTGAGACAACTAGAAATATTAAAACAAGGCCAAAAGACTGAAAAATGGAAGAAGATGTAAAGTACTTCATATTAAAAACAACTGACCTGGAAAATAGATCAGGCTAAGATAATTTAAGAATTATTGTATTACCCAAAAGCCAGAAACATAAAAAGAGCATGGATATAATAGTTCAAGAGTTCATTAAAGGAAATTGCCTAAACATTCAAACAAGAGAGCAAAGTGAAAATAAAAACTCTACCAACACCTGCTTGAAAGTAACACCAAAATGAACACCTATGTCATAGTTAGCATACAGAGCTTAAAGATCCAACTAAAAATATATCAGGTAACCAAAATGAAAGCTCAAAAGGATTATAGAGAGTGGAATGCAATATTCAAAAAGACAAAATATATAGACTTAAAATCAGGAATACTTTACCCAGTACAACTAGGAAGAAACCTAGAGAGGGAAAATGCACCTTTAATAGAGAAAAAGACTTCCAGGCATTCCTGATGAAAAGAACAGAGCTGCATTGTGCTTTGAAAAACAAAGACAGGAGTCAAAAGAAAAATAAAAGCTAAATATGAGTGAGCAAACAAGGCTGAATTGAATATATTTTAATAGAAGCAGTTGATAGAAGTGTCCCCTTAGAATTCCAGTGTTGTTAGGAATCATAATGGGGGTTGTTTTTTTGGTTTTTTGGTTTGTTTGTTTTTTTTGTTAATAGAGAGCCTGGAGGAATTTTGTTATTTTTTGATGATATTTTTTTACCATCTTAAAAGAAGAAAGAGAAGGGGAAAAAAGAATAAAGGAGGGAAGAAGAGGAGGTGGGGTAAGTCTGTTGTTGTTCAGTAATTTTTAAGTCATGTCTGACTCTTCATGACCCTGTCTGGGGTTTTCTAGGCAAGGACACTGGCATGATTTGCCATTTCCATTCCGGTTCATTTTATAGATGAGGAAATTGAGGCAAACAGGGTTAAGTGACTTGTGCAGGGTCACACACAGCTGGTAACTGTCTGGAGCTGGATTTGAACTCAGGAAGATGAGTCTTTGTGACTTCAGGCCCAGTATCCTATCCACCATACCACCTAGAGCAAGGAACTGCTTACCTCACATAATCTAGGTATATAAGTAGAAAGCTTTATACAAAGAAGGACAAAGAGGCAGGAGGAACTAGAATCATTTGAAACATAATGTCTTTAAATCAGTCAAAAGAGAGTGGAACACACAAACACACACACACAATTTGGCATAAAAATATATATGATCCTACAATAGAAAAGGAAGGAATAAGAGACAGGAAAGAGGAGAGGGGAATAAAAGAGAGATTGAGCTCAGGGAAGGATTTGTTATAAGGCAAACAATCTTAAAGCTTGAAATGGGTAACATGAGAAAGGGTTTTAAAAGGAGAAAAAGAAAGGGTAAGAATGGCAATTGGGCTCTGATTGAAGGAAAGATGTTGTTTTACAAGAAACACACTTGAAATATAAAGATCCACAAACATAAAATAAATAGCTGGAGCAACATCTATCGTGCTTCAACTCAGCTAAAAAATGCAAGAATAACAATCATGGTCTCAGAGAAGGCAACAGTATAAATAGACAATTTAAAAGGGATAAAACAGAGAAAACATGCTGAAAAGTACCAGAGACAATAAATTAAGATCAATACTCCACATGTATGCACATAATGGCATAGAATCTAAAACCTTAAAAGCTAAATGAGCTACAGGAAGAAAAAGGCAATAAAACATAATAGTGTTCACCTTTCAGACAAATATAACAACAATAAAAGTAACAAAAACAAAAAACCAAAGAGCCTGACTAAAATTTAAAAAAATAATAACTGTATACAATAGATCTCTAGCTGCTACTGAAGGGGAAAAGGAAGGTGTATACATATTTCTTAGCTATACATAACAAGTAGGTAAAAATCCACCCCTTCTTAGGGTATAAAAAACACAAAAATTAACTTCAGAATAGCAGAAATACTAAACACATTCCTTCTTAACCACATTTAAATAAAATCATGTTAATAATTGGATTATTAATTAAATCATAAGCTTTTTGCATGGCAGCTAGGTGACACAGTGCCAGGTCTGGAATGAGGAAGATTCATCTTTGTGAGTTCAAACCTGGCCTCAGACAATTACTAGCTATGTAGCCCTGCACAGAGCTACCTGATTGCCTCAGTTTCCTCATCTATAAAATGAGTTGGAAAAGGAAATGGCAAACCATTTTAATACCTTTGCCAAGAAAACCCCCTATGGAGTCATGAAGATTTGGACACAGTTGAAATGACTGAACAACAACAAAGTTCTTTGAGGGAAGTGGCTCTCTTTTGCCTATTTTTTTTTTATCTCCAGCATTTAGATCAGCACCTGGTATATAGTATGCACTTAATAATTTTTTTTTGAAAATCAGACAAATTAACAAATTGATATTGAAACATTGAACTAATAAATAAAACTAATTGTTCTTTTAAAACCAACAAAATAAAAAAATCACTAGCTAATTTGTTTTTTTTTTTCAAAAAGGAAGAGGAAAACTAAGTTACTAGTATTCAAAATTTTAAAAAGAAAAAAACAAATGAAGAAAAAAAGAAGTGATAAAAAATATTTGGCCCAACAATATGCCAATAAAATCAACAACTTAAGTTCATTTAAATGACATGAATTAATATTTACCAAAAAAATAAATTGTCCAGACTGGAAGAACAAGAAATTGAAAATTTTAATAACATAATCTCAAAAAAATTGAATAAGCTATAAATGAATTCACTCCATCCCACCACACCTACCCAAAATTAGTCAGGACTAGGTAGACTGTCAAGCAAATTCTCTCAAATATTCAAAGAACAATGAATTATATGTTATACAAATTGTTTGATAATTTAGGAAAATACAGTATTCTACTAAATTCATTCTATGTCTTGACACCTAAAACTGGGTGAATCAAAACAAAAAGAAAATTCCAGTCCATTATCTCTAATTAGTATCAATGCAAAACATTTAAATAAAAAGTTTTAAAAGCACAATAACATATCAAAAAGATCATACACAATGAGAAATTGGATTTATAATAGAAATCGAGGGCTGGTTAAATATTATTAAAACTATAAACATAATATACCACATTAATTCAAGGACAAAAATATGTTTGCATGATAGTTAAAGAAAAGTCTTTTAAAAATATAATATTTTATTTTTAAAAATTTTTAAAATTTTTAAAAAACACTAAAAACATTGTAATAATAGACCTTTTTTTAAGTAGAATTAATCTAAAGCCAAGAGCTAGAATTACATGAATGCATTTAGAAGCATTTCCAATAAGATCAGAGGTAAAGCAAATATTTCCATTATTGCCACTACCATGTTATATAATCCTATATATTTTAGCTATAGCAATAAGATGATAAAAAGATATTGAGAGAATATACATAGGCAAAAAGAAAAATATAATTATCACCTTTTGAAAATATAAGGATTTACTTAATGAATCAACTAAAAATTAATTGAAGCAATAAAGTTGTTAGAAAAGTTGTAGCAAAGTTATAGAATATAAAATTAGCAAAGTTGTAGAATCCAAACTAAATCCACAAAAATCATGATTTCTTTTTACAACCAACTATACCAAAAAGAAGAGATAAAAAGTGAAATTCCATTTAAATAATTATAACATATATTAAATGCTTGGGACTCTACCTACCAAGACAAATTAAGAAATTAGGAACACTTGATATACTATTGGAGACATTATGAATTAGATCATTCTAGAAAGCATGTTGGGCCTATTCCCCTGCATTTATTAAACTGTGCATTTCCTTTGACCCAGCAATAAAACTACTATTTCTACACTCCCCTGAGAGATGAAGGAGAAGGAGAAAATTGTCCCATGCTTTTTTTGTGCTGGCCATGAACTAGAAGCTGGGGAGGAGGATCCCCATCAATTGTGGAATGAATGTGGAATGTGGAATAATATATTAATGGAACAGAAAACTGTAGCGTTCCATGAAATAATGAAACCAATTATTTCAACGAAACCTAAGAAGACACCCACATGATGCAGAGTGAAGTGAGTGGGATCAAAAGAACAATTTATACCAAGAAAACAATTTTAAAACTAACTGAAAGACTTAGGAAATTTGATCAATGCAATAATCCACTGTGATTCAAAAAGAATGATGATAAAGAATGTTACCTGCTGACAGATGTGATGAACTAAATGTGATGAATGCTACACACAATTATAGGCGTGACCAATGTAAGAGTTTGTTTTGCTTAATTATATACATTGGTTATAAGGGTTTTCTTTTGGGAAGTAGGAGAATTATGTGCAGGAGTGGGATGGGGGAGGCAGAGGAAATAAAAGTTTCTTAATTGAAAAAAACAGTTAAATGGAGGAGAAAAAATCATGGAAAATGGGAGAGGTGCCACAGGATGGGAGTACAAGTGTCCTGATTTTCAAAATAAGATTCTTAAAACTATCTTAGCTGAGCTGCTCTTCAACTCCTAAAATGCAAAAATTCACAGAATCTTTTATTAATGGTATCTGCTCTCAAAGTAGCAGATTACCCTTCATTGGAAGTCATCAAGCAAATACTAGATGACCACTTCTTGAATGTGTAGTTTAAAATCAAATGTTTGGTTCCCAGTTCTATGTAACAATATGCAAATGTAGCTGTGTAACAATATACAAATCATTTAACTTTTCATAGTTTAATCATATGAAAAAATATATATCTGTCACTTTCTGACCCATAATTTGAGTTTCAGACAAAACCTCAAAACAACTTTGTAAACTTTATAGAATTCTATAAGTATAAGGTGTTTGGGAAATTGTAGTTATTCATGAAGTAAAAGAACTTTGAAGATGTAGCCATGTAGTCACTGCCATGTACATGAATACACATGTGTGTATATACATATATGTGTGTGTATGTACATGTGTATGTGTGTCTATGTATCTCTACATGTTATTGAGCATGATGACCAGGGATGGAGCAGAGAGGGAGACAATGAGCAATAAGAAAATATTATTGAATAAAGGTAAGGTAGTAGGAGTGGTCTGGAATTAACAATAGGGAGCAAGATATATACCAACACCTCCTTTTATAGGAAATAGGAATGATTTCACATAGAAAGGGAACAAGTTATATGGGGTTCACAGGGGAAAAATTAGTTAACATTTATAAAACTAAATTACAAGGGAAAAGGTAGATACGTTGTCAAAAAAATTCAAAGATGTAGAGGAATTTGTTAAGAAGAGATTTGGAGTTTCAAAGGGTCCTGAAAGGAGTGACCTTGTAAAAAGGCAAACCTAACTGTAGTGATTACTGGAAAGAATAATGCTAATTGGAAGAATGATAACTGTTTGAAAGGGAAGAGTAAGGACAAATAGCATAGCACTCTGGAAGCCTGTAGATGAAACAGTGAATGTGGGCAATAAGTGGATGATGTTATGAGGTTGTTGAATGATGGCAAGAATGAGATAATCTGGATACAAGAATGTTTTTGATGATAGCTTCATCTTGCCTCTTGAGTACGGAAGAGTGGAAGAAGGAGTAGTCTCCATTGCAGCAGTTTGCTGGAAATGTATTGTCATTGCAAGAAATGAGTTTTAGTTAAGATAAGGAGGCAAAAAAAGTTCAAGAGAAAAAACACACAATTAAGTGGAGCTAGACCTCA
Source organism: Trichosurus vulpecula (assembly GCF_011100635.1). NCBI lineage: Eukaryota > Metazoa > Chordata > Mammalia > Diprotodontia > Phalangeridae > Trichosurus > Trichosurus vulpecula. The sequence goes on from NC_050573.1 coordinate 375,199,059, forward strand.
AAAATGGAAGTTCTATTCAACTCTGGCTGCAGATACTAGTTGTGTGAAGCTGAGCAAATCATTTAACATTGATTTGCCTCAGTTTCCTCAACTGTAATATGGGAATAATAACAGCAACTACCCCTCAGTATTATTCTAAGGATAGAATCAAATAATATTTATAATGTGCTTAGCACAGTGCCTAGCACATAATAGATGCTTTATAAATCCTTATTCCCTTCCCTGCCCCTCCTCCAAAGAAAGCAATAAAAGGAGCTGGTAGAAGGGTATATAAAATTCAAAAACATTTATTATATATTGTATATAGTATATTGAGTGTAAGAGATGCATAATTTAGATAAATTACTATTTCTTGCCCTCAGAGAGCTCATTGCCTAGTAGGGCAGTAGGAATAGAATGGACTAGGGGATGTGGTAGCTGAGCTAGTTTGGCTTGAAAATACTGGAGAAGGTGGAAAATGAAGTGTTTTTGCCCAGGCAGTGTCTTGCTCACTGGAATTTGGAGGGGGAAAAAGATATGAGAAATTAAGCCAAATGAATATAGTAGCAAGAATGGAGGACATTAAAAAAAGAAAAAATATAGACTAAACAAATAATCACTTGCATTTTCCAAATAGAATCACATTATGATTCTGGGAGAAGATGCACTAATTGCAGGATTCTCTAGATAAAAAAGTTATCGAGATTTGGGGGGAGGAGCGAAGATGGTCACGTGAAAACAGCGTCTTACCGGAGCTCTCTCACAAGCCCTGTCAGACACCTATAAAAAAGTGAATCTGAGCAGATTTGAGAGAGTTAGAAACTGCTAGGAATCTGAGTGGGGCAAATTTCCGAGCTGGGAGAGTCCGAAAGGTCGATGGAACAGATCTGTAGGCTGGAACAGCGCTCAGCATGCGGAGCTGCACCAGACAGCACCAAAGGGGAAGCAGCTTCGGAAACCAACCAGCAAGACAGGCTGGGAGAAAGCTGGGCACCTGAAACGAGCAGAGATCCCCAGGCCTCTCAAAACAGGATGGGAGTCTGGGGAAGCAACGAGAGGCAGCAGTGCAGCGCTACTGGCAGTGAAATATCAATTCCTGAGGCTTGCAGCCCAAAGGTATGAAATGTGGTTTCTTGAACTTCCAGGAGACATAATGGCAAGGTAAATGGCTCTAATCCCTCCCACCCTGACCCAGAGAAGTCCTCATGAAAAAAATACTACAATAGAGGAGACAGAAGTGGGGCTTCAGTGGCTGAGCAGTGGGAGTTCCTGAGTCCCAGAGGGGCAGAGCCAGCAGGGGTCAACACCAGGAGCCCAGACATACCCTTGCACTCCCAGGAGAAGTGGCAGGCACCAGCACAAACAACAAACAGCTGAGACCATTGTGGAAGAGCAACAGTGCTGGAGAGCAGCCCCAGCGGAAGAGGAGACTTCAGGCAGCCAGACCCCACCCTGCCCAACACACACACACACACACACACACACACACACACACCTCAGGAAACTGAAGGCTATAATACACAAAGCCAGTAACTAGACTCACAATTCCCCAGAACAAGAAACCTGGGACAGAGAACCCCAAGCCCCAAAAGCAGAAATTCACTGTAAAGCCAGGAAAAAGCTAACCAACATGAAGAAGAACACACACACACACACACACACACACACACACACACACACACACACAAATGAGGACCACTGATTCTTTTTATGGAGAAAGGCATGATCATAATACCAATTTGGAAGAGGATAACAATGACACTATACCTACATCTGATACCTCAAAAGGTAGTGTGAACTGGTCTCAAGCCCAAAAAGCATTACTGGAAGAGCTAAAGGAGGATTTTAAAAACCAAATTAGGGAGGTAAAAGAAGAAGTGGGAAAAAATGGAAAAAAATGGAAAAAAAATCCACTGACAAAATCAAGTCCCTAAAGAATAAGATTGGTGAAATGGCTACAGAGATTCAGAATCTAAATAGAGAAGATGACACCCTGAGAGGTAAAATCAACCAATTGGGAAGGAGACTCAAAAGCAAAATGAAGACAGCAACTCATTAAAATTAGAGATGAGCAAGTGGAAGCTAATGACTCTATGAGGCATCAAGAAGTAGTAAAACAAAATGTAAAGAATGAAAAAATAGAAAAATAAAATGTGAAATATCTGACTGGGAAAACAACTGACCTGGAAAAAGATCCAGCAGAGACAATTTAAGAGTTATTGGTCTACCGGAAATCCACGATGAATAAAAGAGCCTTGACAGTATCTTCAAAGAAATTATCAAAGACAACTGCCCAGAGGTCCTAGAACAAGAGGGCAAAATAGTGATTAAAAGAATTCACTGATCACCCCCTGAAAGAGATCACAAACTGAAAACTCCAAGAAATATTATAGCCAAATTTCAGAATTACAAAATCAAGGAGAAAATACTGCAAGCAGCCAACAAGAAACAATTCAAATATCACAGAATTACAGTCAGGATCATACAGGATCTTTCAGCTTCCACTTTAAAAGACAGGAGAAACTGGAATATGATGTTCCGAAGGGCAAAGGAGCTGGGACTACAACCAAGGATCAACTACCCAGCAAAATTAAGCATAATTTTTCAGGGAAGGAGATGAATATTCAGCTAAATAAGGGAATTCCCGACCTTCCTGATAAAAAGGTTACAGAACTCAATGGAAAATTTGGTTTCCAAATACAAAACTCAAGAGAGACATAAAAAGGTAAACAGGGGGAAAAACCCCCACAAACCTTATTAATCAATAAGGGCAAATTATTTGCATCTTTATATAGAATTACATCATCTTATGTATGTTTTATGTGTATACATATATGTCAATCTTGAGAATAGTACAGCTATTATGACAATTGAAAGGGATACACATAGACTGTGAATGTCTGTATACAATAACTGATATAAGAATAAAAAACATAACTGAGAGATGTAAAGGGAGGGCTTTGAGAGAAGAGGTAAGGAGGTAGTAGAAAAGGGTAAATTACACCAAATGAAAAGGCACAAAAACACATTTTAGTAGAGGGAAAGAAGGGAGGGAGAAGAGCAGTATTTGATCTTTACTGTCATCTGATCTGGTTCAAGAAGTAAATAGCATACCCTGATAAGTATAGAAATCTGACTTGTCCTACATGAAGTAGGAAGGGAAAGGGGGAAAAAGGGGAGGGGTGGTCAGAAGGGAGGGGAGAAGTAGCAAGTGGGAAACGGTAAGATAAGGGAGGAGAATAAAGAGGGAGGGTAAACTGAGGAAGGCGGCAGTCAAAAGCAAAACTGTTGAGGAGTGGAAGGGGAAAGGAAGAAATAAAAGCATAAACAGGGAAATAGGATGGAGAAAAAGACACAGATAGAAATCATAACTGTGAATGTGAATGGGATGAACTCTCCCATAAAATGGAAGCAGATAGCAGAATGGATTAAGAACCATAATCCTACAATATGCTGTTTACAAGAAACACATTTGAAACAGGGGGATACACACAGGGTAAAGGTAAAAGGCTGGAGTAAAATATATTGCACCTCAGCTAAAGTGAAAAAAGCAGGTGTAGCAATCCTAATCTCAGACAAAGCAAAAGTAAAGATAGATTTAATTAAAAGAGATAAGGAAGGACATTATATCCTGCTAAAAGGCACCATAAACAATGAAGCAATATCATTGTTTAACATATATGCACCAAGTGGTAAGGCATACAAATTCTTAGAGGAGAAGTTAAGGGAGTTACAGGAAGAAATAGACAACAAAACTATAATATTGAGAGACCTCAACATTCCCCTTTCTGAACTTGATAAATCTAACCTCAAAACAAATAAGAAAGAAGTTAAGGAAGTGAACAAAATCTTAGAAAAGGCAGATATGATAGACCGCTGGAGAAAACTGAATGGGGATAAAAAGGAATATACTTTCTTCTCGGGGTACATGGCACATACTCAAAAACTGACCATGTACTAGTGCATAAAAACCTCACAATCCAGTGCAGAAAGGCAGAAGTAGTCAAAGCATACTTTTCAGATCATGATGCAATAAGAATTATTTGTAACAAAGAACCATGGAAAAATAAGCTAAAATTAATTAGAAATTAAACAATCTAATTCTAAAGAATGAGTGGGCCAAAGAACAAATCAGAGAAACAATTAATAACTTCATTCAAGAGAATGACAATAATGAGACAACATACCAAAACTTAGGGGATGCAGCAAAAGCAGTTCTTAGGGGAAGTTTTATATCTCTAAATACTTACATGAATAAAATAGGGAAAAAGGAGATCAATGATTTGGGCATACAACTGAAAAAGCTAGAAAAAGCACAAATTGAAAATCCCCAATTAAATAACAAATTAGAAATACTGAAAATCAAAGGAGAGATTAATAAAATTGAAATCAAGAAAACTATTGAATTACTAAATAAAACAAAGAACTGGTTTTATGAAAAAACCAATAAAATTGATAAACCTTTGGTCAATTTGATTAAAAAAAAGAAAGAAGAAAATCAAATTACCTGTATCAAAAATGAAAAGGGTGAGTTCACCTCTAAGGAAGAGGAAATCAAAATAATAATTAGGAATTATTTTGCCCAATTATGTGCCCATAAATTTGACAACCTTAGAGATATGGATGAAAAATCTACAAAAACATAAATTGCCCAGGTTAACAGAAAAGGAAGTAAAATTTCTAAATAACCCCATCTCAGAAAAAGAAATTGAGCATAACATCAATGAACTCCCTAGGAAAAAATCCCCAGGGCCAGATGGTTTTACATGTGAATTCTATCAAACATTTAAAGAACAATTAATTCCTATACTTTGTAGACTATTTGGGAAAATAGGTGAAGAAGGAGTCCTACCAAATTTGTTTTATAACACAAATATGGTACTAAAACCCAAACCAGGAAGAGTCAAAACAGAGAAAGAAAATTATAGACCAATTTCCCTAAAGAATATTGATGCAAAAATTTTAAATAAAATATTAGCAAAAAGATTGCAGCAACTTATCATGAGACTAATGTACTATGACCAGGTAGGATTTATTCCAGGAATGCAAGACTGGTTCAATATTAGGAAAACTATTAGCATAATTGAACATATCAACAACAAAACTAGCAGAAACCATATGATCATCTCAATAGATGCAGAAAAAGCTTTTGACAAAATACAATACCCATTCCTATTAAAAACACTAGAAAGCATAGGAATAAATGGAACCTTCCTTAAAATTATAAATAGCATCTACCTAAAACCATCAATAAGCATTATTTGTAATGGGGATAAGCTAGATGCATTCCCAATGAGATCAGGGGTAAAACAAAGATGCCATTATCACCCCTACTATTCAATTTGGTACTAGAAACATTAACTATAGCAATAAGAGAAGGAAAAGAAATTGAAGGAATTAGAATAGGAAAAGAAGAAGCTAAATTATCACTTTTTGCAGATGATATGATGATTTATTTAGAGAATCCTAGAGAATCAAGTAAAAAAGTACTTGAAATAATAAACAACTTTAGCAAAGTTGCAGGATATAAAATAAACCCACATAAATCTTCAGTATTCCTATACATTACTAACAAAGCCCAACAGCAAGAGATAGAAAGAGAAATTCCATTCAAAATTACTGTAGACACTATAAAATATTTGGGAGTTTATCTGCCAAGACAAACCCAGGGCCTATATGAACATAATTATGAAACACTTTCCACACGAATAAAGTCAGATCTAAATAAATGGAATAATATCAGTTGCTCATGGTTAGGCCGAGTTAATACAATAAAAATGACTATTTTACCTAAATTAATCTATCTATTCAGTGCCATACCAATTGAACTACCAAAAAATTATTTTACAGAGCTGGATAAAATAATAACAAAATTCATCTGGAAGAACAAGAGGTCTAGCATATCTAGGGTATTAATGAAAAAAAAATGCTAGAGAAGGTGGCCTAGCCATAGCAGATATTAAACTGTACTATAGAGCAGCAGTCATCAAAACTACCTGGTACTGGCTAAGAAATAGAGTTGCTGATCAGTGGAATAGAACAGGTACACAAGATGGAGAAGTCAACGACTATAGCAATCTACTCATTGATCAGCCCAAAGAATCCAGCTTCTGGGCTAAGAATTCACAATTTCACAAAAACTGGTGGGAAAATTGGAAAATGGTAAGGCAGAAACTGGCCATAGACCAATAACTTACACCATATACCAAAATAAAGTCGAAATGGGTTCATGATTTAGGAATAAAGGCTGATACTATAAGCAATTTGGGAGAGCAAGGAATAGTTTACCTATCAGACTTATGGAAAAGAAAAGAATTCATGACCCAACAAGAGATAGAGAGCATTACAAAATGCAAAATGGATAATTTTGATTATGTTAAATTGAAATGTTTTTGTATAAAAAAGCACCAATGCAACAAATATTAGGAGGGAAGCAGAAAATTGGGAGAAAATCTTTACAACCAGTGTCTCTGATAAAGCCCTCATCTCTGAAATATACAGGGAACTGAGCCAAGTTTATGGGAATACAAGTCATTCCCCAATTGAAAAATGGTCAAAGGATATGAACAGGCAATCTTCGGAGGAAGAAATTAAAGATATCTATAAGCATATGAAAAAATGCTCGAAATCACTACTGATTAGAGAAATGCAAATCAAAACAACTCTTAGGTACCACATCTCTCCTGTCAGATTGGCTAACATGACAAAACAGGAAAATGATAAATGCTGGAGAGGATGTGGGAAAATTGGAACATTGTTATATTGCTGGTGGAGTTGTGAACTGATCCAGCCATTCTGGAGAGCAATTTGGAACTATGCCCAAAGGGCTATAAAAATGTTCCTACCCTTTGACCCAGCAATAACACTTCTAGGGTTGTGTCCCAAAGAGATCACACAAGTGGGAAAAGGACCATATGTACAAAAATATTTATAGTGGCTCTTTTTGTAGTAGCAAAGAATTGGAAATCAAGGGGATGCCCATCAATTGGGGAATGGCTGAACAAGTTGTGGTATATGATTGTAATGGAATACTATTGTGCTATAAGAAATGGGGAAGATAAGGACTTCATAATAACCTGGAAAAACCTACACGATATAATGCTGAGTGAGCGCAGCAGAACTAGGAGAAACATTATACCCAACCACAGATATATGGATTCTGTGATAACTAACCTTGATAGACTTCACTCTTCTCAGCAACACAAGGTTCAAAGACAACTCCAAAGGACTCATAAGGGAGAGAGATATCTACATCCAGAGAAAGAACTATGGAGACTGAATGCATATTGAGGCAAACTGTTTTCTCTCTTTTTTTTCTTTTTTTTCCTCTCTTTTGTTTTGGTTTTGGTTTTGGTTTTCTTTCTTCTTTCTCATGATTCATTCCATTGGTAATAATTCTTCTTTACAACTTGACTATTGTGTAAATAATTTCAATTTGAAGTTATATGTAGAAGATATATTGGATTCCATGCCGTCTTGGGCGGGAGGGGGGTGGGGGGGGAAGAAAACTCAAAATTATGTAGAACTGAGTGTTGTAAACTAAAAATAAAAAAATCTCAACTTAAAAAAAACTTATCAAGGAATCAGCCTTTACACAGTCCTATATCTAAATCAGAACTATACTTATCCCAGTTAAGAAAGATCATTGCCAAGTTTCTCCTTCTAACTAGCACTAGTTTTAGAACACTGGATTTACAATCCAAGAACCTGGATTCAGATCCCAACCCTGCTACTTATTGTCAAAGTGATCCTTGACAAATCACTTAACCTTCATGACTGTCAAATAAGGAGTTTGAATTTGACGATTGCCGATGTCCCTTTCAGCTCTATATTTATGAGCCTTTGAGTTGGAAAAGATTGATACCAAAAATATTCATCCATTCTATTTAATTTCTGACAGGTGGTTATTAAGCTTTCCTTTGAGATCACTAATAGTTGGGAAAACACAACATCTCTATGAGGCCCATTTAAGCTTTGGATAGTTTTAATTTCCAGGAAACTCTTTACTTTGAGCTGAAAACTAATTTCCTATAACTTCCATCCATTGAGCCTAGCTTTACCTTCTGGGATCAAGCCAAAAATGTCTTAAATGTCTTTCATGGGACAACATTTCAAACACATTAAGACAAACTTTCTTCAAATCTTCTCTAGGCTCAACATTCCTAGTTTCTTCTTTCAGTCCTCCTATTACATGGTTTCCCAGTTACCTCACTGTTCTATTAGCCCACCTCTGGATCTCTTCCAGCTTGTGAATTTCCCTTCTAAAATTTGGTGCCCAAAACAAAATGCATATGTGTTCTGACCAAGGCAGAGAATAGTGGAATTATCTGTGGAACTATTCTAGATATCACCCTTCTATCAATGCATCCTAAGATTTATGTGAACTTTTGGCTACAACATCACACTATAGATTCATATAGAATTTTTAAAACATCAAAAATTGTCAGATTTTTTTCATACAGATACATTTTCTTTATCCTGCCATTATTTTGAAACTAACCAAAGTACTTTACATTTATATAATTCTGTATATTTTTGTGATTTTTTATGATCGTGTGTGTTTGTGTAATTACGTTCATTCTTAAATGTATTGCATTAGTTTTGACCTATCCTTCTAGACCAATTAGGATCCAATCCTGCTATATTTTTGAATGTTGCTTTTATAATTCAATGTGTTAACTATCTTTTCCAGCTCCATGTCAGGTACAAACTGGAAAAGAGTATCATCTATACTTTCATATTAGCCATTTACAATCAGGGAGGCTGACACTGCCAAAGTCAGTCTTCCCATATTTAACAGTTTTGAATATTTCCAATGTTGAAAACTTCAGGCATGAGTCAACAAGGATATTAGTTAAGATTGTAGCACAAAAAAATTATGCAAAGACTTTTTTAAAAAATGTTTTATTGATGTTTTCTGTTTCTTACATCAGCATAGCATCCCATGTATTCCTCCCCTTTCTCATCCCTGAGATCCATCCCATCTGACATATTGTATTTATTATTTTAAAGAGGAAAAACAATCAGCATAACAGATTGATGCATTGAGAAAATCCAAAAATGTGCAATATGTAAAATCTGTAGATGTATTGCCCACAAGAAGGGGTAGGTTGGGAGTATATTTACATCTCTTCATTTGAATGCCACTTGATCTCAATAATTTGTTATGTTTACTTTTGATTTTTTTTGGTACGTCATTCTTTCCACCTACATTGCTGTAGTTGTTGTGTATATTGTTTTCTTGGCTCCCCTTACTTCATTTTGCATCACTTCATACAAATCTTTCCATGTTTCTCTGTATTTTTACAGTGTATTCTGTACATTCTGTATTCTTACAGTGAAATAGGATTCCATTACATTCATGTGCCTCCAATATTGAATCCCCAAGTCATGGGCATATACTTGGTTTCCAATTGTTAGCTATCACAAAAAAAAAAACTGCTGCTATAAATATTTTGTAGTATGCAAGGACTTTTTTCTTATTGATGGCTTCCTTGGGAATAAGTCCAGTAATGGAGCCTCTGGTTTAAAGTATATGGTCATTGAATTCACTTTATTTCCATAATTTCATATTGCTTTCCAAACAATGGAAACATTTTATTGCTCCACCCACAATGTATTGGTATGCTTATCTTGCCACAACACCTTTAACATTGGCTGTTGCCATTTTTGCCCATTTTCAGGGAATGAGGTGAAACCTAAGAGTTGTTTCTATTTGCATTTCTCCTATTATTAGTGAATTGGAGTATTTTTGTCTTCTTGTGACTGTGAATATTTTGAAGTTCTTCCTTTAAGAACTATTTGTTGGTGAAGCCACGGTGACAGAGTAAAGGCAATGATTTGCCTGAGCTCTTCCAAATTACCCTTCAAGAAACTTCAAGCAGCTAGAAAAACACAATTAAAATATCATAGATCCACAATCAGGACAACAAAGGATTTAGCAGCTTCTACATTAAAGTATTGGAGGGCTTAGAATATGTGATATTCCAAAAGGCAAAGGAGCTGGGATTACTATCAAGAATCATCTACCCAGAAAAACTGAGGGAAAAATGGATATTCAATGAAAAGGCTTTTTAAGCATTCTCAATGAAAGGACCAGAGCTGAACAGATACTTTGATTTTCAAATACAAAACTCAAGAGAAGCATAAAAAAGTAAAGGCAAAAGAAAAATCATAAGGAATTCAATAAGGTCGAATGGTTTATATTCCCACATGGGAAAATAATACTTATAACTCCTAAGAAATTTGTCATTATTAGGGGAGTTAAAAGGATTCTACACTGAAAGAGGGCATGGGTATAATTGGGATGATGAGAAGATATCCTCCCAAAAAAAAAACTAAATCAAGGGGTGAGAAATAGGGAATGCACTGGGATAAAAGAGAAGAGAGAAGTAAAATGGAGTAAATTATTTTATACGTAAGAGGTACAAAAGAGTTTTTATGACTTCAGGGAACATGGGATGGTTGTGGCAGGCAACACTTGAACCTTACCCTCATCAGAATTGGCTGAAAGAGGGAATGATATAGACACACAGTTGGGTATTGAAATCTACCTGATCCTACAGGGAAGTAGAAGGGGTAGGGAGTAAGAGATAATCAAAGAAACTACATCTTGCTAAAAGTACCATAGAAAATGAAGTAATATCAATATTAAACATATATGCACCAAACATCCAAACTCTCGAAGGAAAAGTTAAATGAATTACAGGAGGAAATAGACAGAAAAAATATACTAATGGGAGACCTTAACTTTCTGCTTTCAAAACTAGATAAATCCAACCAAAAAGAAATAAGAAAGATGATAAGGAGAAGAATAGAATTTAAGAAAAGTTAGATATGATAGAACTCTGAAGAAAATTGAATGGGAATAGAAAGGAATATACTTTTTTCTCAGCAGTATATGGCACCTACAGAAGAAACAACTGTGAATTAAGGTATACAAACCTCACAAACAAATGCAGAAAATCAGAAATGTTGAATGCCTCCTTTTCAGATCATAAAGCAATGAAAATTACATTCGATAAAGGACTGTAGAGCATTTATTAAAAATTATTGGAAACTAAATAATCTAATCCTAAAGAATGAGTGGATCAAAGAACAAATCATACAATTAACAATTCATTAAAGAGAATGACAACATACCAACATACTAAACAGCATACCAAATGATACAACATACCAAAATTCATGGGCTGCAGCCAAAGTAATACTTAGGGAAAAATTTATATCTCTAAGTGCTTACATTAACAAAATAGAAGTAGATCAATGAATTGGACATGCAACTACAAAAAAGAACAAATTAAAATCCCCAATTACTTACTGAATTGGAAATCCTGAAAAATGAAAAGAGAGATTAATAAAATTGAAGGTAAGGAAACCATTAAACTAATAAATTAAAGTAGGAGCTGGTTTTATGAAAAAATTAGATAAAGTATTGGTTAATTCAATTTTTTAAAAAGAAAGAAGTAAACCAAGTTACCAGTATCAAAAATAAAAGGGTTAATTCACCACCAATGACAAGAAAATTAAAGCAATTATTAGTAGCTATTTTTGCTCAAGTGTATGCCAATAAATCTAATAATGTAAGTGAAATGGATGAATATTTATAAAAATATTATTTGCCCAGATTAACAGAAGAGGAAATATAATAATTAAATTATTCCAAAGTTGAACAAGCCATTAATAACCTCCCTAAGAAAATGTCCCCCAATCTAGATGTATCCATAGGTGAGTTCTACCATTTAGAACAATTAATTCCAATACTACATAAACTATTTGGACAAATGGGCAAAGAAGGAGTCCTATGAAATTCCTTTTATAATACAAATACATTGCTGATACCTATGAAAAAGTCATCTGGTTATTTCAATAAATGCAGAAGAAGTTTTTTGACAAAATACAACACTCATTCCTATTAAAAGCAGTAGAAAACATAGGAATAAATGGAGCTCTCCTTAAAATGATAAGTAGTATCTATCTAAAACCAGCAGCAAGCATCATCTGTAATGGGGACAAGCTAGAAGCCCTCCCAGCAAGATCAGGGATGAAGCAAGGATGATCAATATCATCATTATCATTCAATATTGTACTAGAAATGCTAACTATGGCAATAAGAGAAGAAAAAGGAATTGAAGGAATTAGAATAGGCAATGGAAAAATAAAACTATCACTCTTTGCAGATGATATGATGGTTTACTTGGAGAATCCTAGAGAATCAACTAAAAACCTGTGAAATAATCAACAACTTTAGCAAAATTGTAGGATGTAAAATAAACCCTTATCAGCATTTCTATATATTACCAACAAAGTCCAGCAGCAAGAGGTAGAAAAAGAAATTCCATTTAAAATAACTGCAGACTAAATAAAATACTTGGGAGTTACAGGACCTTACACAAAAATAGTCACAACAGCTCTTTTTGTGGTGACAAAGAATTGGAATCTGATGAGATGCCCATCAATTGGGGAATGGTTGAACAAGCTGTAGTTTATGGTTGTGCAATTATTGTTGTTGTTTGTCTTTCATTCTCAAAGAGGACCAATGATATCAGGAGGGTGATGTCTTGATTTGCAAGTGAATTGGATTTAAATGAGGCAGAGCTGTACAAAGTCATCAGCCTCATTCTCTCCACATATGTCTAGTGGCAAAATATAACCCAAGATTACTGTCTAGGGCCCCATTGTGCTATCAGAAATGAGCAGGATACTTTCAGGAAAGGGAAAAAAAAAACCTAGGCAGACTTACATGAACTGATGCAAAGTGAAGTGAGTAGATCCAATAACAATAACATTGTATGATGATCAACTATGAATGACTTAGCTATTTTCAACAATACAAAGATCCAAGACAATTCTAAAAGACTTATGATAAAAAATGCTCTCCACCTCCAGGAAAAAAAACTGATGGAATCTGAATGCAAATTGAAGCATACTCTTTTTATTTTCCTTATTTGTCTGTTTGTTTATTTCTTTTTGGTCTACATTTCCTTTCACAACTTAGCTAATATGGAAATGTGTTTTGCATGACTACACATGTATAACACATCAATTTTTTTGCTTTCTCAGGGAAATGATAGTGGAAGGAGGGAAAGAGAGAATTTGGAACTCAAATTTAAAAAAACATAAAAAATTGTTTTTACATATAATTGTGAAATAAAATATGTAAAAGATGATTTATTCATACTCTTTGACCATTTATCTATTGGGATATATCTATTAGTCATTCATAGATGAAAGAGGGCAGCTATGTGTTTGATATACATACATATATACGTATGTACATATGTATGTATATCAAACATTTCTGTATATTAGTTTTGTTGAACTTTTCCATTTATTTTAAGGGATGGTTCACTAGGAGGGTTTTCAAGAAGGGGTACAGTGGGAACTCTCTCCAATATAAACTAAAGATATCAATAATGGTTTTTTTAACCCATGCAGTTACTCTTTTTTTTTTTAGAAATTTTATTTGGAATTCTTCGGCTATTATAAAAATTATGATATTATTGGTTGTTATTAAGGGTAATTATGATAATGTTAAGCCCTATTTAATTGTACATATTTTAGTAGGGAAAAATAATACTTGCTTACTTTATGAATAAGAGAATGTGAGAGGAAGAAAGACATTATATAAATCACCTTATTTGCAATCCTGCTGTGTAGTCTTGTTGACGTTTAAGGGTGCTTGGACCCAAAATAGCAACACACCCGAATGAATTCAACTGAAGTCTTCTTTCAGCCAAAGAAAAACAAAGTTTATTCAAGATCCGCCATATTGGACAGACTCTTAAGGAATCTGGCCATTGGCTAGACTCAAGGAATCTGAGCATTTGCGATGCTTGTATTGGGAAGTGGGCCAGATTAAATCTGAACCTACAGTCTTATTCTTTATCACACATCACCCAGGATGAGTTTATTCTTCCAATTCTCTCAGGCTTACAACTCAGATATCATCCTTGACTTCTCATTTTTTCTCACCTCCTATGTCCAATCTATTGCCAAGGCCAGTCAATTTTACCTTTGCAACATTGCTCCAAAATACTCTAACAATGATGCTGCTTGCAGCTACTGTGGAGGTGTAAGGCCAATAACACCAGTACACAGGAGGGCTGCTACCACAGATACTTTGATCTGCTTTTCTAAGGAAAGCAACTTTCAGGGGTTTACAATCTCACTTTAATTAAACATACATATATCATTCACTTAGTTCTGGGGGAAAAGTCAGCACCCTAAACTTCAAAGAAAACACAAACAGAAATTATATAAACAGAGCAAATAATACAAGTCAGCAGACAGGACTTCTAACTGTCTGTCCATAGCAATGCATACATAGTTAGCAGAGAGAGAAGCACCAACATCTGGGTTTTCAAATCCAGGGGGCTCCTTAATGACTACCCAGAGTCTCGTCTGGCCAAATCACATGAACTCTCTTCCAATGCGTGAGCCCCAAAACAAAATGCTAACCTCAGAGTATATAGACACTTCTTCAGAGTCAGAGGGTATCACAACCATGTGACTCAAACTTATGTGACTTAGGCTTTCTTGTGATTGAAGCAGGTCATCAAAGACTCTTGATTCAATCAAAGGCAAGGCTCAATCAAAGGCACTTGATTGTTTTAGTGCTGAGAAGCACTCCAAAAGAAGAAACAGTCAAAAGTCTCACTTTGCTTGCCATTACATATACCCTCTTCTTTTCTCTGATACTGCCACAACCCTGGTAGAGCCCCTCAACTTCTCATTCATGAACTATTTTGGTAGCGTGTAGTGGGACTGTTTGCCACAATTCTGTTCCCACTCCAGTTCATCTTCCACTCAGCCACCAAAGTAATTTTCCTAAAACACAAGTCTGACCATATCACTCTCCTACTAAATAAACTACAGTGGTTCTCTGTCACATCTAGGATCAAATATAAAATATTCTGGCATTCTAAGCTTTCCAAAACTAACACCACCACCACCAATCACCTTTCTTGGCTTCTTACACCTTACAGCCCTTACCTACATACTCTATGATCCAGTGACACTGGACTCCTTGCTGTTCCTTCAACAAGATATTCCATCTCTCAGCTCTGGCCATTTTCACTGATGGTCCTTCCTGCCTAGAATGCTTTCTCCCACCTCATTTACACCTCCTCACTTACTTTAAGTCCCTACCAAAATCTTACCTTCTATAGGAAACCTTTCTTGACCCCTTCTAATTCTAGCATTTTCCCTCTTTTGATCATTTTATCTTGTCTATAACTTTTTGTATCCCTCAATAGATTGTGAGCTCCTTGAGGGCACGGACTTGTCTTTTGCCTTTCTTTCTATCCCCTATGCTTAGCACAGTGCATGGCACAGACAGCAGGCTCTTAATGAATGCTTATTGACTAACTGGGTAATGTTGTTTTAGTATCTACAACTATGAGACCTCTTTTAAGTCCCTAGTGAAAATGCTTGAATATCTCGTATTTTGGAAATGCCTTTCCTATAATTACTTTTACCTTCTTATTCGAGGATCAAAGTCTACCAAACCCTCACTGAAGCTACCATTGTACCTTCTTACTGCTATAGAAAAATGACTCAGACTCTTCCCCTACTCTCCTCTCTAAGCAAATAAAGGGCACCTGAAAAGCATTCCTTAAAGGATTTGTTAAAGGATTGTTATTATTTTTAATGGCTAGCATTTTATGTAGCACCTACTATGTGCCAGACACTGTGCTAAGCACTTTACAAATATTATCCCACACTATCTCATATCTCATTTCCATTCATTTTTCCTTATCAAAGAAAATCCAGGCCCAAAAGCCTCTTTATGAGATTTTTCCCTCTGTGTATGCACTGAGATGTTGTTGGCTGATGCTATTTTATATATGTGTGGATTTCTCTTTTTTTGAGGTATGTTAGCAGTTCACCATTTGCTGACAAATACTGTCATAAATTAAGCATAGGGTGGTGCCTTGTCCTCTAGTCTACCTTTGTGACGTGCTTTAGCCCACCCTACTTATTGACAGAATCTCTTTGGAAGAGAAGAGCCCAGAGCAAGAGAGGAAGAGACAAGCTTTGGTGGTTGCTTCATAATGACTTATTACTCTCACAACAAGGGGTGTGGGCACCTCGGCGGACAGAGCAATTTCACCAAGCACGCTCAACTCTTAGGGAAGTGCCATCGCTCCATCATGAATTATTGATCAACTCACTGTGCAGGAAAAACAACAGATGTGATAAACAATGCGACCAATGCGACAAAGAGGGAGTTTATAGTTTATTATTTTACTGCCTATTATTTCCCCATTTGTGACAATGCCAAAAGCTCAGTTGCCCAATCTCTGCTTGGGGGTATAAACATTGTGACAGGCAAAAAATAATTAAACAATTTAACCCTGACTACATATCTCTGAAATGGCCCCTTTGGATCCTGCAGAAAATCAGAGTTTCCAAAAGAACACACAGACCCGGTTCTCTAATGGAAATAATCCTCAGTGTTCTATACTGGTCAGCCTCATCTGCACTATTACATTCGTTTCTGTTCTCTGTGCCTTAAAGGGAATGTTAGAGATCTACCAAGGGTTCAGATTAGGGCAATCAAAATGGAGAGTAAGCTCTAAGACCTATCACAGGAGAAACATTGAAGGAACTAGCAAAGGAAAGAATTAGGGGGAGAAAGAGTGAATGGGGGGGAGGATTCATGATAACTGTCTTCAAATATTTCAGTTTTCATGTTTGCAGGTTTTACTATCAAAGAAAAGGGGCTACAATTTGATCTTGTGCATCCTATCAAGTCTTTGCTTTAACCAGGTATAAATACCTTCCTACTTACATGCCTAAATACTTATTTTTTTCCCCAAGAAGAGCCAAAATGTTTCATCTATTCCTCTGCATCCTTGCTAGGAGATTTTTCAGGAAATTAAGTCTCCTTTTGAATCTTGGAACATCCAAACTTTTTTCTCTCTGGCTCCTTAATAGCCGGACACAAAAGAGTAACTAACTAGGGAATTCAGTGCAGCTGAAAGCGTACTGGGATGGCTCCCTTGGTTTCTACCTAAAAGATAGCTAGGTGTCTAGGAAGATTTGAATTCAAATCCTGCCTCAGAAACTAACTAGCTATGTGATCCTGGGTAACATAATGTCTTATATACATTGGCTTTCATATTTTGAAATCATATTCTCCTTTGAGTTGAACAATATGTTAAGAATTCATCATCTTGCCCAGGGAGAGAAGATTATCTTCCACTTTCCATTGGACACTATTATCCAGCTCATCACTATGAGTAAGATACCCTGGCCACAATTCTTTAGACTGGAGCTTTCCAAACTGTAAAACCATTTCTGTGATTGCTTCAGATGTGCAGATCCTAGGAGAGACTACCTAGCTCTTTAGCCCTGAAGAGGAAAAGCAGCTCCCTCCCAAGTGTGCTTACCATTACTGAGTTCTTATCTGGATTTTCTAGGCAACAGCAATGAATTGTTGCCCCCACATAGGTGGCTACCAGGTCATTTTGACCAAAACATCATTTTCGTAATGTCAATCTCCTGTTCAAAGACCTTCAATGACTTCTCGTTATTTAGAACATAATGCCCTCACACTTCAGCCTGGAATTCAAGGTCCTCCACAATCTGACACCAAACCACCTTTTCAATCCTAACTACAACTCTTCCTTTAAATGCTATTTCCATTCTAGTCAGATTGCTCTATTCGCAGAAATCCTACAATATAGCTTTGCTTTCCTATTTTATTGACTACAATGTCTCCTCCTCTATCCCCTCCATTTCTGCCTACTGACATCTTATCCATAGTATATAGTATTTAGAGCTGAGAAGCACCTCGGAAATCATCTCTCTCAATATTCAGATAAAGAAAATGAGACCCAGAAAGAAAAGACTTGCCTGTGTTTACATAGCTAACAAGTGGCATAATGAAAATTTTAACCTGTTTCCTCTGACCCAAAATGCAGTACTTTTTCGAGTATACAGTGCTATCCTCTCTAGCAAGGTGCTGTTGAAGATTTCACCTCTTCTGTGAAAGCTTTCATATCTGCCCTGGCTGGAAGTGATTGCTCCTTCCTCTGAACTCTGAGATCATTCAAAATCTTCACCATTCCTCTGAAATACGACATGAGCTGCCTTATATAAATCCATATGTATGTGTGCATGCATGTTTATATCTCTGTGTTTATATATGCATATACATGTGTGTGTACTTGTATACATATACACACATACATACATGTATATATGATGCAGAAATTTCTTGAGGGCAAAAAGGTCCTTTACATACATAGTAGTTCCTCAATAAATATTTGCTGATTGATCTCCAGTAACAGAAATAGATACAATCTTACCTCCCCCCCTTCTCCTCTCCACCTAGAGAGATGAATGCAAAAGCACAGAAAGATCACAGGAGTGCTGGGGGCACCCTTGGCAGGAGACACAGAACTAGAGCTGGCAAGATGATTAGCAAAGCACACTTGTTCCCTTTACAAGATGTGTGTGCATCCTGATTGTAATAAGTGAGCTTGGAAGGCTAGACAGACTCTTTAATCTTGGGAATGACACTGTGAACTCCAGTTCACCTGCTCGATTTATTTACATTGCTTTTGCCCGCTAACAAATCCAACTCTCTATCAGATTAATCAACATTTATCAGCCAGCGGCTGGAGCATCATTTCATAACGTAAGTAAAATAGAGCGGGAGTGAAATGGAATGGAGAGAGAATAAAACTCCCATTACTCTCTGGCTATTTTATTCTCTATGTATTTTACTCACATAATGAATGATGTACTTCTGGCTCTAACAGCATAGCAACTCTGAGTTGTATTTGGCATCTCCCTCCTCCCCTCCCCAAGGACAGATGCAATCCAATAACATATGCATAGCAGGAGAAAACAGGAGAATGAGGTGGCTGCGCTCTTTGGCCTGGCTATAACTCAATGGCTGAAACTTTAGGATTGCCCAAGTAGATCATAGCATAAGCAATATACTCCATTTGTTTATATTCAAAGGCCATGTATTGAGTATATACTGTCTGCAAAGCACTGTGCCAGGCACTTGAGGGGGGTGATTAAAAATTAATAAGATGTGGTCCCCTGTTCTCAAAGAGTTCAGTATGATATATAAGATATGCCCACAAATAATTGGAGGTATTGTGGCCTCCTGGAAAGAATAATGGACTTGGAATGAAAAGGTCATTTTCAGGCCCTAGACATGATCTTGGGCAAGTCACTTAACCATGCTAAGCCTCATGTTACAAATCTGTAAATTGAGAATAGTGATACCTGCAGTATTTACCTCACAGGGATCTTGTAAAGAAAGGTTCTGATGAACTATAAAGTGCCTTGTAAATATCATTTGTTACAATACATACAGAACTGTAAGTCTGTAATCTAGAATCATAACTCTAGTGCTAAGAGGGACCTCAGAGGTCATCTAGTCCAATACCTTCACTTTACAGATGAGGAAATTGAGGCTCAGAAAGGTGAATTGAGAGCACTAGTATGTAACAGGGATGGGCTTTGACTCCAAATCATCTCACTAATAATAATAAAAATAACAGCTATCACTTTTATAGCATTTTAACATTTGCAAAACATTTCATAAATATTTCCTCATTTGATCCTCACAACAACCCTGGGAGGTAGGCATTATTATTATCCCTAGTTTACAGACAGGAAAACTAAGGCAAATAGAGTGACTTGCTCACATAGCTATTCTAGGAAGTGACTGAGATGATATTTGAACTATGGTCTCCCCGACTTCAGGCCCAGCACTTTATCTACTGAGCCACCTAGCTGCTTTCAGCCTCTTTCCACTACATAGTGATATCCCTAGGCATAAATCATGCACCATGGAATTGCAGAGGAAGAAAAGACCCTTTCCACCAAAGAACATGAGGGAAGGCTTAAGACCTAAAGGATAATTAGGATTTCAACAGAGTGACTGATAGGAGCCTGAGCATTGGGAATAGCATGAACAAAGACATGGAGGTAAGATGGTATGGGGCATGTTTGAGGGAGGCAAGTAATCAGTTTTCGCTAGAACACTGATGTAGGGTCAGTAGTCTTGTTTTCCTAGCATGAATAGAAACCACACAAGCAGTGTGGTTCAAACACCTTGACCAAATACTCAAGGTTCAAGCAAACCTTGATTAGTCAAGCATACCAACTGATCCAAATAATCAGGAGGCCCCACTGTGATCTCAATGTCCCTGGAGTTGGTGTCCAAAGACAGGGGAGTCAGGAAGCACCTCTCAGGAGGCCCTAATTCCCTGTACCTCAGTCACTGCGCTGAGGAGATATGTGTCATGGCACTGGACAGTCTATACAATGATCAAGCTACACTGTATAGGCGGCCCCTATTTTTATATAATTTCTAACTAGGTTCTGTCATAGTTTCATTACACAGTACCCACTTTAGGACAATAAGAATGATTTCCAAACATGAATTTTATTTAGTCCCAAAGCTTATATCCTAATACTTCACTTGCATAGTGGCCATTTTCTTAAGACTTTATTTGCATATGTATATCACACTCTAATTAAAACCTTTAACTATGTTCACTTGAATGCTCCTGATAAGAGTTAAAAAGCACATTTTGGTCCTATGACAAACTCTGGCTGACAGAGAATAGTGGGGGTGAGGGAGTTTGTGAGGCAGCCAAAAAGGTAGGGTAGTGCCTTAGTACAAGATAGTGGATGCCAGGCTAAGGAGTGTGTGCTTTCTTTGGCTGCCAATGACAAGCTGTTGATCAATGAAATAATATGTTCAAGCCTCAGAATTAAGAGGATAAATTCAACAATATTATGTTGGTTATACTTGGAAAAAAATGACTGGAGACACTTTGTGTCTCTAGGCCTTTGTTTTTTCTACTGTAAAAAGAGAGGGTTGGTCTAGGTGACCTCTGAGGTCCTTTCTAGCTCTAACATACTATGATCTTTTGTTAGGTACCATCAGATCTAAATCCTATAATCACAGTCCAGAGGTTTGAATTGGGTATCATTAATCAGAAAAGAAAGGGGAAAGCACAAACACAAAAGAGATTGCAAAACTAGAATTGATTGGATGGGATGATTGTGGGAAAAGGTAAACCGAAAGAAAGAAGTTGAAAGAAATGACTAGGTTTCAAACCAGAGTGACTCAGCAAAAGGTAGCAAAGTCAGTAGGCTGGCTGCAGTGGGGGCAAGGACATGACAGGTTTGGGTTTTTTTGTTGTTGTATTCTTAAACATACTGAGTTTAAGGAAAACTGGGAGGAGACAGCATAAGTGGGTCAATGTTAGAATGGAAGGCAGAATGGGTGAACAAGTGAATGAATGAATGAAAAATATTAATTAAACACATTTATTAAATCTGAAGGATATAAAAATGTGGTAATCCATGCCCTTAAGGTGTTTATTTAACCCCTTAAGAACTTTACAATCTAATAGAGATAACCCATGAAGAGTTGTGCTAAGGAAGAGTATTTTGTTCTGAGATTATACAAGAATTAAAAGTAGGCTAATAGGACAATCCATTGGCAGAGCCTTCTTAAAGGCAACAGTATAATACACTGGCAAGAGGTATAAAGGTGGAAGCCTTGCCAAGAGAACTAAAATGGTTGCGATAAAGATGAGGATCCATGGTCCCAGGGAGTTCAGATTTCAAGGTCTTAACCCCTCCAAGGCGTAGTCTCTTTAAGTTCCATTTGAAAGACAGAGTACAGGACAGCAACAGCAGCAGCAGCAGCAGCAGCAATTTCAGGTTCGAGATTAAGCACTAATATGTTGTAAGTATACAAACCACCTCGGTCTGCCTTATACTCTGACACTCTTACATTAATCACTACCGTGGTTTTCATCAATAGAGAAAAAACTACTTACTGATTTAGAAATCATCTGCACAGAGGTGATCATTAAAACCATGGGTGATAATTAGAACCATAGGTCACCAAGGAAGGCACCAGGTTGCCAACATTCAGCCTAAATGAATTACCTGTAACAAAACAATTAGAGCACACCCAGCCAGTTGACTCTTAAAATGAGAGAATCCATTTTCTTTCTCTCCTGCTCAGTGTCACCCAATTAGATTGTAAATTCCTCCAGAGCAAGAACCATATCTTAAAGCTCTCTAATCCACCATTTCATGTGTGGCCCCAACCATGCTCACATCTATTCCAACTTGACTCTCTCCACCACCACAATAGCACCTTGGTCAATTGGTGGCCCCCTCACCCTCTTGAGGCTCCCCTTTATATCTGTATTCTCAGAACATACACAGATATGCTTAAATGTTCAATCTAGCTATCTATACCTATCTATACCTATCTATCTATCTTTCTGTATGTCTGTCTGTCTCTCTATTTGCCTCTCTACCTAATTAGTTCCTTGGATATAACTCAAGTCTCCTCCTTCTCTCCCAATTCACCAACTCAATCACCAAAGACTGGGCTATGCCACTCCTTGGCTTTGTAACCTTGGTCATTTCAACTCTCTGGCTCAATTTTCTCATATATAAAATGGACAGGTTTGACTAGATCACTCCTGATGAACCTTCTAACTTTGTTGTGTTACATATGTCCTGCGTTGGCCCAAATGCTCTTAAAGATTGCTTCTGGATCAAACAAGATAATATTTCTAAAGTACTTAGGACAGTGTCTGGCCCATAATAGGTGCTATATAAACACATACTCCCACCACCTCTCTAGAGTTGCAAAATGCTGAGGCCTTGATTTATAAAATTTAGAGCTTGAAAGAACATTTGAGATGAGGCAACTGAGGGCCAAGGAAATTGAAATGAGCAGGCTGAAGTACCACAGCTAGGAACTGGCAGATTCAGGATCTGAATGTAAGCCCCTGGAGTCCCCATCCAGTGCTCTTCTCACCACCCTGCAGAATATTTGTACCTATTAGTACATATTATTGGAACCTTTGCCCTTGGCTTGCCTGGTACACTGCTGCTTAGATGTGATCAATCAGGTGACATTCAAGTATGCAAAACAGGAGAGCTGATCATAATTGCTAATTGCACATCAATGATAAACAATGCTGGATAAATGAATCCTTAGGAATTAGTATGAGGCTGAAAACTAAGGCCAGGCCACCAAGGAGAGGGAAATAAGCAGGTACTAATATGTTGTAATGAAACAAACCGCATGGCCCCACTCACGCACCTGGCACTGTTGTGTTCATTGTCGCTGAGGCTTTCATTGTGAGCAGACACCTTGGCCTATCAGCATCATGGACAGTGGAAGGACTTACATATTACATTTAATTGTCACACTTAGCAGTCCTGCAATGCAGGCTTTCTGGAATTTTAATAGAGTGACCTGCCAAGCTTGCCAGCTAATATACAATCAGTTTCCTAACTACTTTCTTTACTGCTGTCTTGATGACCTCAAATGATAAACTCATATGACCCTTCTCCCTTTAATTAAATTTGTTAGACATTTCAAACTTAAATAAAATATTTTCCCCCTGCAAATTGATGGCAAATGAGGGATTTTCCCCCTCCCCCTTTTTCCTCCAGGAAAGATTATCATGCAGTGAATTGGAAAATAACTGGTTTAAACAGCATGGGTTTTCAGCCTTGACTCCGTGAAGGAAGTGAGAAATGCCACAGAATAGTACCCTAAAACGTTTCTGAATCTGGCTCATAGGATCATAGATGTACAGGGCGTTCCTAAAGTTTGGACACATAGGCAAAAATGCATATATTCAAGAAATGAAATGAATGAAATTTTCAACCACATTTTATTTAATTGGAATATTAACAAATAACATCTTCAATATGATTTCCATCATTTGTGATGCAAAGGTTGATGTGTTTTGCAAGATTCATGTGAACTCAATGCAATAATTCCACATTACCATCAATTTTCCTATGTGTCCAGGCTTTAAGGACACCCTGTAGAGCTGGATGGAACCTTGGAGGCCATCTACTCTGAACGTTTCATTTTACAGATGGAGAAACTAAGACTTAGAGAGATTAAGTGACTTGGTCACAAAGATCATTTATCAGAGGTAGAATTTGAACCCAAGTCTTCCAGGATCCAAGTCCTTAGCACTCAATTCACAAGCTGACTGAGCAAGAATAAAAACACTTAAAATTAAAAAGTGAGGCCCAATCTGGGACAGGTCTTTTCATCTAGGTCTTTTCAATAGTTAATATGAAAGAATCAGGTCCAAGTTGGACAGGGATTTCCAGAGTGGTGTCAGCCTTAACTCAGTGGATATCCTTATAATTAAAAGAACCTCCTTATGCATCAGCAGAACAGGGAGAACAGTGAAGTGGGGCTCTTCAGTGGGAGAAACTGGTGAATGTGTGTGATGTGCAAAGGAAACTGTCTCAGAATCATTCTACCAGGAAACCACTAGGAGTGAATGCCTAGATCAAGATTGGATGATTGTTTTGATGGCTCTGCCTTGGGCATCTAGAATCAAGATATGTAAGGGAAGCAGAGAGAATGGAGCAGGTACATTTTTGAACCAACATGGTCACTACAATTCTGTAGTTAACAGATTTCATGTAAGGGATGGTACCGGTGAAGTCTTTAGATATGGTAAGGGAGCAATGCCATGGTGGGAGGATCCAGGCTTATTCTGTGTGTGTGTGTGTGTGTGTGTGTGTGTGTGTGTGTGTGTGTGTGTATCTATGTGCTCTGTTAATTGCCTTCCCCTTGGTAGCTAACTGTCAAAGGAGTTGTGGTCTCTGTCTTAAAGCATCATGCACACATAACACCCATTGTCTATGATCTGAAATGTTTGCCTCCCCTGGGAGGAGTGATGTTGAAAGATGTATCCCAGGTCAACAGGAGCAGTATTCCCAAGTTTGCATTCTCTGACACCATTTCCTAACCTTGAATGTGTCTACGCTAGCATTCACAGGACCTTGGCAATAAATACTCAAAGGGATCTGGCAATTTTATATCGATAAAACAGAACTATCTTCACTTCCCCGTGTCACTCTGGAAGGTTTAGTGGGGGAGTTACAGAGCCTAGGGGAGCAATCGAAAGAACTAGAGGAGTAACGGATGCTGACTATAGGAATGGCTCAAGATCCTCTCCCATGTCTTCCTCACCAGCATTCCTGCTGTGACTAGACCTCTTTGATACTATTCCTGCCCACCTTCTGGAGACACTGGGACGAATGAATTGATAGCTTTCCCTGGACAAAGCAACATGGTCTTCAAAGACTCAGTCCTAAACTTCTTCAACAGATCAACACAGGCAGGGCTTATCACTGAGAAATTTGGGGGTGACTGTGCCCAATAGAGCTGCCCTTCCTAGAGGACTATCAGCATATAACAGTTGAATTGTTGATAAATATCCTCAGAAGAACTGGGAAGCCATATTATCATTTTTAGGGTGACAGCTAGGAATGACTCTGTTGTTCCTATACGTTTACAAGTTATGGTAGCTGAGGGTCATTTTGAGCTATAGTTAATGTTGGTAGAAATCTTTAAGAAGATTTAAGAGAGGTTTTAAGAACTTCCAGGATCCATTCAACTCCAATTCGACTCTCATTCCATTTCATGAGGCAAGGCTGAAGGACATACTTCTCTACCTTGAATAATTATTTAGAATACTGAATGAGAGAGGGAATGGGCTCATGATTAAGGGGAATAGGGGCAGGACAGAGATCTCTGAGCTCACCAACCTGCAACTCCCCTGGTGACTTCTGGCGCCTGCCTTATCAGCATCACAGAGTGGCTATGTAAAAATCAACCGAAATGATATGTGGAAAGGTACTTTGGAAAATATAGCCAAATTACACAGCCCCCCAAATTTCTTCCTACAGTCAGTCTTTACATCACTTTGTTTATATCCCTTCTAAGTACATTATCATAGGATTAGAGATTTAGTGATAGAAGGAAACCTGGAAGGTCACCTCATTTGATCGTTGAAAAAAATGAGGTACAATGAAAGTAAATGACTTAACAATCACTGAGTCCATTTTACAGATAATGAAACTGGGGCAAAAAGAATTTAAGTAAGTGACTTACCTTTGGTTATATATAGTAAGTAGCAAAGCTGAGATTGTGATCCAGGACTTCTAATTCTGAATCCAATACCTTTTCTATGGTACAAAAATGCCTCCATAACTAAATGATTCAACAGATCAGGCACAGGCAAGGCTTATCATTAGGAAATTTGTAAAGGGCAGCACCTGATAGGGCTTCCCTTCCTCAAAGACAGTTAAGTTACCGGTAAATATTCTCAGAAGAAATGGGAAGCTACATCATTATTTCTAGGATAACAGCTAGGAATGAGACTGCTTCATAAATGCTTAAACATTGATCGATTTAACCTTTCAGTGGCCAATGTTCCAAGAGTTTAAATTGTAGAGATGTTCCAATCTTGGTTGATAGAGAAAATTTATTCACTGACAGTTCCCTAGAATGATAAGGTCCCCTATGTGTTAACAAGTTATGGTAGCTAAGGGTCATACCTCTTTGGGGGTATGAATCACATATTATTTATCTTTGCATCTTCATATAAGAGGCAACAAGAGATAGCTAATGGATGACAGGTCTCAGAATCAGTAAGCCTTGGGTTCAAGCCCCACCTATGATAAATACTGTGCCATTTACTCTGGTGGTTCCTTATTACTTCTAGGATCAAATCCAAACACCTTGAGCATTTAGAGCCCTTCCTAATCTGATTCCACCCTATCATTCTAGGCTTATTTCTCATTACTCCCTTTCAAGCACTGAATGGCCAGTTAAACTGGACTTATTGCTCCTCACACATGACATCCCATCTCTCTGCCTAGAATGTATACCCTCTTAACCTCTACCTCTTAGAATTTTCATTTTTCTTTAATATAATATTTTTTTTAATATAAGGCTTAAACACCACTTCCAACATTGGACATCCTGGTCCTCTAGCTGCCTTTGCATGTCCCCGTATCTATTTTGTATATGTAAGAGGTGATGCAATCCTCCACAAAAAAGAGTCTGGGGTTCTTGCTTCAGAAGAAGCATGATGTTTCACAGTATTTCTCTGAATATATTTAGAGAATATGAAGAAATATTGTGACTAATTCTGTTCTGCTAACCATATGCTGATGAGAAGCTTTTTTTCAATTGGCTCTGTAGCTAGAACAGGGGTATATTCAAAGGATACTAGTCAGCTAGGACCTTCAAGTCTGATTCTTTCTTGACTGATTGCATTCTGGTGAGAGAAGAGAGACAGCGCTATGAGGGGAGAGGCCTTGGACTCTCCTAATCTGAGGCAGACATGTAGCCAGCCCATGAATATTCTTGCCTCAGTGTTTGTTTTTTTCTTTTTTAGGTGAAAGAGATTAGAAATGGCTATGATCTTGTGAACTTCAAAGCATCAGAGGGGAGAGAGAGACAGAGACAGAGAATAAGAAACAGAGGCAGAGACAGAAAGAGTCAAAGAAAGAAAGAGAGCCACTAGGCAGGCCAGAGGTATAGCCCATGCTGGGTTTTGCACCCAGAAAATAGCATCCCCAACCCATCAGCAGTTGGGAGGTGTAAAAGACTTGGCTATGGGAGAGTAAGGACCAAGAGAATCACTACATATATGTTTTAAATATACTTATATGTATGCAACATTGTTTTCCTCAATAGAATGCAAATATCTTAAGTGCTGGGACAATTTTATTTTTGTCTTTGTGCCTAGAATATAGTATGTATTTAGTAAATGCTTAAACTTTGATTGATTGATTGACTTAACAGGGGTGGGAAACCTGTGGCCTTGAGGCCACATGTTGGCCCTCTAGGTCCTCAAGTGCAGTCCTTTGACTGAATCCAAACTTCACAGAACAAATTCCCTTAATAAAAGTATTTGTTCCATAAAACTTGGATTCAGTCAAAAGGCTGCACCCAAGGACTTAGAAGGCTACATGTGGCCTTGAGGCTGCAGGTTCCCCACCCCTGATTTAACGTTTCAGTGGCTAGTTCAGTGGCTGACATTCTAAGACTTTAAATTGTAGAGATGTTTCCAATCTTAGTTGATAGAAAAAATTCTTCACTGACAGTTCCCTATAATTATAAAGTCTCCTATTTGGACATAATAATAATAAGAAGAAGAAGAATCTAACAGATAGCAGAGTATTTTAGAGCCAAAAGACCATGTAGTTCAACAGATGAAGAAACTGAAGCCAACAGAAGGAAATGATTTTCCTATGATCACACAATTAGCCAGTTAGTGACAGTGCTGAATCTGATATTCAGTATCCCTATTTCCAGAGCAATGTTCCTTCTTCTGTTAGATATTTCCTTACGCCCTAGGACCTAACATAGTGTCTTATATATGGAAGATACTGAATAAATTTTTTTGAATGGTGAATCAAGTGCTATAGAAATGTTCATTGTCATTGGTGTTAAAACTGTTCCCCCTCAACCCACACTCCCATTCTCATGTTACTATTCCTGTCCCCAAAATGGAGCCTGAGATGACTATTAAGGTCGCTCTGTGTTCCCTAGTGAAGATAGCAGACACATAAACTGTCTAATTCCCCACTGTTGCTAATGGAATTCCAGCTTCAGAGATTTGAACTGTTGGGCTATCCAAGTCACTGAAACGTCTCCTGCTTAGCCAGCCCATGACACCACCATTTGGGAAATACTACAGCTCAACATTTTTTGCCAGTTGTTTGCTTTTTTTATCATTTGCAGCTCAGCAGCTATTAAGATCCACGGTCACGAAAAATGACAACAACAATAACAAAAAAGAGCAGCTTAATAATCAAACTTAAAAACTAAACTACTCAGCAATGAACAATGCCTTGTCAACATATCCAAATGGAGCAGAAAAAAGGCAAGCCAAAAGGACAGAAGAGAGGGTGGATATGAGGAAGAGACCGTTTCTGATGGATGAGTGTGCACAAGCTTTCCATGTGATGGCTAGGAATTAGAGTTGCAATGTACTAAACAGAAGAAAGAAAGGGTTAAAAAAAGATGAGACTGCAGATAAGATCTGCAATACAGTGAAGGTAGGGTTCCAACCTTTGCAGAGTAGAGAAGCTCGTGAAGTTTGTTCCTGGCATCATGCCGTCTCTCCTTTTTGTGTTCTCCATCTTGCTGGGCTCTGTCTGCCTCAGTTGTCTTAACTGTAAAACGGGGATCATAATAGCACCTACCTCACACCAAATGAGACAGTGGTTGTAAAGTATTTAACACAATGCCCAGTACAGAATAGGTACTGAATAAATGATTGTCCTTTTCCTCCCTCCTTCCTTTGCCTGTCCCTGGGTGCTGAATTTATGCCTCATTTTTGTACTTCCTCAGTGTCATCATCTCCCCCGAATATGTGCCATGCCACATGCTTGACATGCCACAATTTCTTTGGGCCCTGAAAGCTTTTCTACTTCCAGAGGTCTCCTATGAAGATGAAAATATATCTCTTGCAGTAAACACCTTCAGAGAAAAACCACCTTTTTGCAGGTTTCAAGCATTGTGCTACAGTTATCGTAACAGAGTTGATCATCTTAATTCTCCCATGGCACTTAGGATTTACAAAACACTTTCTTTGTCTATAACCCTGTGAAGTAGATAATACAAGCATTATTATCCCCATATTACAGACAACAACCCTGAAGTTCAATGTGGCCATAGGATCATAGGACTTAGAGCTGCCAAGTCCAACCCTCTCAATTTCCAGATGAAAAAAAAATGAGATTCAGTGAGGTGAAATGCCTTCTCCAAGGTCACACCACTGATTGCTGGCTGAGGAGCAAACCCAAAACTGATGGCTCCAGAGCTATCATTCTTTCTATTACACCTGCTGAAGTTATTTTGCCCATGGTCTCATGTAAATGACATAAATATTTCTTGAACTGACATCATTGTACTCCAAGAATAACTATACTATTACTTCCTTTTACTTTTTTTAAAATTTTTTTATTCATTTTAATACAAAATAAGAAAAGAAAAGAAAAGGACATTTCCATGTACACAGCAGAACATAGCCAAGATTCAATATAAAACAATAAATTTCCATTTCAAACTGTTTACTTTTTTTTGAAAATCTACGTAATAAATACTACACATTGTTTTCAAAGCTGCCTAACTTTTCTGTGCTTCCTTCTAAATTTTCTTTTATTCTCTGCTATGCACTTTTTATTTCATTCTTTTTCTTCTCTCCCCACCCTGCCCTAGAGAAAACTACAATTAAACATGAATATATATATATATATAATACACACACATGTATATATATTTATCTGTATACATATATGCATATGTATATATGTATATGTATGTATACATACCTACACATATGTAAGACAATACTATACATATTTCTATTTGTCAGTTCTTTCTCTGGAGGTGGATAGCATCTTCCTTCATAGGTCCAAGTTTTTCCATGTATTTTTTTCCTAAAATCAACCAGCTCATGATTTCTTATTCACAGTAGTACTCCATCACAATCATATACCATGATTTGTTCAGCCATTCCCCAGTTGAAGGGCATCTATCATTTTAGCTCATCTGACAGGTATAAGACAATATCTCGATACCTCAAAGTTGTTTTAATTTGCATTTCTCTAATCAATAATATTTTAGAGCATTTTTTCATATGACTATATATAGTTTTGATTTCTTCATTCAAAAACTGCCTGTTCATATTCTTTAGCCATTTATTCATTGGGGGATGATACTTCTTGATATCCCTAGGATGAAGGTTTTCATCCAATGGTATTTACTCACACAAAATCTATTTTGATTGTCCTGGGAGGCAGTCTTTGAAAATGGAAAAGGCCATGTCATAAAATTCCTCACCTATAAATTGAGCTTAATAGTACTTATATTACCTACTTCACAGGCTGTTATGAAGGGACTTGTAAATAACCAAGGTCTACTAAACTTTAAATAGCTATAAATTGCACTAAGACTTATGGGACACCCTGTATAAATTTCATCTCTGATCATTCTACGAGATTGGAAGCTTCCTGAGAGCAGCAACTATGTCATTTTTCATCCTCATATTTCCAGCCTTAATAATGTTGCCTTATCCATGGATGGTTCTAAATAGATACTTGTCGAAGAAAATTGAAATGCAAGGCAATTTATGATTAACTGTCAACATAACTAGTATAAATAATAAGTACCATCTGAGTTTAGAGGTGGGAGAAATCATTGTGGGCTGGACCGATTAGAGAAGACCTTCATCAAGCAGAGAGCCAGGGCTTAAATAGAACTTGGATCATAGACAGTACCTAGAGAGGCTAACTAAAGGAAGACACAGGGTGAATTGGAGGTCAGACTGTGTAGGGGACCATGAAAAGACAAGTTCTTCAAATAATAAGCAGTTAAGCACCGGGAATTGAACCATGTGCTAGACAAAAGTGAAACAGTCTGTCCTCAAGTAGCTGATATTCTAAATGGTGAGGCACCATGTACATACAAATGGATGTGGAGGATACCTGTATTACAAATGTGGCACCCCTTCAAGGGCCACTCCCCCAACTGGTTACTGAAACTCATGAATTGGGGTCCCCAGGATTAAGCTGACTATGATTCTCTTCAGGGTTCTCACACCAGTTTAGCTGAATCTCCTATAAATATACCCATATGTAAATCTGTTGGTCATGTAGGATTGTATTAGATATGGGGTAATTGCTTGCTTGAAAGAAATACTGGGGTCAGAGATCCTGCCTGTTAGATTTAATGGAGGTCACCTTATATAGACAACATAAGGGGAAGGAAAAGAGATAACCCTGGCATTTTATATTACCACATGATGGCTATACTGATGGCAGATTTAATAGGAGGAGGTCCGTGTATTAGATTCTAAAAGTGACCAACATGTAAGGTATACATGTGAAGTAGAAGGGATAACATTTGACTCCTGGTTACTGGAGGTCCTTGAGTCTGTGGAGTCCTCACAAAGTTCCTCTTACTTCCTTGAGTAGATCCTGGGCTTCTAGGCCAGGCCACTCATCACTATTGTTATTCTCCCCTCCACAACTTCCTTCTGCTCAGGTGCCAGTAAAGGGTAAACTGCCAGCAATCACCAGGCTACTATGTCAGTTCCTCATTGGGTATGGCTACTACTGGTACTCAGCTGCCACTCTGCATTTCCTCCAGACATTGAATTGCCCCCAGGGTCACTTCCTGTGCATGTCCTTCCCAGAACTGTTTGTTGCTCAGTCACTTCCCAAGATCAGTGGCTACTGCTGCTGTCTCCAGCAGACAGTACTGATTCCTATCACTGGTGGCACCTCTGGGATATCAGAATTTTTTTTTTTTTTTGAAATATACAATCTCTTGGACACCCACCTCTGAATATTTGTCTATCTAAGATCAAGAAAGAAAAAACAAAAAGAGCGAAAGAGGCACCGTGTATTATTCAGGGAAACATGGTGACCAGGTGGGAGAATATAGTAACTTGCCCTTCTTTCACACTGCAGTGAAAAACATCTTTCCTCTCTTAAAGCAACAAGAAAAGAAATCGAGAGGTAGGCAGGTCTCATCTTTAGTATGCAATTCATTTCCAGCTTAGCACCTCAAATCATTTCTTGCAATTCCATAGTCAATTAGAAGACTACATCATCATACATAACAGTCTTTCAGCCACTGATGACCAGAAGAAGTAGGCTCACCAAAGTTTCCACATGGTTAGCTTGAAAGCAGGCTGAGAATAATATGCATGCACACTCTAAGGACTGGGCCCCTCATTGGCCAGTCTTCAGGTCTCCCTCTCCTCCTAGGTAGCTTGGAGAGGGAAGATACTAGTACCTGGGAGTGGGCAGGGGGGAATAGAAGGAGCACGAGCTTGGTCATGAAGAAAACCAGCATTCCAAATGTCAGAGCTAAGTAGAATTATTCCAGGCTTGAGGGGTTAGCCTATAGAAAATCATAGAGATGGAGAGTTGTGTGTGAGGAACAGTATGGGTGATATAGGTAGAGGCAAGTAATATGGAAGAAGTATGGAGAGGTATGAAGGGGCCAGAATGTGAATGCCAGACCTGTGAGTTTTATTTGATACTAGAGATAGTAGGGAATCATTAGAGTTTAAGGAATTTTGAGTAGGGACTTATAATTGTAAAATGGACAGACCCTTATAATTATCTTCATTGATAAAAGTTAGTGGCATGATACTTTTTGATGACAACAAAAACTTTGACCATCTCCCTCCACTTTTCTTTCTCACTGCCCCCTTCCCCCAAGGATATGCAGCCTTTATAATACAAAAAGGCAGAAAATAGAATCAACTACCAAGTTCTGTTATTGGTCTAGGAATAAAACAGAAAAATAACAATCCACAAGGATAATAAGATCTAGGAAGTGATGATCACACACGCTGGATTCCTTCAGTGACAAGCATATTTTGCAATACTGTGAAAGAAATAGAAAATGATGCTTCTAATCCATCCTCAGTAGAGCATTGATTCTGTGTTGTTTCTCCGTTTACTGGGATTGTTTTGCACTGAGTCATCCACACTCTCTCAAACAGTCCTCCCCTCTCCATCTACTTCATGGCCAGATTACGGAATGTATGTCTATGATGTGCTATGGAGGTAGATGGCACAGTGAATAAAATGCTGGCCTTAGAGTCAGGAAAACTTGAGTTTTCAGACACTTTCTAGCTGTGAGACCCTGGGCAAGTCATTTTGCTAGCATCTGCCTCAGTTTCCTCATCTGTAAAATGGGGATAATAACACCTACCTCCCAGTGTTATTGTGAGAATCAAGGGAGATAATGTGTATAAAGTTTCTACCAAGCACCATATAAATACTAGCTATTGTTCATATTAAAAGATTTTAGAACTCTGGCTTTCTTGAGATGTTCTAATCTAAACTCTTCATTTTGCCAATGAGAAAACTGGGTCCCTGATTCTCTGACTCAAATTGTCCAAGGTCACACTAATTTGTGGCAGACACGGGAGCAGAACCCCAAACCCCTTACACTACCCATGTGGTACACCATGAGCCCTCTGTGGCTGCATGGTTTTGCACATATTGGATGCTTAATAAATGTCTACTGAATTGAATTCATTGATTCTAGAAGAGAGAAAAGGGTCTTGTCCAAGAAGAGATCCAAGCTATGATATTACAACCCTGCAACCAGCTAAGCAAGTCAGCCAACAACCAAAACCAGGCACATCTGTGCACACAGCTAATTATTGACCCCAGGTTGAACTCTTGAGATTTTGAAACACCAGATAGTATAAAAAAGTCAAAGTATCTATGGCCTGTGCTATCTGACAACACCAGTAGGTGGAGCCCTAGTATCTAATTCTGCATGTAGCAGTTTTTTCATAGAGCTGGAAAAGGGCTTGGAGATCATCGAATTACAGACTTTCAAAGTGGGAAGGAACTTCAGATAACCCTAGTCAGAACTGCACTGATAATTTAGTGCAAAGCTCTCATTTCACATATCGGGAAATTGAGGACCTGCAGCTGAAAACCAAACCACATTTTCTCCTTTTTATATTCCTTCTACTAATTTAAGTGAACCAATATTTACTGAACACCAATTGGGTGGCAGAATATTGTGCTAAGTTCTAGAGAATACACAAAGTTTCAATATAGTCCCTGTTCCTATAGGACTTAGTCAGGGGTGGTACATAGACAAATGATTAAAATCTATAACAAGACATAACATACTTAGAAATAACTGGGTGGGTGGGGATAGCAAGAATAGCAAGAAATAAAGAATCAAGGAAGGGTGCATCACTTCATTTGGGCCTTAAAAGATGTATCAAATAGTCAGACATAGGGAGAAAGGGGAAGAGGTTCCAAAACCAGAAAGCAGGGTAAACAACATCATCAAGGCAGGATGCTCAGGACATTTATGAAGGGTTATGATTAATCCAGTTTGGCATTTAAAGGAATACATCTCAATATATAGCCACCTCCCATGGGAGAAGAGGCATAGACAAACTGGAATCCAAAGTAATTTAATAGTCCTTTCTGTGATTTAATGTGTTTGTAGGTTTATAGTCAACATAAGTGTATATGATATTTGAGTATTATTGTACTTCAGAGTCTGGGTTATTTGATAGGATTTTTCTAGTGACCTAAGGAAAGTAGATAAAAGAACAGACTCAAAATTGAGTGCAGAGTTTAGAATTTTAAAAATAAGACACCCCCCACTTTGCCATAAGTAGCCAGCACAGTTTCCTGAACTATGTAGCCTCACCCCCATCTAATAAGAGTTTGTTGCTGCTGGTGTGTGCCTCTCCTCATATGTCTCCAAGCCCACTCTTGGTTCCTTTTCACTTCACAACTGGTCCCCTTTCTGACCCTTCCCACCTTCTTCTATGGTCCAGGCTTCTAGACATCATTTAGCCTCTAATTTTGCAAGGCCCCGCTCACCTACTGCTCAAAGTTGAGACTGATGAAAATGATTTCTGTCTCCCCAACCAGGGAATGGTTCCCTCAAACACCTTTACAAATGACAGTGCTATAAATACAATACACACACAGGAGCAACCATGTACTGTGTCAAAGAAACATTTAAATGGCCACTTCATCATAAATGAGTTGGATTGGAATAGATAGAAGTAGAGGAGTTTTCATCCAGATGGAGCAAAAATGCAATGCAAATTCAGTAAACAGTGTGAAAAAACATTTAGGTTAGAGTGGAACACTTCAGCAGAGAAGTAGAGAAAACTCAGGATGGTAGGTTGTCCCCAGATTAAAGAAAGTCTTAAATTCCAGTCCAAGTAATTTTCCTGTTGGCAACTGTGAGTCATGGAAGCAGTGTGATAGAGTTGGGGGGGAAGCACTGAACTTAGAGTCAGAGGACCTGAATTAGAATTCTGGCTCTGCCACTTACTACCTGTTTGGCCTTGGACAACCAGTTATTGAAGCTCATTGGAGCTCATAATTTCCTTATCTGTAAAATAAGGGCATTGAACTAGATGACCCTCAACATCCCTTCCAACTGTACACTGATGACCCTAAATTTCTAGGAGCCTCTGATCTCAGGAATATAGAAAGAGTCAATGAGATACAGAAAAAGGCTCTGATTTAAGCCTAGAATACTGAGTAAGGTGAACTACAATCTATTTTGTAAGTAAGAAAGTGAAAAGAGTAGAAGAACAACTTCTGCACAGGGAGAGAGTAGGGGTTCTGCTTATATTGAGATGCAGATCATGGAGCCTCTAGGATATCTGGTGCATATTAAATAGTGACAAATGAATAATCACCTTCATCATCATTGTCTCAGGAGGAAATGTAACTTTGTTTGAATAAATTTGAATTAAAATGGACATGGGTAATACATTCTAGGAAATCTATTCTAGTACTAATTATGAAGGTTGAAGAATTTCCTTTCCTGGAAATTGAAAGAAAAGGGATAATGGAAAGACCATTGGACTCTTGATTCTTCTAATTACGAGCTGTATGAACTTGGATAAGTCAACTGACTTTTGTAAATCTTAGTTTCCTCATCTATGAAATGAGGTGAGTAAGCGAGGTAATTAGCTTTAAAAAAGTTTACTTATTCATTCATTCATCTATTTTCATAAGCATTTATTATTTATCTCTGTAATCCCAAATGAACAATTAAAAAAAAAGAAAATCCTCATGATGAATATGCATAGTCCAATAAAACCACTCACTACACTGGCCAAATTTTTTTAAAAAGTCTCATTTCTTCATTTAAAATCCATCACCTCCTTGGAATGAAATGGGTAGTCTCCATTTTTTTTTTGGACTAGAGGTTTATTGTTATACTTATCAGAATTCTAAAGGTTTTCAAAGTTGTTTTTCTCTATAATTCATTTCAATACAATACAACATTCTCTACACGTCTTTCTATGAGAATGTATGTATGCATATATTTGTGAACGAGGGCATTTCTGAGGTCCTCCTGGCTGTGAAATGTGTTGAACCTGTGCAAATGGCTTATTGCAAATATGCCTTAAACCAGAAGTAAGAATGATCTCATTTCCCCAACCAAATAAAGGTAAAATACCTCAGTTTTCCATACCAGACCAATCATCCCTTTCCCTACAACCTTGACTCTAAGGTACTTAGCTTAGGTTCTTGCTGGTTTACAGGTGAGGTAGGGATGAGGACTGAAAAGTAGGGAGAAGGGGGGAGGAGGCACAGGATTCAGGGAGAGACATAATAGATTGTTGCTGCTGTTTATTGGTTTATTTTTGTAGGTTAGAGGTATATCCCATCTAAAATCAATACTTAAAAACACAATAATAGGCGAGCCAGCATTGCATAGGAAAGTTGCAAATGTGTGATTGGCTATACAATGTTAATATAGAATTTCTCAACTTTACAGTGGCATTTGGTTATAATATATCAGAGATGTTATTGCAAAATAACATTGATTAGGTCAACATGTTATGAATGCCTATTTATATTTTAAAGTAACTTCAATAAGAAAAGTATTATAGACCAGTAAAAATATATTATAAATTCATTTATTCTACAGACAAGCATTTCAGAAATACTATATTCAATGACTTTTGGAGACTCTGAGAACCACTCACAAAGATATGCTAGAGCTGGCTCAGAAAAGCTAATGAGGGCCTATACTGAAATTTTCATTGTGAGCATGTACACCTCAGAAATTGGCAAAGACTACATATCAGAGCTTGAACTATTGTTTTGTTGATTGAAAGTGATGGCGAAAACATTAATAATTCATAATAAACTTAAAAGTGTCATGCATACATTCTTCTGAGAGTCAGTTGTTAAACATTTACCTAGCATCCCCTGTTGTGACTTTTGTAATGTGTCTCCTGGTTATACAAAATTCATTTGTCAGATGCACCTTTAAAGAGAGGTGATTATTATTTCTTTTTAAGCAAGGGAAGGATGAAGATCATCATTCTTTAATATGTCAAAAGATCTGAGATTTCCTATGTCACAAGCCCTCCACACTTTAAAAAGATGGTTTCATGAATTGTTCTTGCCAAATGTGTACGTCTGTGTGCATGTATTATGTATATATACATATATAAAATATTTATCATTATATATGCACATATCTAAGGATGTCTTTACACATATATACATATATGTATGTATATGTACATATACACATGTGTGTGCACATATTATGTATATATATCTCACCATCTTGTGAGAAACTATTCTAAATAACAAAAAATAATTCCCCACTTTCATTTTCTGGGGCTATTTCACCAATAAAGAAACTAAGTAAGTTTCAGAATCAAATGTCTCTGGTCTCAGGCTTTAGGATCAGTATATCCTGCTTTAAGCTCCCAGTGATAAAGAAAATGATTTCAAGAACATCAGCATTCCCACTGTCATGAAGGACCATCACTCTCCTCCCCACTGCTTTCCTTTGTTTGACTAGAAGGTTCTGTAAAGTATATTGGGAAACTGGAAAGAAGTTGGGATGAAGAAGAGATGGAATATTGGACAATTTTCTTTAAATGCTCTGATTACTCCCCACCTGGCAGGTAAACCTTGGCTACAAATTCTAAGTCTCTCGAGAGGAAGAATGGTACTTCTGTGGTTCTCTTTTCGTGATTCTAGAATTCAGTCATATCTGATTAGACATTTAATAAAACTTTTAATTCAAATAAAGGATGTAGAGCTGAAAAGGACTTAAACTATCATGTAGTCTAGTACTCCCATTTTACACAAGAGGAAACCAAAGTCCAGAGAAGTGACATAATGTACTTGCTCAAAACAGAAGGAAGAAAATAAGCATCTATTAATCACCTATCATATTCCAGTCACTATATTAAATGTTTTATAAATGTCCCTTGATCCTCGAAACAACCCTGGGATGTAGGTGCGACCACATCAACATCATCATCATCATCATCATCATCATCATTTTGCAGTTGAAGAAACTGAAGCAGGCAGAGCTTAAGTGACTTGCCCAAGGTCACACAGTGAAGAATTTGAGTCCAGATTTACACTCGAGTCTTCCTGACTCTAGTCTTTTTCCACCGTGCCAACTAGCTGCCTCTGAGAAAGTATCAGATGTAGAATTCAAAGTCAATTCCTCTCCATTTCCCACCTGGCTGCACTACTACTTTTTCTCTAGAAAAATCTCATCAGCCTACGAGATCCAGTGAGCTCTGGTACTCACACTTCATCATTAATCTCTGTAGTTCTGATTAAAGAATGGAACCATGAACTCCAAAATCTCCATGTAAGAGGTCACTCAGGACAGACACCTCCCCATTTTCCACCTTGCTACACCACTTTAGGACTTCTCTACCATCCCAACCATCCTCTACCTTCTCAACCTGTGTTCCTCCCCCCTCCCACAATAAGCTTCCTTTTGTGCCTTGTCTTCTCCATTAGATCATAAGCTCTTTGAGGAAAGGGACTCTCTTTTTTTTCATATTTGTATTCCCAGTGCTTAGCTTAACTAAGGTGGAGTGGGGAACCTGCAGCCTGAAGGCTACATGTGGCCTTCTAGGTCCTCAAGCACAGCTCTTTGACTAAATCCAAACTTCACAGAATAAATTCCCTTAATAAAAGCATTTGTTCTGTAAAACTTGGGCTCAGCCAAAAGGTCATATTCAAGGACTTGGAAGGTCACATGTAGCCTCAAGGCTTCAGGTTCCCCACCCCTGTTTAGCATATAGTAGGGACTTCATAAATGTTTACTGACTGACTGACTCTGACTTCCATCTACTTCCACTACCTTATACTACCTCATACTGCCTCATTGGAGGCCAAGTTCACGTAGATATTGTTTCTTTGGGAGGAAGTGATGGAGTTGCTTCTTTGAAAAAAAATGTGCAATTGGATGCTTTTGACTTCCTAAAGCTGTGATCACCAGAAATAAAGTACCCCAACAAGGTAAACAGTGAGATGTGAAAGCAACTGGCTGTTTTGTTCACATGATGTAAACACCTACTAAATCCTCCTTTCTTGAGTCATCATGGAGTGGAGGCAATCCGGAGTTCTTGAAGGCCATGCCGACCGAGTCAAGGCTCTGGCAGGTCCTCCTTAGCTGGCTGGATTTCATGTATGATACCAGTGTATCTCATCTGAGGACTGACCTGGTTAAGTTTAGAAAGTCTTATCATGAGTCAATCAAGCACCCTGTGCTTATTTTATTTGCTTGTATGTACATTCATTCATTTCATTGTTATTATGGGAAGGTGGGAGGAAACGGGCATAGCAATTCATGAAACTACCAAGACAAGGAAAGGTTGTGATATGCAACAGTCAAAAAATGAAATCATGGATGTCACACAGCTGGCATAGCTGCTTTCAATGGACTGGCTGAATTGGATGGCTGGTTAGATTCCTAGCTAGCCCTAATGGATTGAAGGCACAATTAAACAAACAAGTGAAATGAAACTTGCCTATTTAGAAGACTGGTGTAAAATAGTGATTGGGGGGGGGCAGGGAGGTTGAGGGAGGAAATAAGCCCAGAATATTTTATTCAGTGACTGTGTATAAACTCACCTCAAATTAATAACTCAGGTTCTTGTATTTTGACCCACACACAGACATCTCACAGAGGTAATATGGAATAGTGGATAAATAGCCTCAAACCTAGGAGGACCCAGGAACAGTTCCTACCTATGCCTTATTCAGAGTATATGATCCTACTAAAATTTCTTAACTTCTCTAGGCAATTCTCTAAGACTTTAAATTACAGAGAAGGTGCCTACCTGCATTGGTAGAGAGTTTCTGCAACTAGGCATTTCCAATCCCAATAAAATTACACATTCAGTCCTTATCCCCATCCCCTACATAGGCCTCCCTCCAGGATGAATTTATAGATAAACTTGCCTATATGTGAATGGGCCATTCAACCCCTTCCATATCAGAAAAATATCAAGGACTGTTTGAAACCGACTGAAATATTTTAC
This sequence comes from Trichosurus vulpecula, assembly GCF_011100635.1. Classification (NCBI taxonomy): domain Eukaryota; kingdom Metazoa; phylum Chordata; class Mammalia; order Diprotodontia; family Phalangeridae; genus Trichosurus; species Trichosurus vulpecula. The sequence continues at coordinate 375,239,744 of NC_050573.1, forward strand.
ATTCTTTAGAAGAATGCTATCCACAAGGCAAATATGGGGTTAACTACCCATATAACAAATTAAAAAGCAAAACAACCCCAAAATACCAAAAACTACCTAAAAGGTACATTTTTGAGTACCTGTGGTCATGACACCTTGAAATCATTGGGATCAGGTGACATTCAGGAGGGTGTCTAATTCCCTCCCACTCTTGTTTGCCAACATAATAAAATAGTCTGCAGAATTACATAAGAGAAAGAGACAGAGAGACAGAGAGACAGAGACAGAAACAGAAACAGAGAGAGAGAGAGAGAGAGAGAGAGAGAGAGAGAGAGAGAGAGAGAGAGAAGTGGCACATGAGACATTAAGACATCATTTGGTCTAGATTCACCTCCAGATCGGTGAGACATCATAATCTAAATTTTACAGAATAAGCAACCAAAGCTAAGTGAGATCAAGAATCTTTCCACAGGTGAGATATTCATTCTTGGAGACCTTGGCTTTGATGTCCCAAAAAGGCAAGCAGAGTGAGTCAGCAGAACCAGTTTTCATTAGGTCAAAGACTTGTATAGCCTACTTATCTGAAGTAATGAGGTAATGTGGTAATGAAAGTTTGTAACAGGGTGGTGGCAGTGGGAATGGATAGGAGGGAACATACCTGGGAAGATACTGTAGAGACATGATTTGGCATGTAGAAATAGAAATAGGTGAGGGCAAGGGAGGAATCAAAGCTCACTCCAAGATTACCAGCATTAGGGACTGAGAAGATGGTAGTGTCATAAAAGAAATAAGCAAGTAGAATAAGGAATAATATTCAGTTCAATTGAAGAAATATGTATTTGCTAAACTTTCTATAAATCAATGGACTAGGCTGCTGGGCTGTAAGATGAAAAATAACAAAGTCTTTTATTAGTACTTGTACTCTAATAAGTGGGATCACACTTATACAAATGAGTTTCAGAGAAAAAATCACGTACGTAATTTACGTAAATTACGTAAATTAACGTAATTTAATAATTGTAAAAAATCCTCAGTGTCCACCTCATCCAAAAATTCTTAATCTTTTTCGGGGGGAGGGGATAGGGGAAGAGGACAGGGGAGTCAACCACCTTTACAAGTCTAGTGAAGCCAAAGGGCCCATTCTTGGAATGATGTTTTAAATGCACCTCATAGAATACATAAGATTACAAAGAAAACCAATCAGTATGAAATATAGTTGTCGAAATATTTTTAAGTTCACAAACCACAAATGAAGAACCCCTCATTATCTAGTCAAATCCATACCTGGTAAAGAATTTCCACTACAATATACCTGACAAGTTATCAATCACCCTTTGCTTGATGATCTCTAATGAAGGCGAACTCCCCATTTCCTCAGACAGACCATTCCACTTTTGGAATATCATCATCATCATTATCATCATAGTAGGAAGAAGAAGAAGAAGCATTTTTTACATTTGATATTCACAACAACCCTGAGAGTTAGGTGAAATTATTATCCCAGTTTTAAAGATGAAGAAACTGAAGCACAGGGAGATTAAGTCACTTGCCGAGGGTCACACACAGAGCTATTGTCTGAAACAGGATTCGAACTCCAGTCTTCCTGACTCCAAGTCCAGCTCTAATTGTTAGGAAGTTTTTCCTGGCACAAGACCAAAATTTGCCTTTTTGACAGTTCCAGACATTATTCATTTTTCTGCCCTATGAACTTTTAAGATTTGCAAAGTGATTGGATAATTTTGACTACATTAAATTTAAAGGTTTTTCACACAAACAAAACCAATGCAAGCAAGAGTAGAAGGAAAACAGCAAGCTGGGAAACAATTTTTACAGCAAGTGTCTCCGATTTTATACATATATATACACATATGTGTGTATATATATATATATACACATATGTGTGTATATATATATATATACACACACACATATATGTATGTATATATATATATATATATATATGGAGGGAGAGAGAGGGAGAATGAGAGAGAGAGAGAGAGAGAGAGAGAGAGAGAGAGAGAACTGAATCAAATTTATAAGAATACAAGTCATTCCCCAACTGATAAATGGTCAAAGGATATGAACAGGCAGTTTTCAGATGAAGAAATCAAAACTATCTATACCATATAAAATTTATCTAAAGCACTATTGATTCGAGAAATGCAAATTAAAATAACTTTGAGGTTATCACCTCGTACTAATCAAATTGGCTAACATGACAGAAAAGGAAAAATGATTAATGTTGGATGGGATGTGGGAAAACTGGGACATGAATGCACTGTTGACAGAGACATGAACTGATCCAACCTTTCTGGAGAGCAATATGAAACTATGCCCAAAGGGCAATCAAACTGTGCATAGCCTTTGATCCAGCAATACTACTACTAGGTCTCTATTCCAAAGAGATAAAACAAAAGAGAAAAGGACCTATTTTTACAAAAATATTTATAGCAGCCCTTTTTGTGATGGCAAAGTATTGGACATTGAGGGAATGCCCATCAGTTGAGGAATGGCTAAACAAGTTGTGGTATATGATAGCAATGGAATACTATTGAGCTATAAGAAATGACAGGCAGACTGATCTCAGAAAAACCTGGAAAGACTTATGTGAACTGATGCAAAGTGAAGTGAGCAGAACCAGGAGAACATTGTACACAGTAATATTATATGATGAACTATGAATGACATAGGTGTTCTCAGCAATACAATGATCCAAGACAATCCCAAAGGACTCATGATGAAAAATGCTATCCACCTGCAAAGAAAGAACTGATGGAGTTAACAGAGTCTGAATACAGATCAAAGTATACTATTTTTCACGTGCTTTATTTTTTCATATTTTTCATTTTTTCATGTTTTCTTTTGATCTGTTTCTTCTTTCATAACATAATTAATATGAAAATATGTTTTCCATTATTGCATATATATAACCTATATCAAATTGCTTATCATCTAAGGGAAGGGGGAAGCAAACGAGGAAAGAAAAAGACTGGAACTCAAAATTTTAAAAATTAAATGTTATAAATTGTCTTTATATGTAACTGGGAAAAATAAAATAGTATTTTAAAAATAAACCATTTAAATAAAAAAAAGATTTGCAAAGAACTTTAAGTACATGTTCTCAAGATCCTTACTACCTATCTTTGAAATACCTGCCATTACTATCACCATTTTAAACATCTGGCAACTGAGACAAAGAGGTAACATGATTTGCCCATTCTCACACAGCTACCAAGTACCTTGAGGCAGGATTAGAACCCAGGTTTCCTGGATCCAAGTTCAGTGTATTATCCAATATAGTAAAATATCTTTCTGCAGAGTAGAACAATACCTATTAGAATTGTTAAGAACAAGAAAATAATTCCATTTCATTAATAAAGTTGAAGAAGCTATGGTATAGTGGATAGAGTTCTGGTCTCAGATCTAGGAAGAACTGGGTTGAGATCTACTTTTGACACATACAGGCTGTATAACCCTGCACAAGTCACTTAATCTTTCATTTCTCTAGGTAATTCTTTAAGACTGTTAAAGAAAGCCTGAATTATCAGTAGTTTCCTTCTCTGGAAGTTTCCTGTATCAAATCCATAGACCCAGTCTGTATCCCTAAAAATCTATCTACAATCCAATGCCCCTATAGAATGTTTCCATGTCATAATGCCTAAGCTACTTAGGGCCAGATCTACATGATTTCTTAAAATGGTGAACTACTCCTTTTACAAGTGAGGAAATTGAAGTCGAGTGATTATGATTTAGTCCAAGGTCACACAATTAATAAGTATCTGAAGCAAGATTCAAATTTTTGTGGTTGTTGTTGACTCAAATCTTTGGGAAAATGGGGTGGGAGGGGGAGGATAAGCAATTTGATATAGGTTATTTACAGAGCCATCTGTTTTATTTAGGTAAATATAAAAGCAAACACATTTTCTAAGGTGCCTTTGATAAACTACAAATCAATTCATAAGTGTGAGGTTCTAATAAACTACATTTGTGAACACCAAAAAAAAATTGAATTCAGTAAATTTCCATGGTTGCTCAATTCAGACAAAAAATTCAATTTATTTATTTGAAAACAAAATAAAAACTTCTTTTGCTGGGGTCAGGTTGAGCCTCTCTCCTTCCAGTCATTCTTTCTTGTTGTATAATTCCTCAATATTTCTCCTATCTCATTGGAGTAGATTGAAGGTTATTGAATGAATGCATGAAAAAATATATATTAAGTACATCCTATATGGCAGGCACAGTACTAAGAGATAAGGAAACAAAGAAAAGTAAGCAAGATATTCCTTGCCCTTAGGGAGTTTACATCCTAATAGAAGAAGATAACAGGTAAAGAGAAACTGGAGGCGAAAAGGAGGGTGAGAAGGGAAGGTAGATTGCAAAGTTTACAGATGGCCAGGATGTCTGGTGTATTTGGCTAGATAAAGTGAAGGCTCAGCTACCAGAACTCAGATGCCCAGAGGCAAGAATCTGAGTTTTGATGGGAGGAGGAGAAAAGCTGAATACAGGTAACATGGCAGAGAGATGAGAAGTGGCATCTAATGATACCAAAAGACATCAAAATTCTCCACCTTCAGTAGATAATTTTCCTTGAGTGTTCCAGTCAAATTTCCAACATTAACTGCACTAGGTTTCATAAGAGACACATTCACTGTGGCTCCTAACCTCTTTAATTCCCAGATCCAATGAATTTCACAATCTTTCACTTCAAAACTCCAGGCCTTCCTTCGGAAATAATGACTATCTCTCCATGCTTTTCCAGGTCATCATAAAAGAACACCAGGAGTTAAAATACTAAATTATCTTCTATATTGTAATTCTAACTTACGTTTACCTAAAAGGAAAAAAAAGGTGAGAGTTGACCATGACTACACATAATTCAGTCTTATATTAACTAACATAATAAAATAATTCATTATGATATTAAGTAAAGTCATAAAAAAACAACAATAATAATTCAGTCAACTAATCTCTCAAGGTTATTGTTTTGGTTAAAACATTGTCAAATAATTGATAAGATTGAATTTTCTACTTTTTAACAGGTTGCTTTGATGTCTCCTAGAAATAGATATTGATTTCCAAAATGGATACCTGGGTATTAGCCATGGATGAGACATCAGGAGATCATTGTCACCATCACCATTGCCATCATCATCATCATCACTATCATCATTATCATCCTTATCAGCATCCTCCTCGTCATCATCTATTTAGCCTTAGAATGAGACCTATAAAGAAAGGCTTATAGCTCATATATCCTGATTTCCAGACCAGTGATTTTTCCCCTACCAAATCATCTTGAATTGGTTGTCTGTTTTTCTGAAAAAGTATTATACTATGATTGACTTGGGATGTCTTCTTTGATGCGCTTTTTGGGAGGTCTAGAATAACACCAACAGAGTCTCCAGTTATATCTATGTGTGATGACAAACCTCCCTCCACCAAAAATAATAATTATAAAATGTTTTATTGAACAAGTCCTCATGTACCTAGAAATAGGTATCTTCAGGAACAAGGCCAAAGTTAGAAGACCATAAGACTCCAGAATTAATTCTGTGAGAGGCATTAAGTCTAGAACCATGATTACTTTTTAGTTTGGTGTTGACACCTTCTGCTATTCTTGAGGCTTTGCCTGATTCTTATAAACTAACACACAATAAAAGAAAAAAGGGAGCCACTTGAGCTACTAGATTCCCTAGTTCATGCACCAAATATAGAGAGAAAGTTTATGAACTCTAGCATCTAACTAACTCTAAGATTCTGTGATTCCTCTTCTCTCATCTTTAAAGCCTGCCTCCCTGGGTCCATAGGCTCAAGCCTCCCACTCCTTTGGGTTGGCTGCTCCAGCCAACATGAGAAATCAGTTAACAAGTTTATCAGAAGCATCGAACAAGCCAGAGAACTTTGGTGAGATTCATGGGGCATCAAGGAAGTATGGGGATGCAGTTTTTTCAGTAGTGAAAGAGACACACAGACATAGAGAAATAAAGAGACACAGAGAGAGGCCCATTGATGCTTCAGTGTACTAGATTCCCCCTCAATCTAGCCTCTGAAACTGACAACAGCAAAACTCCTTCCTGGTTGAGTTGGGGATAGGGGTGGGGAGAATTATTTCTGGAGTGTTTTGACTGCAGAATTATGAGACAAGGGAAACCAGAGAAGGTCGCTTTGTGGGCCTGCTTAATTTATGGGGTTTATTTGTATCCTATAACATTCAGCAGGAAACCTAGTAAATGATGTTTGCGTGCACTAAACTGTGATAACTGAACTGATGAGTTAAAGACTTGACTGAACATTTAATGTTGCTTATTAAATAATTATGACTAGGTTTGATGAATAGCCCTGATTCCCTGAACTTCCAACTGAGCTTTTCAGCATGAGTTTCATTAGACAGACGAGGATGGAGCCTGCTGCAACCCAGCTGCAAATGAGCTTGCAAACCATTCGAACTGGAAACCTTCAAATGTGAATAATTCAGGTGTCTTTGCCCATCTTTGTTGGTCCCCAAACTAACATTTCACTTATGTTTTAATGTTAGGATGAAGGAAATTATCCTATGTTGATGATATTTTAAAAGTATTGTTTCAAGAGATCTCTATATATGCAGAATGAAAATTTAATTTTATGGATGAGGAAAATTTTCTGTACAGTTTGAAAGAAGTAATAGGCATAAGCTTCAGAGATAGAAAAGATTTTCTAGATCATGTAGTCCAGCCTTGTCATTTTACAAATAAGGAAAGCAAAGCCCCCAAAGCAGAAGATAGAGGCAGCTAGGTGGTAGAGTAAATGGTGCTAGACCTAAAGTCAGGAGGATCTGAGTTCAAGTTCGGCCTCAGAAACTTCTTAGCTGTGTCATCCTTGGCAAGTCACTTAACTTCTGTCTGTCCTCAGTTTCCCCTTGTGTAAAGTGGTGATAATAATAGCACCTACCTCCCAGGATTAAATGAAATAATATTTGAAAGTGTTTTACAAACCTTAAAGTGTGATATAAATATTATTGCCATTATCTTTAGCATTATTACCGCAAGTAGTAAGTAGCTGAGCCAAAACTCATACCTGGGTCTTCTAGCTATAAATAAAGTAAGTACTTTTTCCATAATTCTCTACTTTCCCATAGCCCTTTTCTGAGATGTGGATTGCTTTTTCTATAAAAACAGAAAACTATTGTTGCACAAAGTAGGTAAGAGATCAGAAGTATTAAAACTTACTGAAGACAATGACCTTCCTCAGTTTATGAGTGAGGAGTTATATGTGATCATGGGATCATAGACTTGGAGCTGGAAGCAACTTCAGAGACTATTGAGCCCCAAACCTGTCATCTCACAGATATTAAGCAAGAGGTTTAGAGAGATGAAGAGATTTCTGCTTTTTATGTTACATATGCTGTGCCCACTGAAACATCCTTCATTTGCTGGCCCAGGTGGTCTTCAGACATTTAAAGGGTGACTGCAGTTCAGCTGCTCAAACAATGATGGAGACATTGTCTGAAAGCTTGCAAAAGAACTTGTCTGCCTTGGATGATAGAATCAATTTGAGTATGCAGGTACTGTACTCTGTTGCTTATCTGTTCATTTCTCCTTTGCCAATGAAGGTAAAGAAGTGGTTTACATGTTTTGTGTAAACCCAATGAATTAATAAATCATGAAAAAAAATTTTGATGATGCCCATTGGCTTGCCAGTCTTATTCTAAGTATCCTGGGTCACACAAAGATAGTATTAGGTCTATAAGGAATATCTTCACAATTGTCCAGTAAGACAGGTAATATTGTCTACTACTTTACAGGTGAAAAATGTATGAAATGACTTGTAATATCCCACACTTCTGCTCTGCTTCATGCATGAGTCTACATGTTTAGGTATTCTCATAGCATTCATCACAGTTCCTTGCACGTAACATAACTAAATTTGTAGATTAAGTGGATTGGAAATTCACAATATCATAGAATCTCAAAATTGGCGTAATTCTCAGTGGCAATATAATTTAATCAATTTATGACCAAGAATCTTTTCTACAGCATAACCTACCTTAGTCATCCAAACTTTGCTCAAAGACCTCAAATGAGGAGGAAATTACAGTTTCTAAAGCAATTCATTTCACTTTTGGTTAGCTTTAGCTATTAGAATTTCTTTATTTACCTCAAATCAAAAATCCATCTTCCTGCAACTTGTACTCACTTCCTAATTTGATTCTCTAATTCTAAGGACAAGTCTGATGCCTTCATCCAAATGATAGACATTCTATACTTTGAGGAATTTATGTTTATCCCCACCCCAAGTTTCCCAGCCAGCTTGTCTCTTTGCTAATTACCCTTACTAGGAGATCTTATAGGAAAACTCATTTTTAAATGTTAAATATTTTTGTTTAAAAAAGATTGGTGGAAGGCAGAGCCAACATTCCTCTCCAAACAACTTCAAAATAACACCAGAAAGAAAACTTTAGAGTGGCAGAGTCAACAAAGAGTCAGAGTGAAAGATTTTTCCAGCCCAAGATAACTTAGAAGGTTAGCAGTAGAAGTCTATGACACCAGGGGGCTGGCAGACTGTACATGCCGCAGTAACGCCAACAGCAGGTCTTGAACATGGCTGCAGTAGCAGTAGCAGTAGTTTAGGGAGCTGTTAGGGCACAGATAGGGGCTCAGACAACTAGTCAGAAAGTGAGCAATTACAAGGAACCCTTTGTTGGTACTGGATGCAGAACCTTCTTGCATCACCCATAAGCTGTTCTCAGTTGCAGTTTCAGGTGAAGAGAAGCACTAGAGCTTGTAGCTACAGGAGAGCAGGAGCCCTGATCTCACTTCCAAGGTAGATAGGAGCACTATAACTCTCAGCCTCATGAGAGCAGGGGACCTGGTCATAGCTACTGGACCAAGAAGAGTACTAGCATCTATAACTGCAGAGAAACAAGTTCCTTTCCAGGACAAAGATGAGAACACAGATCAGGAGAGCAGTTATCACACTTCTCTTTGGATCATGCTATCTTAGAAACAATGAAAACTCACAGACCCTCCCAGAACTAGCCCTGAAAACAGCAGCATGAAAAACCTGAAGCTTGGGACAGTACCCCTTCAACCCCAGGAAGAGAGCACAACTTTAACATAAAATTGAAAGTCAAAAAACAGGTCAGAACAATGAGCAAACAACAGCTAAAAAAAGAACCTGACCATAAAAACTACTATGATGAGAGAAAAGATCGAAACACAGACTCAGGAGAAGACAACAATGGCAAAACAGCTATAAGCAAAACCTGAAAGGAAAAAAAAAATGTGTGTTGGACACAAACCCAATAAGAATTCCTAGAAGAACTCAAAAAGGAATTTAAACATCACATAAGAAAAGTAGAATAAAATTGGGAAAAGAAATGAGAGTGATCCAAGAAAATTTTGTAAAGGGAGTCAACAGTTTGGTAAAAGAAGCACAAAAAATACTGAAGGAAATAGAACCTTAAAAAACAGAATTGGCCAAATAGAAAAAGAGGTACAAAAGTTCACTGAAGATAATAATTCTTTAAAAATTAGATTTCTGAAACTGGAAGGTAATGATTTCATGAAACATCCAGAAAAAATCAAAGTCAAAAAAATTTTAAATACAAGAAAATGTGAACTATGTCATTGGAAAAATGGCTGACTTGGAAAATATAATATTAAAATGATTGGACTACCTAAAAGCCAACACCAAAAATAGAGCCTAGACATCATATTTCAAGAAATTATAAAGGAAAACTGTTCTGATATCCTAGAACCAGAAGGTAAAATAGAAAAGGAAAGAATCCTCTCTTGAAAGAGATCCCAAAATGAAAATTCCCAAGAATATTACAGCCAAATTCCAGAGCTCCCAGGTCAAGGAGAAAAAATTAGCAGTAGTCAGAAAGAAACAATTCAAATATCACAGAGCTACAGTCAGAATCACAAAATATTTGGCAGTTTCCATGTTAAAAGAGTGGAAATATCATATTCCAAAGAGCAAAAGAGCTAGGATTAGAAGGAAGCTGAGCAAAATTGAGTATAATCTTTCAAGAGAAAAACAATTGACATTTAATGATATATAGGATTTCCCAGCATTCCTGATGAAAAGACCAGAGTTGAACAGGAAATCTGACTTTCGTATATGAGACTAAAGAGAAGCATAAAAAGATAAACATGAAAGAAAAAGTATAAGGGATGCAATAAGATTAAACTATTTACATTTCTATAAGGGAAGATGGTACTTGTAAGTCCCAAGAATTTTATGATTATCAGGGCAGTTAGGAGTATAGACAGACAGAGGGCACTGGTGTGAATTGAGTACAATCAGATGATCTCAAAAACAAAATTACGGGGTAAGAAATAAGGATGAATTGAGAGAAGGGGGAGGGAGATGAAATTGGAGAAAATTATTTCACATAAAAGAAGCATGCAAGGAAGAGCTTTTACTCTGGAAGGAAGATTAGAAAAAAGGAGTCCTACAAAATTTCTTTTATGACAAACATGGTGCTGAGACTTAAACTAGGAAGAGCTAAAACTGAAAGAAAACTATAGAGCAATTTCCCTAATGAATATTGATGTAAGATTTTTAAATAAAATATTAGTAAGGAGGTTATAGCAATATATCACAATGATCATACATTATGACCAAGTGGTATGCATACCAGGAATGTAGGACTGATTCAATATTAGGAAATCTATTAGTATAATTATCCATATCAATAACAAAACAAATAGCATATGATTATTTCAGTAGATAGAGAAAAGCTTTTGACAAAATACAACACTCATTCCTATCTTAAAAAAAAACACTAGAGAGCACAGAAATAAATGGAGATTTCTTTAAAATGATAAGAAGTATCTATCTAAGACCATCCACAAGCATTATCTCTAATAGAGCTAAGCTACAAGCCTTCACAATAAGATCAGGGATGAAGCAAGGATGCCCATTATCACCTTATAGGTTGGAAGAAGAATCCAATATTCTTCATGGAATTAACCTTAGCATAGAACAAAGTATGTGTCCTGGAAACTTATTTTTCTTGCAAAGAATCTTCCTATGGAATGGGGATAGAGAAAAAAGCTTACTAAAGATCTAAGTGGTAAGACTCTGAATTTATAAACGCATATTTTCCCCTACCAATAACAGCTGAATACTCTATTTGTCCTTCCCTTGCACTTATAAGTAGCAAGTCTTACTTTTATTGTAAAGAAAGAAAAACTAAGGGTCAGAGATATAAAGCAAAGATATAAAGATATAAAATCTATACAGATGAGAAGTGATAAATACAGTGCTCCAAATCTGCTCAAAGGTCTTGAGCAAAGTGGTACAATCAAATCCAGATGCAAAGGCACTTGAATCAACTGGAGTTATTTGATATGAATATATGAATAAATTATTATTCATATTGTACTAGAAGTGCTAGCTATTGCAATAAGAGAAACAAGAGAAGAAAAAATGAAGGAATGAGAAAACAAAACTATTGTTCTCTGCTGACAATACGATAATATAATTAAAGAACTCTAGAGAATCAACTACAAAATTAAATAATTAACAACTTTAGCAAAGTTGCAGGACATAAAATAACCTGAATAAATCATCAGCATTTCTATAAATTAACAAAAAGTCCAGCAGGAAGAGATAGAAAGGGAAATTCAATTTAAAATAGCTGCAGACAACATAAAGTACTTGGGAATCTACCTGCCAAGACAAACCCAGGGTCTATATAAACACAATTATGAAACACATTTCACACAAATAAAGACAGATTTGAATAACTGGGGAAAAATTAATTGCTCATGAGTAGACCTGAGACAACATAATAAAAATTAAAATTCTACCTAAAATGATTTACTTATTCTATGCCATACCAAACTACCAAAAATTTATTTTATGGAGCTAGAAAAAAAAATAAAATTTATATGGAAAAAATCAAGGTCAAGAATATCAAGGGAATCAATGAAAAAAAATATGAAAAGGGAGGCCTAGCAATGTCAGATGTCAATTTGTATCACAAAGCAATAATCATGAAACTAATCTGGCACTAAGAAATGGAGTGGTAGATCAGTGGAATAGATCAAGTGCAGAATACACAGTAGTAAATGACTATAGTAATGCAGTGTTTGATAAACCTACTATTTGACAAAAATTGGTAGAAAAAACTGGAAAGTAGTTTGACAAACCTAAGTATAGACAAACATTTCACATTATATACCAAGAAAAGGTCAAAATTATTTAGGCATAAAGAGCAACATCATAAGCAAATTAGAAGAGCATGGAAATTTTTCATATCTGTGGATAAGGGAAGAATTTATGACCAAAGAAGAGATAGGATTACAGGTTGTAAAATGGATAATCTTGATTAATTAAATTAAAAAGATTTTGCACAAACAAAACCAATGCAGCCAAAATTAGAAGAAAAGTAGGAAACGGGGGGGTGGGGTGGATTTTAAAGCAAATTTCTCAGATAAAGGCCTCACTTCTCACATATATAGAGAGGTGAGTCAAATTTATAAGAATATGAGTCCTCAACTGATAAATGGACAAAGCATATTAACAGGTAGTTTTCAGATAAATCAAAGCTATCTGTAGCTATATAAAAAAATGCTTCAAATCACTATTGATTAGAGAAATGCAAATTAAAACAACTGAAGTACCTCCTCACACCTGTCGGATTGGCTAATATGACAGAAAAAGTGAATGTTGGAGGGGAGAATGTGGAAAAACTGGGACACTAATGCACTATTGGTAAATTTGTGACCTGATCTGATCATTCTGGAGAGCAATTTGGAACTAGGCCCAAAGGGCCTACAAAACTGTGTATGGGGAGAGAGAGGCGAGGGAGGGGGAGAAAATTTAAAACTTATGGAAATTCATGTTGACAACTGAAAATAAATAAATTAAATTAAATTAATTAAAAAAAAGAAAGATCTAGGCCTTATGTTTCCCTGAAAAAAATATTAGGCCCTTCTCTTGGGTCAGGGCTGTCCAAAGTGCGGCCTGCAGGCTACATGCAGCCCGACCCACAGTGTGATTTTATGCAGCCCACCTGTGTTTACTACAGGTGTGGAAATTGATATAAGTGCTTTAACTAAAGCATTTGTGTGGATTTCTGTGCTTGTTGTGGACACAGGCGGGCCACATGGGGGCACAAGGCCCATGTTTTGGACAGCCCTGTCCTGGGTAGATAATGGGCTGGAATAGGGCGATACTTGAGGCAGGTAGACTAACTAGCAAGCTAGTATAGTAGTCCAGGTGTGAGTTGATGAGAGCCAGCAACAGGGTGGTTGCAGTGTCAAAAGAGAGAAGAGGGCATATATATGACATATTTTAAAGGTAGGATCTATAAGACTTAGCAATAGATTGGATCTATAGGGAGACAGACAGAGACAGAGAGAGAAAGAGAGGAATCAAAGATGTCTGTTAGGTGGAGAGCTTGTGTGACTGGAAGGATGGTGGTACCTCAACAGTGATAAAAACGTTCAGAAGAGACGAGTGTTGGCAGGGAAAAATAGTGAGTTCAATTTGGGGCATGTTGATTTTAAAATGTCAACAGAACATCTAGTTCAAGATAAATAGATCTGAGAATAATGTAGGTAGTGATGCTCTTTGAATCTATAGGAGTTTATGAGATCACAAATGAAATATTATAGAGGGACTTCTGGATCACATGAGCAACAAGATAATGTTTCTTTGATCATTAAGATCTCTCAGACCTCCACAAAACAGAAATTATGTGACAAATCAAAAGCAACTTCAGCTGTTTCCATGGTCTAGGACACCAAGAATCCAAAAAAAAGGTTTAAAAAAATTGAAACCCAGGAAGTGTTGCTCACGGACCCTGATCTCATTCAGCATTTTTCCCTTACCTCCCATGCTACTGGCAGCAAACTTGCACTAGCAGACCCAAGGACACAACACAGGCCTACCTCAAAACCCATCCCTACAGCCTAGTCCCCCATCTCTCCTTCCAGTGCCATAGAGACTCTGGCTCCAGTCTGTGGAAATTTCCTCAAGCCTCAATAGCCAGCTTGGCCAAACTCTGAACTGCAAGTGATGAAGTATGGAAAGATCTATATGAACTGAAGCAGAGTACAGTAAGCAGGGCCAAGAAAACAGTATACACAGTAATTATAACAATGTGAGTGGAAAGAACAATACCCTAAAATATAAAGTAAATGTAACAAAATCATAAATATCAAACGGGACTCAGATATGAGAAGGCATCCCTAATCTACCCCTTGGTGAAGGTGCGAGGTCCACAGGTGTTACACATTGAACACGTTTTCAGGCTTTCTCAATATATTTATTGATAAGTTATGTTGATTTTTTCCCTCTCTTTAAAATACACACACGTTTTGTCATAGGAGATGGATCCTGGAGAGGAGAGAGGAGGGATATATAGAATACTATCATGGGCGGAGCCAAGATGGCCGCATGAAGGCAGCGTCTTACCGGAGCTCTCTCACAAGGTCTGTCAGATTCCTATAAAAAAGTGAATTTAAGCAGATTTGAGAGAGTCAGAAACCGCGAGCAGTCAGCGTGGGGCAAATTTCCGAGCCAGGAGAGTCTGAAAGGCCGGAGGAACGAACCTGCAGGCTCGGAGAGTGCTCGGTGCGGAGCGGCTCCAGACCAAGGCGGAAGCGTCTGGCCGGGAAATCCACGTGGGAGACGGGCTGGGAGAAAGCTGGGCACCCGAAACCCGGCAGAGATCCCCAGGACTCCCAACACAGGATGGCAGTCTGTGGGAGCGACGAGAGGCAGCGCAACACCACCAGCCGTGAAAACACCCACTCCTGATGCTTGCAAAACCCAGGAACTCGGCTTCTTGAACTTCCGGAAGCCTCAATGGCCAGGTAAAAGGCTCTAATCCCTCCCCCCCTCACCCAGAGAATTCCTCGGGGGAAAAAAAAAAAAGAGAACTGAAACAGAGGAGAGAGTAGTGGGGCCTCACAGGACAAATACTAGAAGCAGGGGTCAACACCAGGAGCCCAGACGTAACCTTGCTCCCCCAGGGGAAGTGCCAGACATCAGCTCAAACAACAAACAGCTGAGACCATTGCTGAAAAGCAAGTGCTGGAGAGCACCCACAGGGAGTGAGACGCCAGGGAACCAGACCCCTCCCCCACACCTCAGGAAACTGAAGGTTTTAATTCTAGACTCACAACCCCCAGAATAAGAAAGCTGGGACAGAGAGCCCAAAGATAGAAATTCGTTGTAACGCCAGGAAAAGGGAAAACAACAAACATGAAGAAGAATACAAAAAAACCGAGGACAATAGATTCTTTTTATGGAGACAGGCAGGATCAAAATACCGATATGGAGGAGGACGGCATTGACACGGTAGATACATCAGATACCTCAAAAGCTAATATGAACTGGTCTCCAGCCCAAAAAGCACTGCTGGAAGAGCTAAAGGAGGATTTTAAAAACCAAATTAGGGAGGTAAAAGAAAATATGGAAAAAATAGAAAAGTCCCTAAAGAATAAGATTGGCGAAATGGCTACGGAGATACAGAATCTAAAGAGAGAAAATGACACCCTGAGAGGTGAAATCAACCAATTGAAAATGGAGGCTCAAAAGCAAAATGTAAACACTAACTCATTTAAAATTAGACTTCAGCAAGTGGAAGCTAATGAATCTATGAGGCATCAAGAAGTAACAAAACAAAACGTAAAGAATGAAAAAATAGAAAAAAATGTGAAATATCTGATTGGCAAAACAACTGACCTGGAAAATAGATCCAGGAGAGACAATTTGAGAGTTATTGGTCTACCGGAAATCCACGATGAAAAAAGGAGCCTTCACAGTATCTTCGAAGAAATTATCAAAGACAACTGCCCAGAGGTCCTAGAACCAGAGGGCAAAATAGTCATTGAAAGAATTCACCAATCACCCCCTGAAAGAGATCCCAAACTAAAAACACCAAGAAATATTATAGCCAAATTTCAGAGCTATAAACTCAAGGAGAAAATACTGCAAGCAGCCAAAAAGAAGCAATTCAAATATCGTGGAACTACAGTCAGGATCACGCAGGATCTCTCAGCTTCCACATTAAAAGACAGGAGAAATTGGAATATGATATTCCGAAGGGCAAAGGAGCTGGGACTACAACCAAGGATCAACTACCCAGCAAAACTAAGCATAATTTTCCAGGCAAGGCGATGGACATTCAATGAAATAAGGGAATTCCAGACCTTCCTGATGAAAAGGCCAGAACTCAATGGAAAATTTGATCTCCAAATACAAACCTCAAGAGAGACATAAAAAGGTAACCAGTGGGAAAAACCCCACAAACCTCATTAACCAATAAGCTTAGGTTGTTTACATCTTTAAGTGGGATTATATCATCTTATGTATGTTTTTTATGTATATATATATATATATATATATATACACACATATATAAGTCATTCTTGTGAATGGTACAACTATTATGACAAATGAAAGGGATATACATAGGTTGTGAATGCCTGTATAAATTAACCGATGTAAAGATATAAAATATAAATAAGAGATATAAAGGGAGGGCTATGAGGGAAGTGGTAAGGAGGTAGTAGAAAAGGGTAAATTACACCAAAGGAAGTGGCAAAAAAACATATTATAGTAGAAGGAAAGAAGGGAGGGAGAAGAGCAATATTTGAGTTTTACTGTCATCTGATCTAGTTCAAGAAGGGAATAACATACTCTGATAAGTTTAGAAATCTAACTTGTCCTACGGGAAGTGGGAGGGAAAGGGGGGAAAAAGGGAGGGGGGAGGGCAGAAGGAAGAGGAGAAGTAGCAAGTGGGTAACAGTTAGATAAGGGAGGGGAATAAAGAGGGAGGGTTAACTGAGGAAAGCGGCGGTCAAAAGCAAAACTTTGTTGAGGAGGAGAAGGGGAAAGGGAGAAATAAAAGCATAAACAGGGGGAATTAGGATGGAGAAAAAGACACAGATAGAAATCATAACCCTGAACGTGCAGGGGATGAACATTCTCACAAAACAGAAGCAGATAGCAGAATGGATTAAAAATCATAATCCTACAATATGCTGTTTACAAGAAATGCATCTGAAACAGGGGGATACACATAGGGTTAAGGTAAAAGGCTGGAGTAAAATATACTGTGCCTCAGCTAAAGTAAAAAAAGCAGGTGTAGCAATCCTAATCTCAGACAAAGCAAAAGTAAAGATAGATCTAATTAAAAGAGATAAGGAAGGACATTATATCCTGCTAAAAGGCACCATAAACAATGAAGCAATATCATTGCTTAACATATATGCACCAAGTGGTAAAGTATACAATTTCTTAGAGGAGAGGTTAAGGGAGTTACAGGAAGAAATAGACAGCAAAACTATAATATTGGGAGACCTCAACCTCCCCCTTTCTGAACTTGATAAATCTAACCTCAAAATAAATAAGAAAAAAGTTAAAGAGGTAAACAGAATTTTAGAAAAGGCACATATGATAGACCTCTGGAGAAAACTGAATGGGGATAAAAAGGAATATACTTTCTTCTCAAAAGTACATGGCACATACTCAAAAATTGACCATGCACTAGGGCATAAAAACCTCACAATCCAGTGCAGAAAAGCAGAAGTAGTCAATGCATCCTTTTCAGATCATGATGCAATAAGAATCATTTTTAATAAAGTACCATGGAAAAATAAGCTAAAAACTAATTGGAAACTAAATAATTTAATTCTAAAGAGTGAGTGGGCCAAAGAACAAATCAGAGAAACAATTAATAATTTCATTCAAGAGAATGACAATAATGAAACAACATACCAAAACTTATGGGATGCAGCAAAAGCAGTTCTTAGGGGGAGTTTTATATCTCTAAATGCCTACATGAATAAAATAGGGAAAGAGGAGATCAATGATCTGGGCATACAGCTGAAAAAGCTAGAAAAAGAGCAAATTGAAAACCCCCAATTAAATACCAAATTAGAAATACTGAAAATCAAAGGAGAGATTAATAAAATTGAAACCAAGAAAACTATTGAATTAATAAATAAAACAAAGAGCTGGTTTTATGAAAAAACCAATAAAATTGACAAACCTTTGGCCAATTTGATTAAAAAAAGAAAGAAGAAAATCAAATTACCAGTATAAAAAATGAAAAGGGTGATGTCACCTCTAATGAAGAGGAAATCAAAACAATAATTAGGAATTATTTTGCCCAACTGTATGCCCATAAATTTGACAACCTTAGAGATATGGATGAATATCTACAAAAACATAAACTGCCCAGACTAACAGAGAAGGAAGTGAAATTTCTTAATGACCCCATATCAGAAAGAGAAATTGAGCAGGCCATCAACGAACTCCCTAGGAAAAAATCTCCAGGGCCAGATGGGTTTACATGTGAATTCTATCAAACATTTAAAGAACAACTAATTCCAATACTTTGTAGACTATTTGGGAAAATAGGTGAAGAAGGAGTCCTACCAAATTCTTTTTATGACACAAATATGGTACTAATACCCAAACCAGGTAGAGTTAAAACAGAGAAAGAAAATTATAAACCAATTTCTCTAATGAATATTGATGCAAAAATTTTAAATAAAATATTAGCAAAAAGATTGCAGCAACTCATTATGAGAATAATACACTATGACCAGGTAGGATTTATTCCAGGAATGCAAGGCTGGTTCAATATTAGGAAAACTATTAGCATAATTGACCATATCAACAACAAAACTAGCAGAAACCATATGATCATTTCAATAGACGCAGAAAAAGCCTTTGACAAAGTACAACACCCATTCCTATTAAAAACACTAGAAAGCATAGGAATAAGTGGAACCTTCCTCAAAATTATAAATAGCATCTACCTAAAACCATCAACAAGCATTATTTGTAATGGGGATAAACTAGATGCATTCCCAATAAGATCAGGGGTGAAACAAGGATGTCCATTATCACCCCTATTATTCAATTTGGTACTGGAAGCATTAGCTGTAGCAATAAGAGAAGAAAAAGAAATTGAAGGAATTAGAATAGGAAAAGAAGAAACTAAATTATCACTTTTTGCAGATGATATGATGATTTATCTAGAGAATCCTAGAGAATCAAGTAAAAAACTACTTGAAATAATAAACAACTTTAGCAAAGTTGCAGGATATAAAATAAACCCACATAAATCCTCAGCATTCCTATACATTACTGACAAAGCCCAACAGCAAGAGATAGAAAGAGAAATTCCATTCAAAGTTACTGAAGGCACTATAAAATATCTGGGAGTCTATTTGCCAAGACAAACCCAGGGCCTATATGAACATAACTATGAAACACTTTTCACGCGAATAAAATCAGATCTAAATAAATGGAGAAATATCAGTTGCTCATGGTTAGGCCGAGCTAATATAATAAAAATGACAATTCTACCTAAATTAATCTATCTATTCAGTGCCATACCAATCGAACTACCAAAAAAATTTTTTACTGAGCTGGACAAAATAATAACAAAATTCATTTGGAAAAACAAGAGGTCTAGAGTATCTAGGATATCAATGAAAAGACATGCTAGAGATGGTGGCTTAGCCACACCAGATATTAAACTGTACTACACAGCAGCAGTCATCAAAACTGCCTGGTACTGGTTAAGAAACAGGGGTGTGGATCAGTGGAATAGGATAGGTACACAAATAGGTGAAATCAACAAGTTTAGCAATCTACTCTTTGATAAACCCAAAGAGGCCAGTTTCTGGGCTAATAATTCACTATTTCACAAAAACTGTTGGGAAAATTGGAAAATGGTAGGGCAAAAACTGGGCATAGACCAATAACTTACACCATATACCAAAATAAAGTCAAAATGGGTTCATGATTTAGGAGTAAAAGTTGATACTCTAAGTAATTTGGGAAAGCAAGGAATAGTTTACTTATCAGATTTGTGGAAAAGTAAAGAATTCATGACCCAACAAGAGATAGAGAGCATTACAAAATGCAAAATGGATAATTTTGATTATGTCAAATTGAAATGTTTTTGTACAAAAAAAGCCAATGCAACAAGAATTAGGAGGGAAGCAGAAAATTGAGAGAAAATCTTTGCAACTAGTATCTCTGATAAAGGCCTCATCTCTAAAATATACAGGGAGCTGAGCCAAATATATAGGAATACAAGCCATTCCCCAATTGAGAAATGGTCAAAGGATATGAACAGGCAGTTTTCAGAGGAAGAAATTAAAGCTATCTACAGGCATATGGAAAAATGCTCTGGATCGCTGCTGATTAGAGAAATGCAAATCAAAACAACTCTTAGATACCACATCTCTCCTGTCAGATTGGCTAAAATAACAAATCAGGAGAATGATAAATGCTGGAAAGGATGTGGGGAAATTGGAACATTGTTGCATTGCTGGTGGAGTTGTGAGCTGATCCAGCCATTTTGGAGGGCGGTTTGGAACTATGCCCAAAGGGCTATAGAAATGTTCATACCCTTTGACCCAGCAATACCACTTCTAGGGTTGTATCCCAAAGAAATCACGCAAGCGGGAAAAGGACCCACATGTACAAGAATATTTATAGCGGCTCTCTTTGTGGTAGCCAAGAATTGGAAATCAAAGGGATGCCCATCAATTGGGGAATGGCTGAACAAACTGTGGTACATGAAGGTAATGGAATACTATTGTGCCATAAGGAATGGGGATGATGCAGACTTCATAACAACCTGGAAAAACCTACATGACATAATGCTGAGTGAGCGGAGCAGAGCCAGGAGAACGTTGTGCACAGCCACAGATATATGGATTCCGTGAGAACCAACGCTGACAAACTGCGCTTTTCTCAGCAACCTAAGGGGCAAGGACAACTCCAGGGGACTCACGATGGAGAATGCTATCTTCATCGAGACAAAGAACTGCGAAGTTTGAATACAGACTGAGGCACACTACATGCTCGCCTTTTCTGCTTCTCTTTTGTTTTTGTTTTTGGAGTGTTTTTTTTTTTTTGGTTCTGTTTCTTCTTTCTCATGATTCATTCCATTGGTCAAAATTCTTCTCCACGACTTGACTAGTGCATAAATTAATTCAATGCAAAGTTATACATGACAGTTATATGAGATTTCATGCCGTCTTGGGGAGGGAGGGGGGAGGGAGGGGAGAAAAACTGGAACTCAAAACTATGTAGAACCGTGCGTGGTAAACTAAAAATAAATAAAGAAATTTATAAAAAAAAAAATAAAGACCCAAACTGGGAAAAAGAAAGAATACTATCATGATGTAAAAATAAACCATCAACAAAAATTATTTTTAAAGTAAAAAAATGAATAAAGCATTTAAAGAGATAAATTTGCCCCACAATACTGATTTGGGTGAGGTAAGAAACAGAAAACATCAACAAAAATTTATCTTAAAAATAGTATAGAGGAAGAAATGAAAAAGGTCCAGGAAAGAGCCTGTGGGACACCTACCATTAGTGGGCATTATGTGGAGGGAGATCCACCAAAGCAGACTGAGTAGTGGTCTTATAGGTAGGAAGAGAACTGGGGGAGAGCCATATCATAAAAACCTAGAGAGAAGAGAGTATCAAGGAAAAAAGAGTGATCAACAGTGCCAAAGGTTTCAAAGATGAAAAACAATGAACATTGATAAATAACTTAGATTTTGTCAATTAAGAAATCACTGGTACCTTTGGAGGAAGCAGTTTCAGTTGCAAGAGGAGGTTTGAAATGGTTGCATAAAGTTAATAAGAGAGTAAGAGAAAAGAAAGTGGAGGTGCCTATTGTAGATGACCTGGAGAATTTTAGCAACAAAGGAGAGGAGAGATATGGAACAATATCTAGCAGGGATGGACAGAATAAATTAGGGGGTTTTGATTATGAAGGGGCCATGGGCATGATTGTAGGCAGAAGGCGGTAACCAATAGGAAGAAAGTGAGTGAAGATTAGTGCAAGGGCAGATGATACAGAACCCAATCTGCTGGCTAAGATACAGTAGAACAGGATCATTAGTGCAGATAGAGGGTCTGTTTGCCTTGGCAAGAGAAGGGCCCCTGCTTCATTTGAGATAGGGTGAAGGCTGTAATGGGGAAAGGCATTTGAGTTGTGCATAGTAGATTTGCAGTTTCATGTACAATCATCTTTTTATTGTACTGTTATGGAAATGCTTGTTTTATTCTACAAATTCAAAATATGAGAATTTTTTTAAAAAAAGAAATGAGAAGAAGGGGGAAATAGAGACTCTTGGAGAATGGTCTCAACTTAGGCAAGATTCTCCTCTTGGAAGTGAGGGGGGAGTTACAGAGATGGGATAGATAAGGAGGGATATATTTTATACTATTATTGTATTAATATGCTGCCACCAATTTATATTCACTACCTCTTTCCTTGCCCTTTTGATAGCCTGCCATTTTGCTTCTTTGAAAGGTGGTACAATTATAAATTTAAAACCAGAAGGGATGACAGAAATCATCTTCCAATCCTGTGCCCCCATCTTATACCCATTTTTTCAGACAAGGAAACTGAGGTCAAGAAAGATTAAGTGATGTGCTCAAAGTCACAGATAGTAGCATAGCAGATCTGGGATTTGAATTCAGGTCCTTTGACTTCAAATCCATTGTTCTTCCCACTATATCATGAGAATCCCTGAGTAGTGGGCATTTTGGCACTTCATGATTCATAGTCATATAACGTCACTGGAAAAAAGATTTGTTTTTGAAAATTAAATTTTGTTTCAGGGATAAGTTTGAGGGTTATTGAAAGTAAATAAACAATTCAATGCAATCAAGTCAAGTTCCTCATCCTATCCAACCGATTATCCATCTACAGTGTCCGTCCAAGAAATATATCTTTTGATGAATCAGCTTTATTGGCTATTCATCCAACTGCACATCACAGTCTAGACAATAAGGATTCTCCACCACACTGGGGTGAATACTTGGAGCAAAATTTTTCAAGTAATTTTGGATATCTTTTTTAAAGATGCTCCAGTGTTCCAAGGCTTGATGTGGCCAGCCTTGCAGATGTAATATCATCTGCTAATAGGAGCATCTGGAAGACCCAATCATTTACAGGGAATCCCAGTTCCTCTTGGAATCTGTACTAGGCATTCTTCATCACAGAAGTAAAGACCATTGGTGAAAAAGTGCCTCTTTGTTTTATGTTTCACTTGAACTTAATAATTAGAAGATTTGAGAACAAAGTTATATTTAGTATTGATTTCTCATCTTCATGCCTTTGAACAGGCCTGGGATGCACTCCCACATGAACTTTGACTCAAAATCCATTGCTTCATTCAGAACTCTGGCCAAGTGGTACCTGACTCCTTGCAAATGAAGCCTTTCTTGATTCCTCTCCCTTTTCCCTCAACAGTTCCCTCCTATTTACCATGTATGTTATGTGTTCATAATATATATATCAAATACTATATATATTATAAACACACTTACCAATTTATATATACTTACACATGTCAAATCTGCTTATAGCATGTAAGCTCCTCATGGGCCAGGGCTTTTCTTTTCATTTTTGTCTTTATATACATAGTGCCTCACACTTAATAAATGTTTATTGACCAATTGATTAAAAACTGATAATGACTATGTAAATTAAATGACTTGAGACTTCTGAAAAGGAAATTAGAAAGACAGGGAGATCACAAAATGTTAGTGCTGTAAGGAACCTTTGCTGTTGTTGTTAATAATCCTATAGTTGTGGCTAACTCTTCATGACTCCATTTGGGGTTTTCTTGGCCAAGATACTGGAATTGTTTGCTATTTCCTTCTCCAACTCATTTTACAGATGAGGAAATTAAGGCAAACTGGGTTAAACAGAGTCACACAGCTAGTGTCAGGTCGTTTTTGTCCTTCGTTTTCAAAGAGGACCATGACATCAGAGAAATGATAACATGACTTGCAGTTGACTTTGATTTGAGGGAGGACTATGAAAGCTCACCAGCCTCACTTTCTCCTCCAGAGCCATCTAGTGGCCAGATATTCATCAGGATGACTGGAGATGGCCTGTAAGTGTCTAAGGCTCAATTTGAACTCATAAAGATGAATCTTCCTGACTCTAGGCCTGGCACTCAATCCACTTCACCAGTTAGCTACCCAATTAAGGAAGCTTAGAGGTCTTCTAATCCAGTTTCTCCACTTTATAGGTGAGGAAATGGGGGCTTACGAGAGGAAAAGTGACTTGTTCAAGTCGCATAGCTGCTTAAGTGGTGGAACTGGGATTCACAACTAGGCCTCCTGACTTAGCCCATTCTTCCTTCCTCACTATCATCAGCCTCCCACAGACAAATACAAGATCAGTCAATGCCTCTGTAGGAAGTGGCCTATTGATATTCTGCCCTTAGAGCATAGCTGACTCCTCATCTCCCACCCCAATAAATAGAATGGCCAGGCAGTAAACTACTTAATTTAAATTATGTTCTCATCTCACTGAGTAAGGGACACAATTCTCTTGTATTTTCTGATAAGGCTGATAATGAAGGAATCAGTCTATAGGATTCCCATGTGGCAGTGAACCTGCATTTGCATAATGATATTATAGTCTGTCGAACATGCTAGCAGTGACCCATCCGTATTCAAGAAATATAGGTCAGCAGAAATGAGTAGCAATGAGAGAAGCAAGGCCAGTCCGTTATTAGAGACAAAAAGGTCTTCTCTGTCCCTTAGCCAGGCAACACAAAAATAAATGTAACAAAAACTCTCAAGCAATTGCATTGGCATTCATCTCAAAATGTGCCATCATTCTAGCTAAGGGTTCAGATGCCTTTCTCAGTCTATTTCATTCCTCTACTTTGGTATGCCCATTTTGCTCTTTCTCCACCCTGCTAAAACGCTGCCCCTTTTACCAGAACCAGTAGCATTTTGTAGGGAAAAGAATATTGCCCTAGAAGTCAGAGAAGGTATTCCCCATGCCCAACTTAGCGACAGTTGGCTGTGTGACCTCAAGCAAGTCACTGACTGAATGTCTCCAGTTCTCATTTTCTTCCTTTGATCCCTAAGATCTAGAGGTGATGAGAACACACCCAGAGTTTTCCTCTTGTGGCCCTTACAGTTTGTGCCAATCATAATAGCTTGATAATAATAGCTAACATTTATATAGTGCTTACTCTGTACAACACTTAGCACAATCCCTGGCACAATCATTATCTCATTAGATCCTCACAACACCTGTGGAGGGGCTATTCTTATCCCCATTTTACAGATGGAGAAATTGCAGCAAATAGAGATTTAGTGACTTGCCCAGAATCACACAACTAGTAAGTATCTGAGACAGGATTTGAACTCGGGTCTTCATGACTCCAGGCCTGGCGCTCTATCCACCCTGTCCCTTCTTAATCTTCTAATTGTTTCATCTGTATGATCTTTCTGTCCTCCGCAAGGCTTCAAGCTCCTCGAATGGAGGGACCTATTTTGACTTTTTTTCTTCTCCTCCATCCCCCATAGCAACCAATCTAGATTCATTACAGGCACTGGATGAATACGTCATGAATCAAATGGAATTGAATACCTCATCACCATCATAGTTAGTTAAGGCTATAAGAGGCCACAAGAAGTAAACACATCTGTCCCTCTGTGTCTGGACAAAATAAGTGTTCGATCACTTTGGAAAAGTATATCATGCCACTGGATACCTAAAGCTGTCGAGAGAAGAATGTACAACATCTCACCACTCTCACCAATGGAAAGCTCTGAAAAGCTAGCATTCTCTCTGGTTGCCATTTCAACACATGGCCCCCTTTCTGTTTCCTTCTCAAGTCAATGTATCACATTCATGTTTACTGAATTCTAGTGTCAGTCGACCAGTATTTGTTAATGTTTGTTATAAACATCATAATTTATTAGCTTATCATACATGTACCAGGATACATAAGTCAACTAGGTGGCACTGTGGATATAATTCTAGGCCTGGAGTCCGGAGGACCTGAGTTCAAATTTCACCTCAGATACTTCCTAGCTGTGTAACTCTGGGCAAGTCACTTAACCCAGTTTGCCTCAATTTCTTCAACTGAAAAAGGAACTGGAGGAGGAAATATAAAACCACTCCAGTATTTTTTTCCAATAAAACCCCAAATGGAATAGCAAAGAGTTGGACGCACTTGAAAAACAACTGAAATACACAAGTCATAACAAGCCCTGAATATGATCAGATGATCTTAAGAAATATTTAGTTTATAATGATCAGTTGGAGAGCTGCTTAAAAGCATGTATGCATGGGGATGTGTGGAGATGAAGAGAGGGAAAAGAAAGTGGAAGATGCTTAGGGGAACATAACTGCTTTCCTAGCGTGTAGCCTGTCAACATCACACTTTACTCCATGTGCAAACGACTCTTAAAAGGAGTGAGTAGGGGAAGTTCCAACTGTTTAGACTACAGTCAACTTGAAGATGAGGGGAAAACTTGGGGTTAACTTCAAATGAAGCTCTTTATTGCCTGTGAGTGATTTCACTGTGATGGTTTTGTGGGAGAGACTGGAATGGGGAGCATTGTTTAGCAACAGGGTTGATTTCAAAGGTAATGAGCTAACCATAAAAACCCAGGTCTTGGCTCCAAGCTACAGGACCACTCAGCCTTAACTAGCTCAACTTGTGGCAAAGAAAAGGAAATTGAGGTTTAGATCAGTTCCTGGGAATGCTGAAAGCTTGCTTAGCTCAAATGAAAGAGAGTGGGGCTCTAAAGGAAAAAGAAAATAGAATCAGGAGTTCATTTCTCTTCTGGTTTAAACATCAACATCCATCCATTCTTTGCTCTTGATCTCTGATCTCAAGGCTTTGGACCCATCTTATGCAGCTCTCTCCTTGGGCTTTGGCAGTAGCTGAAGTCAATAAAGCAAATTCATGAGCTGATGGGATGGGAGTCCAATGCCCTTGTAATCTAAATCACCTCTGTTGAAGGAAAGAGGACTTTTTTCCCCTTTCTTCCTTGATTATGACTGGAAACTTTGTTGTTGCCTGCCTCTCTAATGATGAAACAGCTCTAACTTTTACCATTATGGTCATTTTTCCACCATAGTGATGGAAGCTTTTTGTGTCTGAGTCCACCATGGAGTCCTTGAGGCAGGGATCCACACACTGCTAAAAGTGAGCATCAGGAAGGTACCAGGTCAAATGTTTTGAGATGTGGCTGGGTTTGGGCTGGGGGTATACCTTGTGGAAAGAAGCTCTCCTTTCCAAAGCAGCATGCATTCAGACAATCTTGCAAACCACAGTATATAATCTAAATGGCTGTTGTCCCAGACTGAGTGCCTTGTTTCAGTGAACAAACAGAAAATGGGATTTGAATGAGGGTATAACCATCTGTTCATTGATTGACTACAGGATAAAAGCACTTGCCCAAGAATCTTGGAACTTCAGAAATGGAACTTGGAGCTTCCCAATGGAACACTGCCTGGGGCTTTATCTATTGTGTGTTATTGTAGCAAATGTAATTCCCCATTTTTCTTGGAATAACATCAGCTGTTAGGGTCATCTGGTTCTGACGTTTATTATTGTTATTATAATTGTTTTCTTTCATCTGATGTTCTTCATTTCTTACTTTTACATTGTCACTTCTGAAAATTCTTTATTATCTTTATAACAGCAAGTTATAGTTGGTTAATGAGACTTACTCTTAGGACATCTTTTCTGGGCTTTCCCCCTCCTTTACCTTGTCTTCATCTATTCATCACAGTTGTGTTTGCAGAACTGCTTCCATAGTTCCTTCAACAAGGCTTGTTCTGACCTTGTCATGATTAATGATATTTTAGGCTAATGTTTATGTAGCACTTGACAATTCATAATCATACAGTATTTCCAACGATCTCAAGTTGCTCTCTGTAACAAAAGTCCATTTGTTAATGGAAGGAAGGAGGGAACGAAGGAAGGAAGGAAGGAAGGAAGGAAGGAAGGAAGGAAGGAAGGAAAGGCTTAATAAGTAGTTACTATGTGCCAGGCACTGTGCTAATCACCTTAAATATTTTGTCATTTGATCCTCACAGCAACCCTGAAAAGTAGATGGCATTATCTCTATTTTACAGATGAATAAAGTGAAGCAGACAAAGATTAAGTGATTTGCCAAGGGCCATGCAGTTTTAAAGTGTCTAAAGTTGAATTTGGACTCAAATGTTACTGACACTAGATGTTATGCTCTATTCACAGAGCCAGCTAGCTGCTTCTAGATGATCTAAAGACTGAATGTGTATATTTGTCTGTATATATATATGTATGTATGTATGTATATATATATAGATAGAGATATAGATATGTGTGTATGTATATGTATATATGTGTGTGTGTATATACACATATATATGCATATTATATATATACATATATCATACACATTATTATAGTCATACACATATATGAATATGTATATACATTTACATATCCTTATACTTGTATATGTGTGTGTTTCAGGAAAGCCATATAGGGAACTTATCTAATAATGTATATTTACAGTTTATATCTTATAGCATTAGAGAATTGCCTGGGGCACTGAAAGGCTAAGTGACCTGCCTAAATTGGAGGCCCCTCCCCTCTCCTGTGCATTACATTGTGCCTTGGACATAAATGGTCTACAGAATATTAGCAATGACTTACACAGAAGAAACACCTAAAAATTATGTGTGTATTTGGGGGAAGAGGATTGACCCAGCCTTACGATTGCATTAGTGTAAGGAATTACCTCACCAATCAGATGAGTAACTAACTGTTTGGTTACTTAGAATCTTAGAGCAATAAGCAGCTGTCCATGGTCACAGCTAGTACTAGTCAAAGACAGGACTTAAATTCAGTTCTCCTTGCCTCCAAAGCCAGCCTTCTACCATATTATGAGATATGATCTAAGAAGTATACAATTAGAAATAGAAGTAGGCTAATCAGAAGCAGGAAGCAGTAGCAGAAGTGAGAGATAAAAACAGGCAATCTGTATAATTCATAGGGACTGACAAAACAAAAGATCTCCAGCAATACATCAGTAGATCATTTATGAGTCATTTATGAGGATATGGTCATTTATGAGATATGGAAAAAGATTAATATAAGTTCCAGACGGGTTGATACTTACACATTGGAAAGAGTACCCACCGTAATAAGATCACAGATTTGTTAAAGTATTGAAGTGTTTTCTGGTTTAAAGACTATCCCTCAAAAAGGGTTTCTGTAATGGTCAAATGATACAATATTTAAAATGATTAGCACAGTCCCTTGCACATTGTAGCTATTTAATAAGTCATTTCTTCTTTCCTTTCTTTCTTCAATTAAAAAACTGTGCATTTTTAGCAGAGCTGAGAACCAGTCCAGCCAATCTTTAAAGCAATATGGCAGTATGACCTAAACTATAGTTTAATATATTATGAATATATTAGGAACCAAACTTGCATAACCTTTGATTCAGCTATACCACTACTGGGACCATATCCCAAAGAAATCATTTTTAAAAAAAGGAAAAAGACCCACATGAACAAAAAATATATCTAACATCCTTTTTAAACAAACAGGTAGCTAAGTAGTATGATGTATAGAGTACTAGGTCAGGAGTCAATAATATCTGAGTACAAATCTGGTCTCAGATATTTACTAGCTGTGTGACTCCAGGAAAATCATTTAACCTTGGTTTGCCTCGGTTTCCACAACCATAAAATGGAGATAATAATAGCACCTACCTCACAAGGTCCTTGTGAGGATCAATGAGATAATGTCTGTGGAGCAGTAAGTGTAGTGCCTGGCAAATAGGTGGCACTATATATACATATACATATATATATATATAGATAGATAGATAGATAGATAGATAGATAGATAGATAGATAGATAGATATATGGGGCGGGGGTGCCTTCCCTTTTATAGTCTCCAAAAATCAGAAATTAAGGTGTTGTCCTTCTAGTGGAGTAGGGTTAAAAAATTGATAGAATATTATTGTGCCATAAGAAATAACAAGATGGAAGGTTACAGGGAAACTAGGAAGACTTCTATGAACTGATGCAGAGCAAAATGAGAACTGAAACAACTGATGCATTAAAATGCAATGACAACATTATACAGAAACACAAGATTCTGATCAATACAATGATAAATAAGTCCAGAATTTTGAAGATGAAACTGACAGAGAGGTGCTGAACATAAAATGCAGAGAGACACATATAATTTGGGGAATGGCCCATAGAAGTTTGTCTTTCTGTACTATGCATATTTATAATGAGGGTTTTATTTTTTAGAATTTTGGTATTATTCATGTGGGGAGGGGGCTGATGGTAGAGACAGATTCAAATGCACATAAAATAAATGATTTTTCAGAACTGCTTCCTGCCTAACAACCTTGTGAATTTGCTAGTGTGCCTTACCTAGAGTCACACTGATGCCGAGTTCAAGGCTCATTCTGATGTACCCTTGCACCTCAGCACCTCAGCAGGCCCTCTCTCTATTTCCAATCATTCACACATAATAGTATTTCCTTTTCTAAAAAACTCAGAATACTTAAAGAATAATGTTTCACCTTCAAATGTTTGGCTTTCTCAGATCCATGAGATATTTCTTATCAGAAACCAACTTCTTCATGACCTCTCTTCATCATTCCACCATCACGTCAATCAACCAGCATTTAAGTGATTTCTATCTGTAAGTTACTGTGATCCTAGTTCTTTTCCTTTCTTATTTTTTTCCTATTCATTCTATATCGAGCTTGCCTCATATATATTTGTTTACAAGTTGTCTCCCCCATTGGACTGTAAGCTCCATGAGGGCAGACATTGACTTTTGCCTCTTTTTGTATTCCTCATGCTTAGAACAGTGCTTGAAACATAGCAGGCACTTAATAAATGTTTATTGACTGATTGATTGATAGGCAATGGAGCTTCGAATACAAAAGTGAAAAGTCCCTGCCCTTAAGAAGCTTGCATTCTACTAAGTGGATAGGACATGTTCACAGATGAATAGGTAAAGAACATATACACATACATATATACAATATATACATATGTGTTTACATACATACGTATATAATCTGCATACATATGTGTGTGTATGTGTGTACTACTACATAGTTTGGGATGAACTGACCCTGGGAAAATCAGAAAAAGGTCTTTTGAGCCTTCAATGAGTTATAGGCATTCCAATCAGTGCAGGGAAATGGGAGGAAGTGGGGAGAGAGAGAGAGGAAGATTTGTGGCATGGAAGTTAAACCAGCAGGCAGGCCAGTTTGGCTAGAGGGTAGAGTGTATGAAGGCGAATCATATGCCATCAGTTCAGAAAGATGAGAAAGAACCTTTAAAAATCAAACAGAGGGTTTATATTTCCTTCAAAATCAATGGTGAATTTCACTGAAGCTTCTTCAGTGAAACAGTAGTGTGGTCAGATGTGGCCTAGAAGAAGGGAAACCAACTTTGAAACTACTACAATAGTTTAGCAAAGGATATGACGGCCCAGACATTTTGTGTCATGAGCAGAAAGAAGAAGAACTGGAAAGATATTCAAAAGATAGAATTAACAAGATTTAATAATTGGTTGGATGTAGAGGTTGGAAGAGTGAAAGCAAAGAGTTAAAGATGAATTCTAGGCTGCAAACTTGGGTGATTGGAAGAATGGTGGCAACCTTCATAGGAATAAAAAAAATTAGCAGGAGGTATAGGTTCAGGGGGGACATAATAATTAGGTTGATTTTGGACGTGTTGACTCTAGCCTCTGAAACATCCAAATGCATATGTCCAGCAGACAGGTGTTTGGAGAAGCGGGACTATACAACAGGGGAAACTTGATGGCTAAAATAGAGCTGTGGGAGTTATCTTCATAGGGATGATGGTTGAATCCATGGAAAGTGGAAACATCAGCAAAACAAAGTGTCAGCAAGAAAAAAGGAGAGCCCATGAAAGAATTCTGAAGTATGACCAGGAGTATGCTGGTAAATATTTAACTGACTCTCTGGAGAAAGAAAATATGTGCTCAACACCCTTTTAAGTTTAATCTTCATTATTAAAATTTTTCTACATTATTTTCTCAATCTAAACAGTAAATAAAAAGTCCTGATTGTAGTATTTGTAGAATTGGCCCTCAGGAGCCTGTAGGAGCTGGCTCAAGCACACACATTAAGGGGCGGAGAGTGAATGCCAATCCTGAAAAGGAGACTGAAAATTTCAGGGAAACCCCAGAAACAAACAGCATCTAAAAAGAGAAAGTAATTGGTAGTGCTCAATGCTACAGACAGGTCAAGCATATGATGACTGAGAATATACATTGGGATTTAGCACCATTGCATCATTTGTAAGCATGGAGAGAGCAGTAGTAGGGATGGAAGCCAGATTGCAAGGGTTTATGGAGAGGATCAGAGTTGTTATTGTTATGGTTGTTGTTGTTGTTTTAACTAGAAGTAAGACAGAACTTCCCCACCTAGATTTCTCCTAGATTTTGACTACAAAATGGAGAAATAATACAGTATAATACCTTAAGGGATCAAGTAAAGATTCTTAAGGTGAGAGAAGATGATCAGAGCATGTTTGAAAGTTAATATTTCCCAGGAGTTGTTTCATTATTGATACAACAGACATAATATAAAAAGACATCTCTTCTCAAATGACCAGGCACCAAAGCCTGCTCAAGAATAATTTTTCAACTTCCATTCTCACTTTTATGTGGCCTTATGTGAGCATTAGGAGACATTGTCTAAAGCAAAGTTTCAAGGAAAATGAGGAGGCTGTAGGACCCAACATAGTAGAACAGAAAGAGTTCTAGACTGGTCCTCAAGACGCTTAGACTTTCATCCTAGTTCTACTCTTTAATAGCTGTGTGGCCTTGGGTAAGTCCCTTTGCCTTTCTGGGCATCAATTGCTTCACTGTACAAATGAAGTGACTAAACCAGATGCTCTCAAGGGTCTATCTTGGGCACAAACATCTGTGGCTCTACTTTGGCTTCTCCACTTACACAGAATGGTTTTGAAGAGATGTGGATTTTGCACAAAAGAGAACTCATTATTAACTTTGTTTTAATTTTAATGTAGCTTTGCTAAATCCCAAACTACTCTTCATGTGTAGCTACTGCTGATTCTGATGTCTCCATCATTTTGCCTTTTTTCATGGAACTACATTCAAACAAATACCTGTGTAACTTTTTCCTTCAATGATAGAGGGGAGATGTACTATTGGAGCTATTTTTTTCTAAGGGAATGCTTTTCTTTTCATTCTTCATCTCAAGGAAAGCTCTTTCAGTAACACTCAATAACAAGTGTTGGATGGAAAAGAAGGGCTATAATTAACATTCCAGTTAGGATCTTGCATTTTTATATCAATGTCATGTTTAACGACTTCAGTCTCCAATGGTGTACCCTCAGGATACATGGTTAGCCCTGTGCTATTTAACATTTTCATCAATAATGTGGATAAAGACATAGATCCCATCCTTATCAAATTCGCTGATGACACAAAACTGAAAGAAATAGCTAACGCTCTGTATTACACACAGGATCTCAATAGATCTTTACAGGCTAGAGCATTGGCCTAAATCTAATAAAATGAAACACAACAGGGATAAATATTAATTCTTATCCTTGGGCATAAAAATCAGTGTCCCCTGTTCAAGATAGGGGAGGCATGGTTGTCAGTAATTTTTCTGAAAAAGATCCAGAGGGATTGGTGGGTGGCAAGCTTATTACTTGACAGTGATGTGGAGGAAGTGGCTGGAGAAGGACTAGAACTAGGATTTCATTACTAGGGAGCTCCAAATGAAGAAATTCCCTCGAACAATTCAATTCAGCACCTTCTCTTCCACTTGTCTTTGAGAGATTATAATGCTGCCTAGAGCACTAAGACGTTAGTGACTTGCTTACTCTCCAGTATGTGTTCAAGGTAGAATTTGAATCCAGGTCTTCCTGGCTTTGAGGTCAGGTCTCCTTGTGGCAGCCAAAAAAGCTAGTGCCATCTTGAGCCGCATTAAGAGACAGAACTTCCAGGAATGAAGAGGTAAGACTTTCACTCTACTATGCTCTTATCAGACCTAATATGGAGTGTTATATACAGTTCTATATACCAAAGTTTATTTTCATAAGAATTGAAACTACAAAGATGATAAAGGAGCTTCAGTCCATGTTATGTAAGAATCAGTCGAAGGAAGTGGAGATGTCAACCTAGAAGAAAAAAGAGAGGGTAGAGATGACAGTTAGGTTGAGATATTATAAGGGCTCTCCTATGAATTGTGGTGGGTTCTATATCCTTGGAGGTCTTCAAGCACAGTCTGGTTGATCACCTATCAGTTATGTTATAAAGGGATCTCCTTTTCAGGTATATGTTAGACAAAATGGCCAGTCAAGGCTCTTTCATCTCTCAAATTCTGATTTTTGTTAAAGAAAATGTAATTAACAAAATGTAATTCTATTTATGTCCCTATCCCCAAATCTAATTGTTTGCTTCTTCCTAAAATGAAGACCCATAGAGGTGAAATTACTTGTCAAAAATTGCATAGCTAGTCAGTGCCAGAGCTAGGACTGACATTCAAGTCTCCAGTGCTCTGTAGACTGCCCTATATCTTAAACACAAGCTCTCCTTCTTCCTGAAAGATCTGTTAGCCTGAGTACAGTATTATAGATTGATTCTAGTTGTCTCTAATTACCGAGGGAGCCTTATACTTTATGACATCTTTCAAGATACAATGAACAAAGGTTCAGAAAAGCTCAGCAAACACTTTCAAGTGTTAGCAGCTAATTTCCTATCATAGGCAGGTTTTATTTAAATAATTAGCTCAGAAGTGTAAGGAGCAAAGTAATTCAAGAGGAAGGAAAATGTTTTTGCCTACTGTAGAGGAAGCCAATGTGTTCAAAGCCAACAACAGAGATGGGTTCTGCTTCCAGAACCTGGGACCTTTCAGAACCAGTATTTCAAAATCTAATATTTCATCAAAGGACTTCAAGAGTGCATCTTGCACAGGAAGGGAGAAAGCATGTTGTAGTGGACTGAATACTAGACTTTGTTTCAGGAGCGATAATAATCCATTAAAATGAGGCAGCTATATTATACAATGAAGAGAGCCTGAGACATGGAGTCAGGAGACCTGAGATCGAATCCAACCTCAGATACTTACTAGCTGTGTGACTTTAAGCAAGTAACTAAACCTCTGTCTGCCTCAGTTTCCTCATTTGAAAAAATTAATATAATAGTAGCACCTTCCCCCCAGAGTTATTATAAAGTATGTCTTTGACCTCAAGTATAGATATAGTAAGCTTTCAATCCATATCTTTCCTGAGGAAGTAACACAAGGAAAAGAACTTAAATATAATACAATGGGGTTTGATTATATACAAATTAATGAATAGATGAATAAATGAACAAATGAATGAATGCATGCATATATAAATATTCAGATGCCCAAATGGATCTATGATTTCATTGATTCGAGTGTTCTCTCCAATGATAAAGATAGCAGCCCATCCACCCCTGACCAGTCTATGAAATTTATCCACATCTTCCCATGAATTCACCACAGGGAATCCACCCAACATACTCCAGAATTGACTCTATTTCTCCTGACATTTCAAGGTTAACAGTGGAGTACATTAGCTATCCATCTGGCACCCTCTGTTAGTCCTTTGTCCCAAATTATAGGTGTGTGTGTTTGTATGTATATGTGTATACTAACATATGTCCAGTACTTTAAATTAACTCACATTTACAAAGCAACTATTAACTACTAGAGTGGTTGTAATGAAAGGTTCCAAATTTTCCATGGTCCTTGGAGCTGATCTGAGTACTAAAAATGGTAAAATATTTGGATTGGCAGAGTGAAGAAACAAAGGTATTATAAGTGACCTGCATGGTGTGGCCAGAGACAGAGGGTGGAAGAAATGAGTCATCCCAGGAAAAGATTTCTGAGCTGTAAGATAGCAATAAAAACAAATCAGTAGAGAATACAAGAATATGGAATTGCCCATGGTTCTGGCCTTATGGGACTCAAAGCTATCAAAGTTCTTTTCAACCCAAAATATGTTACCCATTCATATTCCCTGAAATTCATATAATCTTAGAGGTAAGAGAGACATTAGAGATCATTTAGGAGAGATTAGAGCTCATTTAGTCCTGTGCTTTTGTTTTATAAATAAGAAAACTGAGTTTAAGAAACATGAATAGATTTGTCTGAGGTCTCATAGCTAATAAACAACACAATTAAGATTCTAGGTTCTCTGCTTCCAAATTTGATGTTTTTTCCTATACTGCACCAGTTTTGTTTTTTATCCTCCTACTTCCCTCCTATCCCACCCCTAAATTCATTTCAATTCAACTTTCACTAAGCACCGATTCACTGGTGTATAGTGCTAAGTGGTAAGGGAGATACAAAATATGTATTTACATATGCATATATACCTACATTATTTGCGTGTGTAATCATGGAGTTTTTAAGTCTACTGAAATAAGATACAACTAACCATAATAGAAAACATTTATCTAGTGCCCCAAACTTTATAAAGCACTTTCCATTCATTTTGTCATTTGATCCTTATGACAAAGATCCCATGTAGAAGCAGGGTGGCCTGGTGTCTAGGACAGTTTCCAAGTCAGGAAGACCTGAGGTCAAGGCCTGCCTCTGACATATTTTCTGTGGGGAATTGGGCAAGTTACTCAGGACCCCAAGCAGTCCCTTATAGCTGCATCCAGAGAAAGAAGTGACAAATAGAAGTATGTATAGAATAATTTTATATACACACACGTAAATATATGTGTATATATATACATAGATATGACACACAAATATGTATGTATATAGATATAGATAGATAGATAGCCATACCTATTTGTGTCTAATGGTAGCTATCTCTAGGGCGGTGGGGGGGAGAAAAAAAGAAATTTACATAACTATTATATATTTAAAAGGAATAGCAAGTTGTCATAATAGATTTGTAGTTTCATGTGAAATCATCTTTTTATTATACTATGTGATGGAAATGTTTGTTTTATTCTATAAATTTAAAATAAAATTTTAAGAGACTATGCAGACAATTTATCATAAAGCTAATGGGTTCCAGTGATGAGAGGAGGGCACCTCAAAAAGTGGAGGGTGGAGGTATCAAAAGATATCACACTGACGGGAAATATCATGATTTTACTTCCATTCAGTCCTATCAGTGATATCAAAGCCACTCTACCAAACTCCAGCAGAGATGGGCAAAGGGGGCTGAGGAAAGTGGAGAGGAATAGAGGTGGGAAGGGGAGAGGGGAGAGGCAGGGAAGAGGCAGAGAGACAAATTTCATCAAGCAACAATCTCCTGTGGATTTCATTCTTCTAAGCATGAGTTCAGATGTTCCCAGTAGTAACCTGTTGGCTTCCCTGTGGGAGATTGTACTTAGCTAGGGATTTCCTCTCTGAATGGAGGACGCCTAACCTGAAATGTCAGTGGAAAGTAATTTTTCCTGTGTTGATGAATTCTTCAGCCTCTAGACTCGACCGCCAAATCAGGAATCCACAGAGAAACCCCTGGGACCTGTGGAGATTTCAGGATAGACAAGAAGCAGCTTGACAGTGAAGCACAGAGGTTAGAGTACAGTCAGCCACCCCTGGAGCCTTTGGGGCTGCTCCAGGGATCCCTGAAGGATGCCTCTGCACCCCAGCCAAGCCAGGCTGAGCTTTCCCCAAAGGGGAAGCAAATGTCCCCAAAGGGGAAGCAAAGTTATTCTCTTGGCTGTCCAAATTCAGCTCAAAGAGAGAGCAGTCTTGGGATTCTCAGTGAGTACAGAAGTCTTGAAAACAGTTGAAGTTCCTTCTCCTTCTATACTTTCTAGCCGTTCCCTTCTTCCAGGTATTTTGTTTTCAGCTGAATAAAACCTAAGGTGTAGAACCATGCCTTCTCCTAGGCAAGCATAGTCTCATTTTAATAGGTAAGTCTGGAAGCCTTAAAAGCTGTCAGGATTCATGAGAATTTTTTCACTCATTCAAATATTTAAAGACACAGGTCAGCCAGGGTTTTGGCCCCAAAGAGGCAGGTTTTGGTAGGCTATTATAATTTTCATTATTATTACTATCAGTATTGTTATTGTCCATAAAAGGAGGACGCGTTACTGAATGATTTCTAAAGCCCTATCTATCTCTAAATCTCAAATTCCTAAGAAAAAACACCATGCCATGTTGAAATGTACATGTACTGAGATGCTGTTCCTTGGCCACTCCTAGAAGCCAGGAAGCAACTGTCAGGATCAGGTCAGGGGGAAAAAAAGTTTGAAAATATTACAGCTGATCCAAGGTCCAGATGGAGACACTGTTAGTTGTGATTAGTGGCAAATTATGCATCTCTGTCATATACAAAAATACTTCCAAATTCTTTTTGGATCCACTGGAGGGGGAATGAGATTTAAATGGCTTGGCCATTCTGAATTTAGGAGGCAATAGTTCAGTCCAAGCCAAATCTTCTAACTCTAAATCTATGAGCCTGTGATTGGAACTGGATTAAATTAGATTGAGTGCCATGACAGATTAAACCTTAACGAACTGTCACAAATCTTCACCTGTTTGAAATCCCTTAGGATCCTAATAAGGATGTGACTCATAAAGGCAAAATTATTCAAAGCCTGCCTCCAGAATTTACTAGCTAAATTATTACTTGCAAGTCACTGTGCCTTAGTTTCCTCATGTATAAAGTTGGAGAGATAATACAATTACGAGAGGCACACATCTCTCAGAGTATTGTGAAAATCAAATAGGATGGAGTGGGTAAAGTGTTTTGTAAATTTTAAAGTGCTACAAAAATACCAATTATTATAATTATGTTGTATGTTGAGGCAATGTTTGTGGGGATCTGACAGAATCCTTCATGTTCCCTTCTTTAAATGAACTGTCCAAGACTCAGTTAATAAACCTCCCAAGTGTGTCTCTCAGGCTTTTCAATCCCTGAGCATTACACGGATTATTTGAATGGTGCTATAGCTTTCTGGACAACTGGGAACTGC
The DNA here is from genome assembly GCF_011100635.1 of Trichosurus vulpecula. NCBI lineage: Eukaryota > Metazoa > Chordata > Mammalia > Diprotodontia > Phalangeridae > Trichosurus > Trichosurus vulpecula. Next base: position 375,278,504 of record NC_050573.1, read on the forward strand.
CATGAACTTTTGTGGTTGTTGTTCATTTATTGAATGAACTGAAAGTTTTAAAGATAGAATATAAGTTTTAAAGACAGAATGTCAAAATTCCTGGTCTTTCTATTAAATAGGAAAATATCTGAAAAACTCTACTGTCAGTTTTCAGTGAGATAATCCCACATGACCTTTAGCAAAGTTCTTCCTCATGCTATACTTTATTTTTTCTAAAGTAAATTTTGATATCTTTTATTTTTACACCTCTTGTATCTTCCACTATATCCTATACCCTTTCCCTTTCAGAGAGCCATCCCTTATAACAGAGCAAAAAAGAGGACAAAAACCAGAGGTTATACACTGTCACATGGCAGAGGGGGACTTGGCCTCCGGGTAAAAAATGCCAGTTATGTGTACAAAGTATCCCCAGTCCACTAATGCATAAACAATCCTGTTTTTGACAGATAGCTTGGTGGAAGGACGTAGGGGAGGTGATCATAATAATTTATTATTAGTGTCAGATTACTCAGGATTGATCCTAAGGAAAAATGAAAGGAAAGAGAGGTTCCTCACCTGGTTCAGTATGCTCTTGCTTGGCCCATGTCCTCTTTCTAGAGATCATCTAGTCCAATCCCTTTATTTAACTGATGGAAAAACTAAGACCGAAGAAGTGGGTTTGAGAGAGGTGAAGTGTTTAACCCAAGGTTACGGAATTAGGGAGTGTCGTGAACAGAAGCAGACACAGATCTTTCCTAGCAATCCAAGCAATCTTTCTACTACAGCATCGGAGAAAAGGCAGAGTGTATTGGGGGACTACACCTGAAATCAGGAAAACTTCTTTCACACTCAGCTTCTACTACTTACTAACTTTGTGACCATGGACTAGTCTCTGAGCTTCCATTTCCCCATCTGTAAAATGGGAGTAATAATACTTATAGTATTTATCTTACAGGCCTATTGTGAGATTCACATGACATAATGTATATAACTACTACATATAGATTTTATTTATATATGTATATATACATACATATACACATAAATATTGCTATAAAACGTATGTAATAAATTTTTATTTTGTTATGTATCTTTTAAATATATTATATATAATTTATAACATCATGTATATAAAGTACTATTTAAGTATGGGCTATTATTATGCTTTGCCACAAACTCCTTCTCTGAATAGTCATTCATGACTTATTGTTGTCTGTTGTTGTTTGTCTGTGGTTTAGCATTTCACTGACTGCTTTATCTCACTTGTCCCTTCAGAGTCCACAGAAAGGCACACATTTATATTATTATAATATGAATTAGTATTCCTTAGATTGTGAGCTCCTTGAAGGTAAGAAGTATCTTTTTCCTCTTTTTGTATCCCCAGAACTTTACACAGTGCCTAGCTCATAACAGATGCTTAATACATGTTTATTTGATTGATTGTTTGATATTATGCCTTTCCCTTAAACAACAACTAATATTAAGTTTTTCATTCAAGTTTTTCATTTAGATGTAGCCCATGACCTCAATATTCTGTTCACTTCAACTAACCTTTATTCGTCATTTATGATATGCAAAGCGTTATCCTAGATGATAAAGATACAACAAAAACAGAGTTCCTGCCTTCAAAGATCTTATATTTTACAGAGAAGATAATCCAGCTGCACAGTGAATTAAATTTAAACTATATAAAATGTTACAAGAAATATTTTCAGGAAGGAGAGAGAATTATTAACTGGAGGATACAGGTTAAGGCATCCTGTAAAAAGTGGCCTCTGAGTGTGCTTTCAAAGAAGTGATGGATCCTAAAAGCTGGAGACAAAGAAAGAGTACATTTGAGCCATTGGGGAGAATATCGGCTAATTCAAAGAAGCAGGAAGGAGAAGGGATCTTTGTGTAAGGGAAACAGCTAGCAGAACACCTATGGATTATGACTACAACTTGAACTCTGTCTCAAAAGCTCGACATTCTCTAACCTATTAAATTGGGTGTGGGAGAAAGACATGTTAAAAAATCCCTGGCTGAAGACCAGCCTAAGAGAGGACAAGAATATTATTTTAGATGAGCCAGTTGAAGACCTAATAAAAACTTCCTTGCATCATTACCAGAAATGGAACCGTTGAAATGGAAATGTAGTTGGACGATTGAGTGAAAAACAAGACAACATAGCTACTGTGTGTATGTGTGTGTGCATGTTTTTTCCAAAACTCTACTGGTGCTAGGCAGCACCAAGGATACTAAATTCTCACCTCAGTTAGCAAGCTAAGCAGATAGAACTTGGAAGGCATCCGGGAAATTACTCTCCAATGCTGCTGCCTGCATTGTCAGATCAGTTTTGCCGCTCATAAAAACACTTCATTGTCCACAGTGGTTTCTTTGTATCAATTTGTCTATAAAGCAGTTCCATTCATGATCTGGTTTTTGAAATCTCAATTTGATTTCTGTCCCCAGGTGGTTGTGTGTTAGTCACCAACACTACACAAAGAAATACCAGGCAGAAAGTAAAGGATGGAGAGATTCAATAAAGATCTGTAGCAATTATTGCCATGACTGACCTGAAAGATGGGCTCCAACTCCAGTATTCTTTGGATTTTCTAAATCAATCTCCATGGGATGGTGAATCTCCAGGCACCACCTGACCTCCTATTAACAACTTTGCCCTTCCTACAACCGCTCTCTTCCCAGGGATCAAGAGCGATCAATACAAAAGAAAGGTCACTGAAGCACTTTGGATTGCTGCCTGTCAGGACCAGGTCAGGGGGAAAAAGAAAGTTTGAAAACATTACAATCAATCCAAGGTCCAGGTGGAGACATTGTCAGTTGTGATTAATGGCAAATTATGCATCTCTGTCAAATACTTCCAAATTCTTTTTGGATCTACTTGGGGAGAAACTGCATTTAGATGGCTTGGCCATTCTGAATTTAAAAGTCAGGAGTTCAGTCTAAGTCAAATCATCTCCTCCCCCCAACCCGAACACTAGAAAATCCACAGATCTGAAGATGTTTAAATCATTTGTTATTCGTGTTTTCCCATGATTTCCATTTTTCCCCTGTACCCTTTAAATATCTATGTTACTAATACCCAGTACCTTTACAATTAGTATTCATTTCTCAGAAAGGATTAATAAATATTCCCAGAAACTTAGAGTGCAGAAGGGACCCTCGAGATCATCCTGTCCAATTCCTTCATTTTATAAATGAAGAAACTGAAGCCCATTGAGGGAAGTGTTTTGCCTTCATATTCAGGAGCCCCTTAACCTGGATCTCAAGGCCCTCTCCCACCTGGTTCCAATCCACTTTTTCAATCTCATTTCCCATCACTGTTATTTGCATATGCTACATTTCATTTCCAATTGAACTATTAGCTATTCTCAAATCTTATCTTATCCCCTCCTACCTCCATGTAGTCTCTATTTTTGGTAGTTTTCTTTATTTTTAAAAATTCATTTGTTTTCACAAATATTGATTTTTTTTCTCTCTTCTACTGCCATTCCAATTGAAAAATAAAAGAGAAAAAGAAAATCCACATAACAACTATGTATAGTCCAACAAAACATGCTTTCTCAAATTTCATCTCCATAACAAAGGAATAAACTCCCTCCTCCACTTGTTGAAATTGTTCTCTTCCTCTAAGGCTGAACTCAGATGCTGCCTACTCTGAGCTTTCCCTGAGCTATCCAGATGAAAACTATCTTCTTCCTCACATTTTTAGGGCACTATACCTGTATGTTCTCTTTGCTTCTTTCTACCTTATATCTTACTCACGTGTGTACATACCACATTTCCCAATTAAACTGCAATATCTTTGGATTTACATGGTAGGTAAGAGTATCCTCCTGAACCACCAATGAATGAGATAATATCTGTAACAGTTAAGCAGAACACTGAACACACAGTAGGTACTGCATAAATGTTTATTCCTTTCCCTTCCCCCACCTTTGGAGGCAAAAATGTTCATATGTCCCTTTGGAAGTTCACAAATCTTACATTAAAATAGAAAAAAAATATTTAGTAAACACCTACTAATATTTAAAGCACCATTAGCAAAACTGATATAGTACCTGCTCTCAAGTGGTTTACATTCTATCAGCAGATACAAGAAATATGCTGATCTCCATAATCCATGGAATTAACTAGAAGTTGCAGGGAAAAGACTATCAGATTTGGAATCAGAGGATCTAGGTTTAAATTATAATAGCTAGGTTATTTCCTATCTTAGTGTACTAGGCGGGCAGAATTTATAATTTCAAAAAGAATCATATATATGTCTGAAAGGTTCGGAACCACTGGATATAAGAAACTGTCAAAGTAGGAGGCAGAAGAATCAAAGCATATATTTAGGCTCCACAGTAACCAACCCATGAACCAGCGTCCCCATTTTGATATATTGATCAAAAGCTTCCAGGCCCAATAAGTCCGCCTCACAAGAGTAACCAGGAGGCCACAGAGAAGCATGATGGTGTAAAGCAAAATCATATACATGCTTCCCCTCTATGGTAAAAAGATTACCCACTGGCCTCAAGTCCTTGTTCAGCTTCCTCCCGTAGGTCAGCTCTGCTACTGGCAGCTCCTGCTTCAGCTTCGGCTGTGGCTGTAGCTGTAGCAGCCTCTGGCGCCAACGGAAGCTGTTTTTAACCATCCGGTTTCTGCGGGGGGTGGGGGTAAGGTACACCGGGGAAAGCACAGGTTCTTTCGATATGCTTAAGCAAGGGAAGCAAGGTGAAGAGGCCGACAAGCTTACTCCAATCCAACGTACAAACAGCATTCGGTTCAGGGGAAAAAGCCAAACTATTCAAGGGCACTTGTTGACTAAGTGCTAAGGAGCCCATTTTTGGTTACCAACACACTTAGGCAAGTCAATTTGTCTATCTTCAGCCTCAGTTTCATTTTTTGTAAAATTAGGTAACTGAACAAGAAGCCCTCTAAGATCCTTTCTGGCTCAAAATCTATGACCCTCTAAATTGCTCAAAGAAACAGTAAATTAGTGGAAGAACCACAATTGGAACACAGATCCCCTGACTCCCAGTCTACTGTTATTTCCACTGTAACAATATTTCTTCTCTAAAAGGCCAATTATATTAGCTGGAAGGCAGCTAAGTGGCTCAGTGGATTGAGTACAAGGCCTGAAGTCAGAAAAACCCATCATCCTGAGATCAAACCTGGCTGCAGATACTTACTAGCTGTGTGTCCCTGGGCAAGTCGCTTAACTTTTTTTGCTTCAGTTCTTCATCTGTAAAATGAGCTGGAGAAGGAAATGGCAAACCACTCCAATATCTTTGCCAAGAAAACCTCAAATGGGGTCATGAAGAGTTGGACACAATTGAAACAACTCAACAACAGCAACAATAACAATTGGCTTCTCATATGATAGGTCAAAATTTTCTTCCTGAGCCACCAAGACCAGAAAGAATCAAAATCTCCCCAGAAAGAAACTGAACCTCCTCCCTCCCTCCCTCTCTCCCTTCCTCCCTCTCTCCCTTCCTCCCTCTCTCCCTCCCTCCCTCTCTCCCTCCCTCCCCC